>NC_090440.1:724769739-725079739 GCF_031143425.1 Pleurodeles waltl | reverse complement strand
AGACAGTGAAAACAGTGACAAACACCCTGACATACACTCACAAACAGGCCAAAAGTGGGGGTAACAAGGCTAGAAAGAGGCTACCTTCTCACACCTACATTATCACCAACCATTCTTGCCAGGGAAATCTCCCATTGGTGAGACGTATGCCTTTATTTATAGACATATAGACATAAGGTTTCTGACATTGAAACTGGAGGATTTCAAGAAGGAAGGAATGGCCGAGGGCTATGTACGCGATGTGTGTTCGTGAGGGGGCAGGAGCCCTTTAAACTTTCATATCTGTGAGCAGGGAACGCTCTTATTGGGCGCGAGGCCCCACTTCAACAAGGAAGCGCTCCCGCTGCCGCGGGACGAGCTGTGTGTTCGTGAGGGGGCAGGAGCCCTTTAAACTTTCGTATCTGTGAGCAGGGGATGCCCTACTTCAACAAGGAAGCGCTCCCGCTGTGCGGGATGCGCGTGGGCGGCTCCCGGGCAAAGCACGGGCCAAGGGCGGGCCCTTTCTTCGCCCGTCATTGCCAGGAAGAGGCTGGGCTGGGCCCCACCTCTTTAATTTTTGATTTGGCCCCCCAGTGACAAGCGCCTTCAAACCCTGCGACTTAAGCCCAAAAGTAAAAGATTGAAAGTAGCCCGTCCATTTTGGCTAGCAAACGTTTCTTTCCGCCCTGTGCAGTCTGATTGGGCGTGGAGGGCCCAGGGTTACCCCAAGTTACCTTAAGATACTCCACTAAGGGAGACTGTTCTACACAGACGATAACAGACCCCTAAGTAACCTGTCACTACGTAAAACATGGGTAAAAGGAAGCATTCAAAATTAAATAACTCAACAAATTTAAAAGATAGTACATCAAACTAAAATACATCTCTGGGGTGATGGGAATGATAGATAAAACAAATCGCTACCGTCGAAGGGAAATTGTCATTGCCCAAAGACCAATCCCACGAATTACCAGGGTCTGTAGAATTGCATCATAATTCCCCATCTAGTGAACTTGGGGATGAGCACTCTAAAGTATTCAAATGGATGCATTAAGGACACCTCGAATTTAATCTATTCTGTGGACGAAACATCCCCTGTTGCTAAGCGACCAAGGAAACCGGAGGTGGGTTTGGTGGATAAGACCCAAAAAAAAACGCCAGTGATAGATCTAATAACTACCCCAATCAAAAAACATTCTAAGAAACTAACTCGGAACAAACCCCCAAGCTTAGCAGGAGACACTATTCGATCACTCCTTATAAATCTTCATGAGCTAGTAAAATCTCTGAAATCATCCATTGGAGCCACTCTTCGGAGCGCTTAAAGAGGGTGGAGAGCAGCCTTGAGGCAGGTCTTGGAATGATAAAGTCTTTACAACGGGAAGACGCGCATCATGTAACTAAGGACTCTAAAATAACATTGCGGTCCTCAGAACACGAGAATAATATACAACCCATCCCGTACAATAGGACAAATGGTATACACTGGAATGCTAACCCCCAGAGCGAGTCACAATCACAACCATTAGCTCCTCATTCAAACCAAAATCTTCGAACTTCATTTTCCCCGATCACATCGCATAATTTTCCTCCAGATAAAAAAGATTTAAACCCTATACTATGTAAGACAGCAGGCAATGCTATGCGTAGGACAGCGACTACCTACCCCCATTCAAATCTAGGGAGAAATACACCTAGTAGGACTAGATCCCCGAATCCCGCTTACCTGCCTAGTGACCTACTACATCTCCCCCCAGAGGCTACACCATACGTAGTGGTCTTGGCCAACGTCCCACCGATAGATGATCAACAACGAGAAACATGGACGGCCTTGAGAAACAAGGCCCTTAATTGGATCGGAGCCCGAATGGGCCATGGAATGGTGAGGGCTCTTTTTGATGATATAAAAATGGTCAGAAGAATTAAGTGAATAGGAAACAGTAAGAAAGCGCTGGTGGGAGATTGTGTGGTCCTCTCTTTTGGCTCACCAAACCTAGTGAATGGAATCATTCATGATTTGGGAGCCAGACAAGTTACTTCACGAGGAATTTCGTTACTATCCCTGGGTTATTTCTATCAAAGACCAGCGGGGCACAATCCCATCTACCCACAACGAGTTGAAGCACCTTTATCCAGTCTAGATCCACCCACACGGTGCAATAGATTCTATCCTCTTACAACTTTGGAAGATATAGATTGACTAGACAAGAATCAGTCAGTTCCCTCTGATGAAGTAGCCCAGATAGTACACACATCAGGGCCGGACCTACACAAGGAAGGTATACCGTATACAACGGCTCCTATAAGGAACGAGATACTACGTCACCTAAGCCAGAGTAATGTTCCTAGAAACATACCTCACCCAATTCGCGCCGATACACCACTCCACTCCCCAAAGGACCAGTACTGTAATTTTAAACAGAAAGCGGAAATAGCCTTAATATTCTGGAACATTGCAGGTCTAGCTAATAAGATAGGCAATGTGACCTGGGCAAACTTTATAGAAGATTACTCATGTGTTTGTCTACAAGAGACGTGGCTTTTAAGTCCTGTCCACGTTAACGGCTATAAAACATTTCATACTCCTGCCGAGCAGTCTAGGTATGGTAGACCTAAAGGGGGATTGTGCACATATATTTCCAACAAACTATCCTTACAGAATCTAGAGATGCAATTTATGGGTCCGTATTACCAAATGATAGAGAGTAACCTGGACCACAAGACTCACTTAGTCATTATAAATTTTTAAACAACGTCGCTTCAGGAGAATTTTCTAACATTTTAAAGGAAATGGGAAATGACCTAAAAAGAATATGTGAAAAAAACAACTGCAAGACTTTGCTGATTCGGGGTGGTGATTTTAATGTCCATCCTTGTAAAGAAATCTCTGATAAGATATGTGGCTGGGATCCGGAAGGTGTAGGTGTAAGGCTTCACTTCTCTCATAACACTCAAGGAGACAAAATGAATCTATTGGCCCAAACTTATAACCTATCCTTTGTAAATGAACTATATTTGGACGAATCACAGTTCAAACCAACGTATAATGGAAGGGGCGCAAATACTGTGATCGATTATGTTTTAATGTCAACTCACTTTGCACACTACCTTACGAATTATAACTTGCACGACATCGCAATTAGCGACCACTATCCCCAGAACCTGAACCTCTTACTATCTCCTCTTATAGCAGCTAGGGAGGATAGGACTACACTGGTAGATGATATTGAATTAGTGCCACGCAATGGATACACTATGAAGTGGTCACAGACAGATCCCAAGTCTTTGTTGAAACAGTTAATATGTGACTGTAAACACGCTTTCGCAGACTGTCTAAGTGAGAATCCAGAACCAGGGCGATGTTTAAGTGCGTTTACATTGATCACGCAAACTATAAAAGAAGCCCTCACCATTAGAAGCAGTAAGATAGGGAAAAAAAGGGCGTGTGGATGGTTTGACCATAACTGTACACAAGCACACAAGAGATTAAAAAAGGCTGTAAGTGCCCCAAAAATGTGTTTAATTGATATACGTAAACGTAGACAGGAATATAAGACAGCAATGAAGGAAAGGAAACTGATCATGAAAACAACCTTGTGGGAAACTCTACACATAGCAAGTCGTATGAAAGATAATATCCTCTTCTGGCAGACAATAAACTCCCCCATGTTAGGGGATAGAGACATCCCCAGGATGGAAATTGCGATTTCCGAAGAGGACTGGGTTGCACATTTCTCTAAAATATATTAATTGATTAGCAATACAAAGTCAACAGATCCCACACATGATCAAGACCTACAGGAAGGTCCGCGCTTGATCATAACCCCCCAATTTAGTCTTCAGGAGGTAGAGGAAGCTATAATACTAAGTAAACCAGGGAAAGCGCCGGGCCCTGACGGTGTTCCAATCGACGTATTTAAGGCCAATATCGAGCTGTGGGGGCCTGTACTGACGCAGACATTGAGGGCTATCTGCATATGTGGACCTCTACCATCTTGGAGAGATTCCAATATTATTCCAATATATAAAAAGGGTGATCGCCTTAATCCAGCCTGCTAAAGGCCAATCTCCCTGCTGGATACAACAGCTAAACTAGCGGGAGAATAATTCTGAACAGGCTGCAATCATGGGCGGAAGAAAAGAACGTTTTATCCCCTGTCTGGTATGGATTTCGGAAAGGAATCAGAACAGTGGAGGAAAGCCTAAATTTAAGTCTTATTATTGGAAAGTATACTAAGATTAGAGCAGGCAATCTGTACCTGGCCTTTATTGATTTATCATCGGCTTTCGACTGTGTAATTCATGATAAATTATGGGATATTTTAAATAGCATGGGGGTAGAACAGGCCATATTTCAATTCATACGTGAAATGTGCACAGGGTGCAGAGCAAGAGTGAGGTATGGGTTAAAAGGGGAATGTACTCGCCCCTTTGGTCTATACAGAGGAGTGCGCCAAGGCTGTGTCCTTGCTCCATTCCTGTTCTCATTGTATATAAATAACGTAGAAAAAGAACTGGCCACTAAGTGCAAAGATCTACCCCAAATAGACAACCGAGCTGTTCCGGCATTACTCTACGCAGACGATGCAGTATTAATGGCCAGGACCCCAATAGCTCTCCAAAAACTCCTAACAACTTGCATTACATGTATGTCACAGCTGGGTCTTACTGTCAATCGTTCCAAAACCTTAATTATGAACTGTGGAGGGAAGCGCGGCAAGACTTATAACACTAGTATTGTGGAAGGGAGGGTCGAAACCGCGCAAACTTTTTCTTACCTGGGCATAATGTTCGATAAACAGGGTTCTTGGGCCAACTGTAGGAAGACGAAAAGAGTACAGCTGATCAAAACAACGATGGCATTAAGTCTTTTCTCCAAAAGGCTTGGGGGGATTACCCCGCCGAACATGATAAAGATTTATAAAGCCAAGTGCATTCCGGCCGCCATGCATGGGGCGGGAATTTGCGGATATACAAACTGTGACTTGGTACAGATGGTGGAAAATTACTTCTTAAGACATTTGCTGAGGGTACCAAATGGTACTTCATCATACGTCATTCACTCGGAACTGGGGGTCCCCTTTATTGCAGACCAGATACAGATCCAGCCATTATTATTATGGCATAAAGTTTGGACCTCGGAACATACCGGATTAAATAAGGCCATTCTGATTGATTGCATGGAGTCATTATACACAGCGAGGGTACCATGGTTAAAATATATTATGACCTTTTTTGAAAATATGGGCAATAAAGTCTATTACACAAACCCAGCCTCGCTGGGGAAAATATCTAGGAAGGACCTGAGTGTTCTGGCATTAAAGTATCTAGAAGATATACGTTGGGGGGCTGAATTAAAAAAAAACACCATCATTCACAACCAAATAATTTTGATGGCTGAGGGCAAACCTTCGCCATCGCTTTGTTCTTACCAGATTAAGGTTAGATATATTTCATCGATTAGTTTCATTTCCATCTATGAACCATTGGTCTACCACGCTAAAGGCATGCCCCTGTGACGCAAAGGCACCTCAATCCACAATTCATGTGGTTTTATTCTGTAAATTTAAGCCAACCAGAGGAAGCGCCTAGTAGTGCCATTTTTAAGGTCAATCAATCTGCCCAGTGTCGTACAGCGTATGCCTGCCTTCAGTCTCTATCCTCCTTAGAGATGTGTGGAACTCTGGCCAATTTTTTATGTTCTGTATTAAAGATAAGAAAGTCTATGGGGGTGGTGATGTAATTTTACTGTGATTGGGATTTTATCGATACACCAGATATTCTGTTGTGGTTTTGTTTTATTCTTTTACTATTTAATTTATTTAATTTTATTACTATATATTGAAATGTATTATATTTGATACTTTTATGACTTGTTGAAAGTCGAATAAAGTTTGTATTATTATTATTATTATTATTATTATAGACATATAGGTGACTTATAAGTTACATAAGTGCAGTGAAAATGGTTGTGAAATAACGTGTGCGTTATTTCACGCAGGCTGCAGTGGCAGTCCTGTGAATGGGTTTGTCTGAGCTCCTTATGGGTGCAATAGAAATGCTGCAGCCCATAAGGATCTCCTGGAACCCCAAATGATCCGAGTACCAAGGTACCATATACTAGGGACATATAAGGGGGGTCCAGTGTGCCAATCAGAATTGGAATCTGGAATCACTAAACTATAGTGACAAATTTGGTAAATAGAGAGAGCATAAGCACTGGAGTTCTAGTTAGCAGAACTTCAGTGACACAGTTAAGCATACTGACAACACATATAGGCCACAAATTATGAGCAGTGGGGTCCTGGCTAACAGGATTCCAGTGAGACAGGCAAAACACACTGACAAACAGACAGAAATTGGGGGTAACATGCCAAGAAAGATGGTACTTTCCTACAGTGACCCTCTCCCTGACCTCTTCTCTAACACTGCAGCTGATGGCTCAGTGGGATGAGTTGTTCTTGCAGCTAGCCTTTCAGAAGATCAAAAGGAAGATTGCAGGAACCTCCTAGGCCAGTTTTCTGAGCTGTTCTCTCTGACACCTGGTCAGACAACTTGGTGTGAACACACCATAGATACTGGTAAAAGTAAGATTTATATATAGCCTGACTATGTCAGGGACTGCATTAAATCAGAAGTTCGGAATATGTTGGACTTAGGACTGATTGAGCACTCAGAAAGCTGCTGGGCCAGCCCAGGGCTGCTAGTATCAAAGCCTCATTCTCAAAATTATAAAAAGGAGATTAGGTTTTATGTTGATTATAGAGGTCTCAATACAGTCACAAAGTCTGATGCTCACCCTATACCCAGGGCAGATGAGCTTATAGATACACTAGCATCTACCAATTATCTCAGCGCTTTTGACTTGACTACACGGTACTAGCAGATCAAGCTATCAGAAGATGCAAAACCAAAAACTGCATTCTCTACCATTGGAGGTCATTATCAATTTACAGTAATCCCCTTTGGTTTGAAGAATGCACCTGCCACTTTCCAGAAGCTGGTTAATACAGTCCTCCAAGGTCTGGAAGCTTTCAGTGCAGCATATCTAGATGATATTGCTGTATTCAGCTCCACTTAGGATGCCCACCTGGTCTACCTCTAGAAAGTTTTGAAGGCCGTGCAAAAGGCAGGCCTCACTATCAAGGCTTCAAAGTGCCAGATGGGTAAGGGAAGGTGGTTTATCTGGGACACCTAGTTGGTGGGGAACAGACTGAATCACTGCATGGGAAGATTCAGACTATTTTAGACTAGTCTCCACCTACTACACAGACCCAGGTCAGAGCCTTTCTTGGTCTCACTAGGTACTACAGGAGGTTCATTAAGAACTATGGCTCCATTGTTGCCCCTCTTAATGACCTCACTCCTAAAAAGGTGCTAAGGAAGGTATGTGGACAACTAGCTGTCAGAAAGCTCTTGAGGAGCTTAAGCAGGCTATGTGTACTGCAACTGTCCTAAAAATCCCAAACTATTCAAAGCAATTTATTGTCCAGACAGTTGCTTCAGAAGTACGGGTTGGCGAAGTGCTAACACAACTCAATTCAGACGGCCAGGATCATTATGTTGCTTTGATTAGTAGAAGGTTGACCCCTAGAGAAAAGAGTTGGTCATAGAGAGCGAGGCCTTTGCTGTGGTCTGGGCCCTGAAGAAGCTGAGACCATACTTATTTGGGATTCACTTCTTAGTTCAGACAGACCACAAATCTCTCTTATGGTTTAAACAAATGAAAGGTGAAAACCCTAAGTTGTTGAGGTGGTCCATTTCCCTACAGGAGATGGACTTTACAGTGGAACTTAGACCTGGGAGTAACCACTACATTGCAGATGGACTCTCCAGATATTTCCAATTAGGCAATGAAGGCTCATCTGGGCAAGGTTAGCCTTACTGTCCCTCGTTGGGGGGGGGGGGGGGTGTAGGAAAGTACCCTCTTTTTGGCATGTTACCCCCAATTTCTGCCTGATGTCAGGGTGTTTGACTGTGTCACTGGAGTCCTGCTCACCAGGATACCAGTGCTTATGCTCTCTCTCCTCTATATTTTGTCACAGCATACTGGTTCACCCAAATTAGCATACTCGTCCCCCTTATAAGTCGCTAGTATATGGTATATAGGTACAGAGGGCATTGGGGTTCTAGGGGAACATTATGGGTTGCAGCATTTAATTTGCCACCCAGAGGGAGCCCATGCAAAGGCTTCTACAGGACTGCCATTGCAGCCTGTGAGAAATGGTGCATGCACCCTTTCATTGCCATTTATACTGCACCAGGGGCCAGATGTAGGAAACTGTTTGCGACTCGCAAACGGCAAAATTTGCCGTTTGCGAGTCGCAAAACGCAGTTTCCTATGCAGAAATGCATTTTGCGAGTCGGAACCGACTCGCAAAATGCATTTCCGACTCGCAAATAGGAAGGGGTGTTCCCTTCCTATTTGCGACTCGCAGTGGGATGCAATACCATTTGCGACCGCGTACGCGGTCGCAAATGGCATCGCAGTTACCATCCACTTCAAGTGGATGGTAACCCACTCGCAAATTGGAAGGGGTCCCCATGGGACCCCTTCCAGTTTGTGACTGGACCCACAAATATTTTCTCAGGGCAGGGAGTGGTCCAAAGGACCACTCCCTGCCCTGAAAAAATTCCGAAACTGAAGGTTTCGGTTTTTTTTTAAGTGCAGCTCGTTTTCCTGTAAGGAAAACGGGCTACACTTAAAAAAAAAAAACTGCCTTATTGTTCAAGCTGTCACAAACATGGAGGTCTGCTGACGACAGCAGGCCTCCATGTTAGCGAGTGCCTATACTCGCTGTGGGGCCGCAATTTGCGACCCACCTCATGAATATTCATGAGGTGGGTCATTGCGACCCCATAGCGAGTCGCAGTCGGTGTCTGAGACACCGTACTGCATAGCAATTTGCGACTTGCAAATTGCGAGTCGCAGGGACTCGCAATTTGCAAGTCGCAAATTGCCGTTTTGCTACATCTGGCCCCAGGTCACTTATAAGTCACCCCTATTGTAGGCCTTCCAGCCCTGAAGGCAGGGTGCAGATTACCTATGTGTGAGGGCACCCCTTCACTCACAGATGTGCCCCAATGACATCCAGGACCATTTTCCTAGACTTCTTGAGTGCAGGGATGCCATTTTACACGTGCACTGCACATCGGTCACTACCTATGTTCAGCTTCACAATGGTAACTCCAATTATGGCTATGTTTTGTATTAAACATGTTGGAATCATACCTCAAGGATTTTGCAAGCATTGGTTGTATAATTCCATGCACTCTGGGGGCTCCTTAGAGGACCTCCAGTATTGCCATTACATCATTCTGAGGTTTTCCAGGCAGTCCTAGCTGCTGCCACCTCACAGACAGGTTTCTACCCTCCTGCTGCTTGAGCAGCTCAAGCCCAAGAAGGCAGACCAAAGGATTTCCTTGTTACACCCTCTCCCTTTGGGAATATGCCTCTGGAAATGCGTTGAAGGGCAGTCCTTGTATAATCCAGTCTACACCAATTCACCAGTTCAGGGACCCCCAATCCCTGCTCTGGCGCAAAACTGTTCAAAGGAAAGGGAGTGACCACTCCCCTGTCCAGCACCACCCCAGGGGTGTTTAGGAGGCTGGCCTGGCCTATAGTGGGTACCTGATGGTAATTACACCTTGTGCCAGGTCCAGTTATCCCTTATTAGTAGATTAGTAGTGTTCTAGCAGCTTAGGCTGATAGAGGTAGCTATGGCAGAGCAGCTTAGGTTGAACTAGGAGACATGCAAAGCTTCTACTATACCACTTATATCATGTACCACTACTGTATATCATAAGAAACCCAATACTCAGAGTTACTAAAAATGAAGGTACTTTATTTTAGTGACAAAATGCCAAAAAGTATCTCAGAGGATATACTCCCTTAGGAGGTAAGTAAAATACACAAAATATAGACACAAACCAAAATCAGGTAAGTAAACAATTAGAAAAGTAGTGCAAACACTGTAGAATACAATAGGATGCAATAGGAGACAAGATGCCTAGGGGCAACACAAACCATATACTCCAAAAGTGGAATGCGCACCACAAATGGAAGCAGGCCTAGTGTCGTCTGTAGAGGGTCACTGGGAGTGTAAGAAAACACTAACGATGTCCAAGATACCCCACCCCAAGACCCTGAAAAGTAGGAGTAAATTTACCCTACTACCCCAGAAAGATAGTAAAGTCGAGATAGGGGATTCTGGAAAGGCAACAACTGACTGCAAAGCGCTGAAGACGGATTTCTGGACCTGAGGACCTGTAAAGGAAGGGTACTAAGTCCAAGAGTCACGCAAATGTCCAGGGGCGGCAGGAGCCCACTTAACCCCGGACAAAGGTGCAAAAGGGCTGCCTCCTGGTGGAAGAAGCTGAAGATTCTGCATCAACGGAAGGTGCCAGGAACTTCTCCTTTGCACAGAAAATGTCCCATGGCGTGCTGGAGGATGCAGAGTTGCTTCCACGCAGAAAGACCACAAACAAGCCTTGCTAGCTGCAAGAGTCGCAGTTGAAGAAAATGGGTGCTGATCTGGTCCAAGAAGGACCAGGAGGTCGCCCCTTGGAGGAGGAGACAGAGGGGGCACTCAGCAACAGAGAGAACCCACACAGAAGCAGGCAGCACCCAGAGAAGCACTTGAACACGTGTTCAAGAAATCTGAGCATGGCGGTCATCTCAACACAACAAAAGAGGGTCCCACGAACCAGGTGGTCATCTCAGCGAGTTGAGCAATGCAGGATAGAGTGCTTGGGACTTGGGCTGTGCTGTGCATGAAGGAATCCTTGCAAAAGTGCACAGAAGCCCTAGCAGCTGCAGATCACGCAGTACACAGGATTACTGTCTGGGGTGGGCAGGCAAGTATTTACCTCCACCAAATTTGGACAGAAGGACCACTTGACTGTTGGGGTCACATGGATCCAGCTCTTGTGTTCCAGGGACCACACTTGTCAAGATGAGAGGGGACCCAGAAGACCGGTGATGCAGAAGTTTGGTGCCTGCATTAGCAGGGGGAAGATTCCGTTGACCCATGGGAGATTTCTTCTTGACTTCCAGTGCCAAGTGAAGGCAGAAACCCCTCAGAGCATGCACCACCAGGAAACAGTTGAGAAAGCTGGCAGGATTAGGCACTGGTAGTCGTCTTGCTACTTTGTTGCGGTTTTGTAGGCGTCCTGGAGCAGTCACTGGTCGATCCTCAGCAGACGTTGAAGAGAGAGATGCAGAGGAACTCTGGTGAGCTCTTGCATCCATTATCTGAAGAGAAACCCACAGGAGAGACCCTAAATAGCCGTCAGAGGAGGATTGGCTACCTAACCAGGTAAGAGCCTATCAGGAGGGGTCTCTGACGTCACCTGCTGGACTGGCCACTCAGAGGGTTCCATTGTGCCCTCACACCTCTGCATTCAAGATGGCAGTGGTCTGGGACACACTGGTGGAGCTCTGGGCGCCACCCCTGGGGTGGTGAGGGACAGAGGAGTGGTCACTCTCCTTTCCTTTGTCCAGTTTCACACCAGGGCATGGGCTGGGGGATCCCTGAACCGGGGTAGACTGGCTTATGCAAGGAGGGCACCATCTGTGCTCTTCACAGCATTTCCAGAGGCTGGGGGGCGCTACTCCTCCCCAGCCCTTAACACCTATTTCCAAAGGGAGAGGGTGTAACACCTTCTCTCAGAGGAAATCCTTTGTTCTGCTTTCCTGGGACTGGGCTGCCCAGACCCCAGGAGGGCAGAAACCTGTCTGAGGGTTGGCAGCAGCAGTAGCTGCAGAGAAAACCCCAGAGAGATAGTTTGGCAGTACCCGGGGTCCATGCTGGAGCCCCAGGGATGCATGGGATTGGCACCCCAAAACCAGATTTGGCATGGGGGCAATTCCATGATCTTAGACATGTTAAATGGCCAAGTTCCGAGTTACCATTGTGAAACTACATATAGGTATTGACCTATATGTAGTGCACGCGTGTAATGGTGTCCCCGCACTCACAAAGTCCGGGGAAATTGCCTGAACTATGTGGGGGCACCTTGGCTAGTGCCAGGGTGCCCTCACACTTAGTAACTTTTCACCTAACCTTCACTAAGTGAGGGTTAGACATATAGGTGACTTATAAGTTACTTAAGTGCAGTATAAAATGGCTGTCAAATAACGTGGACGTTATTTCACTCAGGCTGCAATGGCAGTCCTGTGTAAGAATTGTCTGTGCTCCCTATGGGTGGCAAAAGAAATGCTGAAGCCCATAGGGATCTCCTGGAACCCCATTAGCCTGGGTACCTAGGTACCTTCTACTAGGGAATTATAAGGGTGTTCCAGTGTACCAATCAGAATTGGTAAAAATAGTCACTAGCCTGCAGTGACAATTTTAAAAGCAGAGAGAGCATAAACACTGAGATTCTGGTTAGCAGAGCCTCAGTGATACAGTTAGGCACTACTGAGGGAACACATATAGGCCACAAACTTTGAGCACTGGGGTCCTGGCTAGCAGGATCCCAGTGACACAGGTAAAAAAAATTGACGCACAAGTAAAAATGGGGGTAACATGCCAGTCAAAATGGTACTTTCCTACAGGGTGGAGCTCAGACCTCCTCCAAAGGGTCCCTGAGTTTCACCATCTTGGATTCTAAGTTGGCAGGACACTTTGGGAGCGTCTGAGTGGCCAGGGCCAGCAGGTGACATCAGAGCCGTCCCCTGATAGGTGCTTACCTGTTAAGCTGACCAATCCCCCTTCCAGGGCTATCTAGGGTCTCTCTCTTGGGTGGTTCTGTAGGTTCGATTTCGTGACCCCAGCATGAATCCTCTGCATCCTTTACTTCACCTTCTTACTGAAGAAACTGCATCTGGACCCTCCATGAACTCTACAGACTGCAGCAAAGAAGCAAAGACGACTTCTTCAACATTGTATCTTCAGCTCCTGCCAGCAACTGCAACTTTTTTCAGGTTGTGCATCCTCAAAGGACTGCCTGTCTTCAGCCTGCACCAGAAGAATGAAGGAATCTCCCTTGAAGTGAATGAGTCACTTCCCTGCATCAGCAGGCACCCCTCTGCAGCGACAACTGGTGGTGTGGGTCCACTCTCCTGATGAAGTGCGTAGATCCAGCAACACGGGTGGTAGACTGAAGTGGTTCCAATGGTCCTGACGTCCAACTGTTTAACTTTGGTGGTGGTAAGAGCTTGCCTCCCCACGCAAGACAGTACCCCCATGCACCATGTATTTTGCAGTTGTAAAGGTTTGTTGGCATCCTTCCACAAAGTTCTTCATGCACCGTGCACCTCTAGCCCCCACCTCTCCTCCCTGTGGCGCACAGCTGTCTGAGTAGTTTGGCAGCGTGGGATTCCTTTGTGTAGTGCTGCATGGGCTGCCTTTTGCACCTTCTTTGTCCCTGTGCTCTGGGACTCCTGTACATGCTGCTTGGTGTTCTGAGGGCTCTCTGAGTTGCTGAGAGCCCTGTCTGACTTCTCCTCCTGAGTAGAGTCCACCAGGTCCCTCCTGATCCCGGGCAGCACCATTTTCCACTAACCGCAAGTTTTGCATGTGCAAAGGCTTGTTGCAAGAATCCAGCAACGCAAACCAGACTGAATTCATCCATCCAGCGTAGGACATCTTCTGCACCAACCAGAAACCCGCATCTGTCTTCTTGGGTGCAATACTGACTGTTGTTCCTCACTGGTGGTTCTTCTTTTGCACCTTCATCAGGGTTAGCAGGGGCTCCTGCTCTCCCTGGACTCTTCATTCTCTTGGACTTGGTCCCCTTCTTCGACAGGTGTTCAGGTCCAGGAATCCATTGTTGGTGTCTTGCACTCCTTTTTGGTTTTTGCAATATCTTCTTTCTCGTGTTCTTGTGTGTTCTAGGAAAGTTACTATGAACTACTCCTGCTTTCCTAGGCTCTGGGGTGGGTTCTATTACTCACCTTTGGTGTTTTCTAGTACGCCCAGCGCCCCTCCACAAACTACATTTGCCTAGGTGGGAAACCGACTTTCGCATTCCACTTTTTTAGTATATGGTTTGTGTTCCGCCTAGGCCCATTTCTAACTATTGTGATTTTCACTATTTGCACTGTTTTCTAACTGCTTTTAAAGCTATTTCTGCATACTAGTGTAAATAATGTGTGTATTACTTACCTCTTAAGGGAGTATAGTCTCCATCTTGTTTTTGGAATTTGTGTCCCCAAAATAAAGTAGCTTTTATTTCATAACACTGAGTATTTTCTTTCATGTGTGTGAGTACTGTGTGACTACAGTGGTATTGCATGAGCTTTGCATGTCTCCTAGTTAGGCCTTCCCTGCTCATTCACATTACCCCTTTAGAGCCTGGCTTCTAGTTACTGCCTATTACTGTCTCCAAGAGCCTTTCCAGTGCTGCTGTCGCCGGAATTGGGAGCCGTCCAAACTTCTCCTGCTGGATAGGGAAAGATGGGAGCAGGGTAAAAATAACAAAGAGTCTTCTCAAGGCCCCAAAAAACTTGTACAGGAGGGTGGGCTCAGAGACATCTCACAGTCCAGGAGTGGGTACAAAGGGAGGCAGTTTGACCCCAGCAAAGCCTGGGGCCAAGATTGCAAAACCAAAGGGCACAAAACTGGAGACCCTGGCTGTAAAAAGAAGAAAAATGCCTCTAGTCAACCTGCAGTAAATGCAGTTGCCAATATCCAGATGGGGTCAGATATGGGGCCTGGCCATGTCAGTGTCCCCACAGAGGCTACATTAGTCACTGAGGGTGCTGTAGAATGAGCCTGTGCTGCTTGGCCAAGTAATATGCAAAAATACAGGTAGCACCCTTTGATTAATGTGGAAAAGATAGAAGCATTGAGGGACACAGCACCTGGTTCACTCAAATCAGTTCCTGGTAGGGAATTCTTATCCTGTCACCAGTGCTGACAATGACACAAAGATCCTCCCCATGGCTATGGTAACCTTTGAATGGAAGGGGGTAGTAGGGCAGAAAGAAGTGGTTGTGTCCCTGTAGACTGCCTGCTTGGAAATGACCTGGAGCATTCCCCCTGGGCTGAAGTAGAACTGAAGACCCATGCAGCAATGTTAGGGATCCCTGTGTGGGCATGTGTCAAGACAAGGGCACAGAGAAAACTTCAGAGAGAAAAAGGAGAGCTGGATACTGAAATAGTGGACCAGCCTCCTAAGAGAAAAGGCAAGAAGACTGGGGGACCAGCTTCACAACAGATCACAAGACAGGACCCCTCCTCTCATAAGTAAGAGTTACCCACCGTGGAGGGAACTGAGCCTGAGGAGCATGGGTCTTACCACCCAGAGCTCCTGGGCCCAGGGGGACTCTCCAGGGAAGATCTGTGCCAGGGGCAGAGAACCTGTCCCACTCTTGAAGGCCTGAGGCAGCAAGTTGCTCAGGAGGAGCTAGGAAATGTCAGTGGTACCCACAGGGTCTATTGAGAGGAGGGGCTCCTGTACACTGAGGCCAGAGACCTCAAACCTGGTGCAACCAGGAGGATGGCATTGCCCCAGAAGTTCAGAGAATTTCTTCTCACTCAAGCCCATGACATTCCCCTAACAGGGCATCTGGGTCAAAATAAAACTTGGAGTCGGTTAGTTAACCACTTTTAATGGCCAGGAATGTCTGAAAAAGTGAAGGACTTTTGTCAGTCCTGCCTCACCTGCCAGGCCAGTGGCAAAGCAGGTAGGCACTAAAAGCCCCCTCAATGCCACTTCAAGTGGTTGGGGTACCCTTTGAAAGGGTAGAGGTCGACATTGTTGGCCTCCTTGACCCACAAACAGCATCAGGGCACAAATACTGTATATGCTAGTGGTAGTGGATTATGCCACAAGATATCCCACGGCTATACCCTTTAGATCTATTACTGCAGCTGGAGTTGCCAAAGCCCTCCTGGGTATTTTCACCAGGGTAGAGTTCCCTAAGGAAGTAGTATCAGAAATAGGGTCAAACTTCATGTCTGCATACTTAAAACACATGTGGCAGGAATGTGGAGTGGCTTATACATTCACTACCCCATACCATCCACAACCAATTGGATGGTAAAAAGATTCAACCAGACCCTAAAAGGCATGATTGGAGGACTCCTTGAAAAGCTCAGAAGGAGATGGGATGTCCTGCTTCCTTGTCTATTGTTTCCCTACAGGGAAGTGCCTCAGAAGGGAGTAGGTTTTTTCCATTTGAACTTTTGTTTGGGCACCCTGTTAGGGGATCACTAAGGGGGTCATTCCGACCCCGGCGGTCACGGACCGCCGGGCCGGGTCGGCGGTAGCACCGCCAACAGGCTGGCGGTGCTCAGCCGGGCATTCTGACCGCGGCGGTACAGCCGCGGCCAGAAATGGAAAGTCGGCGGTGTACCGCCGACTTTCCGCTGCCCATGGGAATCCGCCATGGTGGAGCAGCTTGCTGCGCCGCCATGGGGATTCCGACCCCCTCACCGCCATCCTGTTCCTGGCGGTTCCAGGCATGGGCACTGCAGGGGCCCCCGTAAGAGGGCCCCACTTTGAATTTCAGTGTCTGCTCAACAGACTCTGAAATTCGCAACGGGTGCTACTGCACCCGTCACACACCTTCCACTCCGCCGGCTCCATTCGGAGCCGGCTTCATCATGGAAGGGTGTTTCCCGCTGGGCTGGCGGGCAGCCTTTTGGCGGTCGCCCGCCAGCCCAGTGGGAAACCCAGAATGACCGCCGCGGTCTTTTGACCGCGGTACGGTCTTCTGACGGTCCCAGAGGGAAGGCTGGGAGAAGCCTCTCAAAGAGCCCAAAAAGGATATTGTGGACTATGTGCTTGGCCTATGTGCCAGAACGGCTGAGTACATGGAAAAAGACAGCAAAAATCTTCAGGTAAGCCAGGAGCTGCCAAAAGTCTAGTATGACCACAAAACTGCTATGGTGAAGTTCTAACCATGGAAGAAAGTTTGGGTGTTGGAGCCAATTTCTCCAAGGGCCCTCCAGGACAAATGGTCTGGGCCCTATCCTATACTTGAGAGAAAAGGGTCACTTATTTAGTTCACCTAGGCAGTTGCAAAACCCTCAAAAGAATCATCCATGTCAACCGCCTAAAACCCTTTTATGATAGAGCTGATGTGACCATGCTCATGGTTTCAGATGAGGGACAGGAGGATGAGAGTGAGCCTGTCCCTGATCTCCTCTCCAACAACCTGCAAGATGATTCTATGGATGGAGTGGTCTTGTCAGATACCCTCACAGGACAACAGCAAACTGGTTGCAGGAAAGTCCTCAACCAGTATGCTGAACTCTTATCTCTGACCCCTGGAAAGAAAAACTTGTGTATCCATGATGTGGACACTGGTGACAGCTTGCCTGTCAAAAGCAAAATCTATAAACAGCCAGACCATGTCAGAGAGAGCATGGAGGCAGAAGTGAAAAAGTTGTGGATTTGGGTGTCACAGAACTCTCTGAGAGTCCCTGGGCTAGCACAGTAGTTTTATGCCCCAAGACTCACTCTAAAGGAGTGAGGTTTTGTGTGGACCACAAGACCTCAATTCTGTAACAAAGACAGATGCACACCCGATTCCAAAACCTGATGAGCTCATAGACAGATTAGGGGCAGCCAAATACCTGTGTACCTTTGATTTGACATCTGGGGTACTGGCAAATTAGTCTGACCCCAGGAGCAAAAGATAGGTCAGCATTGTCTACTCCTAGTGGGCATTAGCAGTTGACTGTTATGCCCTTTGGATTAAAGAATGCACCTGCCACCTTCTAGATGTTGGCGAACCAAGTCCTTGCTGGACTGGAACCTTTTAGTGCAGATTACATAGCTGTCTATAGTTCCACCTGACAGGATCACCGATCCACCTTGGAAAGGTCCTTGAGGCTCTGCAAAAGTCAGGGCTCACTATCAATGCCAGTAAGTGCCAGATAGGGCAGGCAAAAGTTGTTTATTTGGGCCACCTGGTTTGTGGAGGCCAAGTGCAACCTGTTGTATATCCTGATAATCCACGGCAGGGAAGAAGAATACAAAGCCGAAGGTTGAGATTCGCTTCACGTTTATTTCAAGATAAATCCTTGACATGGAAACTCTTTCACACCTCACCACCGCTCTCAACTGGAATCCCCAGACCTCACAGTCTCCATTCTGGAGACACCACAGATGGAATGAAGAGTGGAGAGGAGCAGGAACATACCTACAATATTATGGAAGTTCTAATATGAAAACACATACTAACAACACTATGCAGAAATATATATATAAGAATATATCACACAACCCCTCCGACCCAAGAGTCAGACTATTCTGGCTTGGGAAGCTCCCACAACCCAGACACAAGTCAGGGCATTTATTGGCTTGCCTGAGTACTATATGAGACTTGTGAAGGATCACGACCACCAGGGTCATAATGAGGCCCATAATCTTTCTTCAGTCAGTGAGTTGGTAAATTTTAAACAAGGTTATTAAAATGTATTCAGTTACCTTACGTTTAACTAATTGATGGTTGGGACTAGTGGGCCAGTTTCTAAAAGGGCATCTTTATTTTATCAGGGCTTTTAAAGTGACTAGAAACACATTTTGGCACGTGATTAATCCTGCTACTAAGTATGATGAGCTTTGAAAATTTGTACTACAGTTTAGCCAGTATTTGTCTGTGCAAAACACACTATAGATGTGTGTGCAGACCAGGACTTTTCAGTTTTTGGCTTAATCTGAGATGTTTGATACCAAACATCCCTCATCTCAGGGAAGCCATTGTGTATCTGGGAAACTCATAAGGACCAGTGTCAAGAATAAGCATTTAAAATGGCTTCCCTGGTCACTTACTGGTAGATCAGGCATCCTTAGTGTGGTCATACTCCAGACTTTGCCTCTTTTTTTGTTGCTGTATCTTTGGTTGGCCTTAGAACTCTGAGCACTTTAACCCTGCTAATCAGTGCTAAAGTGCATGTGCTTTTCCCTTAAAACATGGTAACCTTGGTGTATCCCCAAATGGCAAATTTAATTTACCTGTAAGTTCCTTGTAGAGTGGTATGCCACATACCCAGCCCTGTAAATTAAATGCTACTAGTGGGTCTGCAGCACTGATTGTGCTACCCACTTAAGTAGCCCTATAAACTCACTGCCACCCAGACTTAGCATCCAAAACCTCTTGCCAAGCCCAGAACTCCCCTTCCCTTTTCTTACATAGAAGTCCCGCCCCCCCCTCCCCTAAGGGAGGCCATATGTAGCCCATAGGGCAGGATGCCATGTAAGCAAAAGGTAGGACATGTACCTTTATGTTTTTCATGTCCTAGTAACAAAACACTCCTAAAAGTCATTTTTCATTACTGTGAGGCATGCCTTTCTCATAGGCCAGCATTGGGAATTCCTTAAAATATTTTAAAGGTATAATTCCTAATTTGAGAGGAGTGGCTGCGTCATGTTTGGTACCATTGGAAAGGTAACACTAAATCCTCTTTACTGGTAAAGCCAGATTTATTATTACTGTTTTCAAAAGGCCACTTTCAGAAAGTGGACATTTCTCTGCACTTTCTGCCCTGTGCACCTACAGCCTACCGCCAGTACACATATGGCTTGGGCTAGTGAACAGTTCCACTTGTGCATTCCCTTTAGATACAGATAACACAGGATGCTCAGACACATCTGCATTCATCTGCTTTCTGATGGGTCTTCCTGGTGAGGAGGTTGGGAGAGACTCACACTGCCTTCTCCAAGGGTAAGGGCTGGGGTCCACACAAGGGGCTGATTACCTCCCACTGACTGTTTGGAGCTGAGACTGGCCTGAAGGGGGAACTTGTGCACATCACAAGAATTCTTTTGTAGTCATTTCCCACATCAAAGGTACTTTCCTGTATAAGTAGTGGGCCTCTTGACCCACTAAGGCAGTACACTACTGGACCAAGAAGAAACTCTGCTGGAGCCAAGGCTGCTGTGCCAGAAGGAGTGTCACTTTGCTGAGTCTGACTGTCTCCAGGGACTGCTGCCTGCCTTTTTGCCCTCTTGCCCACTGACCCGGGCCCTGCCAAGAAAAACTGTAACCCATATCCAGAGTGACTCCATGGGCTTCTGACACCACATGTATCCCCTAGCATATTGCGCTAAAGATGCACTACAACCAGCAACTGAATCAGTGCCAGCCCACTGACCATCATCAGGGGCGGGAGATCACTGCAACCCAGCATGAATGCTGTGCTGCTTCAGATACTACCAATTGGGGAGATACCGCCAGTGTGTATGGAACCCTGCCTGCCTGATTGGACAGCCTGAGCACGTGCTCTTGCTTCAGCTTGCAGTCAGTACCTCAGAAATCTGTAGTGACCTGCCTTGGTCCAAGGCAGCCCTGCCTACAGAGCACGAAACACAGTGACCGGATAGCCTACAGCGAGTCGTCCTTGGCCGCAGTGGTGAGTGCTTTTCCCTGTCTGCCCGGACTGCAAAACCAACTCCAGGGTTTTGTTGAGTTCTCCAAACCCCTGGCTAGACTCAAGCAAACATCTCCGGCATGCACAGCACCCCTTACCGCCCGTGCACATCACCAAACTATTGGGGAGCTGTCTCCATGTCATCAGGAATAACTCTCCGTGGGGGCACGGCTCTGAGACCGTATCATTCCAAAGAGTATTTCTTGTACTGTATTGTGTCTAATAGGTGTGCACTACAATTCCCACTTCTTACTTACGGATATTGGCATAAGCTATATTGCTCATGATACCTACTGGATTCTAATCATTTTGTATTTAAAGTTTCATAGAGTCCCTTATGCTTCTAATCTTCTGTGGAGTCTTTTTTGTGTTGTAACACTGTGTTGCTGTGAGCGTATTGCACAAATACTTTACACATTGCCTCCTCTGCACCAAGCTAAGAGAGGGTGAGCACAGGTTATCTTTAGTGTGTATCTTACTTGCATTGACTGGAGTGGTGGGTTCTGCCTGGGTTAGGTGCATACCCTAGCCAACCAGAAAACCCATTTCTAACACTTACTATGTCTAAGAATTGACAAAGACATAGCAGGAGAATTTCTTCTCGTGCAGATATGCCCTCACCTGTTATATAATGCACCCTGCCTTAGGGATGTAAGGCCTCCTAGATGGGTGACTTACATATATTGCTTGCAGTGTTTAGAGGACATGGCACACATGCTGTGTGCCATGTCATGTTTTCACTTTGGTCTGCACCAAGACACGCAGCCTGCAATGGCAGCTGGTCATGTGCTTGGGGAGGGGTCCCTTAGGGTGGCACAGTTAATGATGGAGCCCTTAAGGAGTCTCCTTAGTACCCTAGGCCCTAGGTACCAGGGGTACCATTTACCAGAGACTTACAGTGGGTGCTAAAGGTTTTGCCAATTGGGAAAAATGACTGTGCAGTTTTGGGGGAAAGATATCTGGCACTGGGTTCCTGGTTAGCAGAAATCCAGTGCACTTTCAGTCGAAATTACACCTGAAACCAGGCAAAAAGTGGGGGGTGACCATGTCAAAAGAGACACTTTCCTACATTTACCTTTAGCCAAAGAGTAAGCACATATTTCTTTCACAATATATTATTTGTCTGCATGGTGTTCCATAGGTCTTGATAGTTGATAGAGAGGCTTAGTTTATCTAAAAATCCTGGTCTGCTTTCTGTAAGAAATTAGACCTAGAAGTTTGTCTGCCCACTAGCTATTATCCCTAAATGAATCAACTAATAGAATGATTCAATTAATGTGTTGAAAACTATTTGAGATCACAAATGTTAGCACAAGACGAGGACTGGACCAAGATGTTGTGGTAAGCAGAGTTAATGTATACAACATTGAGCATTAATCTGCAGTGATGTGGTCCTTCTTTTGTACGAATGGCCATCATACCCATATATTTTCTCTCTGATCAGTCTGTTTCTATCTTAGCCCTCTTGTAAGCCTTCATAACATTTTTACACAAAAAAGGTATCCATGCCAAATTATCAAAAGGTTTGTTTTGCAAACCGGCACACAAGCAACCTAAGATTGGTTTCTCCCTGATTGGTGCTCTTCAGTCAGTTATAGCTTAGTTCCAGTGGAACATTGAGAATGGGACCCATGTCTGGCATACCCATTGCCACTTAGGGCATTACATCAAACACACCAAAAATGGTCTTGGGTTGCTTGTGTTCTGGTTCCAGGAGAACCTGGCTTAGCATTTCAGGCTAGACTGTTTCTATTGGAGTAGAGTCAAGACTGATTTCCATATGGCTGAGTCCAAATTAAGGTCTCAGTGTGGGCAAAACAATGCTACCCGAGTGATTGCCAGTGGCAAAACAATTGAAAGCAATTCTCCAATCACCTTTTGTGTGTATCATGTTCCACCCTATGTGGCAAGGTTATGTTTAGACATGAGTCCCACACTCAATGCACCACTGGAACCAAGCTACACCAGACTAAATAGCCCTAATCAAGCAAAACTGTTTTAGGTTGCTTGTGTTGCAGTTTAGGGAGGATCTGTCCTGGCAGTTTGGGCTGGGCTGTTCCTTTTGGAGCAGGGCGAAGACTGATTGGCATATGACTGAGTTTAAACTGAGGGTTCATGTTGGGCAAAAGGTTATTGGAATGGAATGCTACCCGAGCGATTGCCAGTGGTTAGACAAATTGCAAGCATTCCTTCTATCACCTCTCCTTAAGAGGCAAGCTACACCCGAATGAACGCCCTAATCAGGGCAAAAGCGGTCTTGGGTTGCTTGTGTACCTGTTCAGTAAGAACCTGACCTGGCAGTTCAGGCTGGAATTTTCCTATTAAAGCACAATCAAGAATGACTTGCATATGATTAGGTGCAAACTAAACAAATTGCAAACATTCATCCCATCACCTTTTGTTTGTTTGTTTTCTGAGAACTAGATACTAATGGGAATCCAGATTGCTGTGTTTTGCATGGTTCCAGCTATGTTTTATAACCCAGCACGCCCTGCAAACCTCAAACATTTGCATAAATCACTAATTTGTCTCATATTTCTGTCAGGGTAATGTCCAGAAGCTGTGGGGATCCACAAAATTCCTTCTGCCCAATGTTTTCACATTTCTGACAATGAAAATGGTATCCCCATTTATGTAGGTTAGCCTATCGCCAGCTACAGAAAATACCCCCAAGCTAAAATGTGTAGCCATCAAATTTTTGCCATGAAAATTGATACATTCTTATGACGTGTGTGTCAGCTGCATTTGGGCCTGGGCTGCAGGAGGCTGGTCTGGCTTGTAGTGAGTACCTTGGGCACTTCCACCTTATACCAGGTCCAGTTATCCCTTGTTAGTGAAATGAAGTCAGTGTTCTAGCAGCTTGGGCTGTTAGAGGCAGCTGTAGCAGAGCAGCTTAGGCTGAACTAGGACACATACAAAGCTCCTGCAATACCACTATAGTTACACAGTACTTATACACAATAAAAGACAATACTCAGTGTTACCAAAAATAAAGGTACTTTATTTTAGTGAGACAAGGCCAAAAATATCTTAGAGGCAATATTCCTTCTGGAGGTAAGTATTATACACAATATGTACACTAGAGACCAAAATCAGGTAAGTAAACAGTCACAGAATAGTGCAAACAGTAGAAAATGCCATAGAATGTAATAGGAAGAAATAGGCCTAGGGGCAACACAAACCATATACCAAGAAAGTGGAATGCGAATCATGAATTGCCCCCTAGGCAAGTGTAGTGTGCAGAGGGGCACTGGGAGTGTAAGAAAACCACAAAAGTGAGTAATATACCCCACTCCAGAGCCCAGGAAAGTAGGAGTAAAGTACTGCAAGTTTCCTCAGGACACACTCCAAGTCGTGATAGGAGTTATTGCAAGAACCAAACAAGACTGCAAGCAACAAATGGTGGATTCCTGGACCTGAAGACCTGTGAAGAAAAGAGACCAAGTTCAGAAGTTGCAGAAGATTCCAGGAAGGATAGGAGCCCCTGCCACCCTGCCAACCTAGAAGATGGTGCAAAAGAGGATTCTCCGGTTAAAAGAAGTCTGCAGAAGAGCACCAGAGAAGATGGCTGCAGGTTCCTGCATGATGCAAAGGATGTCCCACATCGAGATGTTGGATGCAGGTGAGCTGCAGCACTGGATTCGTTCAACAAGCCTTAGTTCAACCAATGTCACGGTTATCACCTCTGGACTTGCCGCCAAAAGTGGGGGTTGTGTCCAGGAGGCAGGCATCTCCACTAGCTGGCATGCCCTGGGGCGCTGTAACACCAGGCTTGATCCTTAAAGGCTCACCGCTAGGTGTTATAGTTCCTGCAGGGGGAGGTGTGAAGCACCTCCACCCAGTACAGGGTTTGTTCCTGGCCACAGAGTGCACAAAGGTACTCACGCCATGTGGCCAGAAACCCGTCTGGATGCGGCAGGCTGGCAGAAACTGGTCAGCCCAGCACTAGTAGTTAGACTGGTATACGGGGGGCATCTCTAAGATGCACTCTGTGTGCATTTCTCAATAAATCCCACACTGGCATCAGTGTGGATTTATTGTGCTGATACAAAACTTCCCAGTATTCAGCGTAGCCATTATGGAGATGTGGAGTTCATGTTTGACAAACTTCCAGACCATATACTATTTATTGCTACCCTGCACTTCAATGTCTAAGAATTGGCTTAGACACTCTAGGAGCATAGTGCTCATGCAGCTATGCCCTCACCTGTGGTATAGTACACCCTGCCTTAGGGTTGTAAGGCCTCCTAGAGGGGTGACTTACTTATGCCACAGGCAGTGGGTTGTGGGTATGGCACTCTGAGGGGAGTGCCATGTCGACTCAGTCTTTTTCTCCCCACCAGCACACACAAGCTGTGAGGCAGTGTGCATGTGCTCAGTGAGGGGTCCCCAGGGTGGCATAATACATTCTGCAGGCCTTAGAGACCTTCCCTGGCCACAGGGCCCTTGGTACCAGGAGTACCATTTACAAGGGACTTATCTATGTGCCACGGCTGTGCCAATTGTGGAGACAAAGGTACAGTTTAGGGAAAGAACACTGGTGCTGGGGCCTGGTTTGCAGGATCCCAGCACACTTTCAATCATAACTCGAATCAACAAAAGGGACAAAGTTAGGGGGTAACCACGCCAACAGTGGCATTTTCCTACAGAGAGGGTGTAACACCCTCCTCCCAAAGGAAATGCTTTGTTCTGCCTTCCTGGGACTGAGCTGCTCAGACCCTAGGAGGGCAGAACCCTGTCTGTGCGGTAGCAGCAGCTGTAGCTGCAATGCAAGCCTCAGAGAGCTGGTTTAGCAGTACTAGGGGTCCATTGTGGAGCCACCAGGATGCATGGGATTGGCCCCCCCAATACCAGATTTGGAATTGGGGGACAATTCCATGATCTTATACGCCTTCCAGGGCTATATTCGGAGTTACTATTGTGAAGCTACATATAAGTATTGACCTATATGTAGTGCACGTGTGTATTGGTGTCCCCGCACTCACAAAGTCTGGGGAATTGGCCCTGGACAGCGTGGGGACACCTTTGCTAGTGCAAGGGTGCCCTCACACTTAGTAACTTTGCACCTAGCCTTCAGTAAATAAAGGTTAGACATATAGGTGACTTATAAGTTCCTTAAGTGCGTCGAAAATGGCTGTGAAATAGTGGGTGCACTATTTCACTCAGGCTGCAGTGGCAGTCCTGTGAAAGAGTTTGTCTGAGCTCCTTATGGGTGGCAAAAGAAATGCTGCAGCCCATAAGGATCTCCTGGAACCCCAATGCCCTGGGTACCTAGGTACCATATACTAGGGACTTATAAGGGGGTCCAGTGTGCCAATTTGAATTGGTAAATGAAGTCACTAAACTATAGTGACTAATTTGGAAGCAGAAAGAACAGAAGCACTGAAGTTCTGGTTACCAGAATTTCAGTGACACAGTTAAGCGCTACTGACAACACACACATTAGGCCACAAACTATGAGTAATGGAGTCCTGACCAGCAGGATCCCAGTGAGCCAGGCAAAACATACTGACAAACAGGTAGAATTTGGGGGTAATATGCCAAGAAAGATGGTACTTTCCTACACAGGCTCAACCTCTACACAGAGAAATGTTCTAAATTCAGACATTTCTGAAAACTAGAAACTCGAGGAGTCCAGGGTAGGTTGCTTTGCAGGGGTTCTACCACTTATTCTTACCCAGAATGCTGGGCAACCCTTAAACATTTTCCAAAATCACAGATTTCCCCCATATTACTTTGAGGAATAGTTCCGAAGTCTGCGGGGATCATCAAAATTCCCACCACCCAGGCTTTGCCAATTTCCCCCAGTAAAAAGGGACCCCACTAACACATGTATGTGAGTATATCTCCCGCAACAGGAATATGTGGGAATGCTGTATGGCAGGAATTTTGTTGATCCCACAGATTCCAGAACCTCTACCTCAAAGCAATGTGAGGAAAATTACACACATCCAAAAGATCTTGCTTTCCATAGGGATCCTCGAGGATCAGGGGGCTGAAAGACAGGCGGGGCTTTAGGGGTAGCAGTGGCCTTATAACAGGACCTGCTTTATAGTTGCCTTTCTTCTTCCCCCAGAGAAGGCACATTGAGGGTTAACTGCTCAATCTGCCTTTTGTGAGGGTCAGAAAGACTGAAGGACTGTGTTGCCAAGTTTACATGTGGTGATCAGGCCTGATGGCTGGATGAATCCCCGCCACCCTTTCGTTTTTTGCTTTAAAAAAGCTGCCCCATTAGAGGGGTAGATTTGGGGTTAAAACCTGCCCAGTTTGACTCCTACAGAAGCCTATCAGGCCTTTCTGCTGAGGTACGCCTCTCCCATTCTTTCGTTTTTTTACTATCTGTCTCTGGTGTCCAGTGGGCTTTCAGTTGAACAGAAAGACTGCTTGGCTTATTATGGGGTGGGACACCCCTAGATGTCTGAACAGTTCGCCCCACCCCTACTATTTTTTTTAATTATATTTTCTTTAGTGCCTAATTCGGCTTTCTGCCCCTCGGGTGCAGACTGGGATAATTACCTCAATCTGCCCACTGGGGTGTGAGGGGCAGCACGACTGCTGGGGTCATTCAGGAGTGGGGCATGGCTTGTTGCCTAGGCAGACCCACCATCCTTTCTTTTTTTGTGACCATTTTTCTCTGGTTACTACAGGCTTTCCAAACAGAAAGACTGTTGGGCCTATTATGGGGTGGGAACACGACCCCATCCCTTAATGGGCTGCCCTCACTCTTTCTTTTTATCATTGTTCTACCTGGTGTATAGTAGGCTGTAGTCCCCACAGGTAGCATTTACCCCAGAGAATACAGAAAGACTGATGGGGCTGTTTTGTGGTGGGGCCATGATCTGATGCCCTGATGGGCTATCGCTTCTTTTTTCCCCTGATGTTCACTGGACTTTATGTCCCCCATGGAGGCAGTCTGGTGGTAATCACCACAATCTTCTTCTGGAATTTGGGGTGGGTGAGAATAACTGTTGTGGCCATTCTGGGATTTTGAGGGAAAGGGCAAGGTTCAATGCAAGGGTGGGCTACCATACCCCTTTTTTGACTCTTTAATCCCTGGTGTCAGGGCATCAGGTTGGGGGTAAATCTTTAGCCATGTGCTTGAAGAAGAGTTCATGTCAATCACACTTCAAACATATTGTGCTTGATGGGAAAGGCTTACAAAATACACTAAAGTGGTTGAAATGCACTTTGGGCCTCTGTTTGTCCCTGAAGGCACAAGCACATGAAGGGGAAGGAAAGCCATTGAATAGAAACAAATGAATGACACTGACTAGAAAGAAAACCAATTATGAGCAATAGGTAACCCATAGCTTTCTGTAGGATATAGGTCTTCGACAACAAGCAGCGAAACCTGCCTGTAGGCAAGGCCTAAAAATATTTCAAGGAGTAAGAATCCATGACCCATCAAACTGAGAAAAAACTAAGATGTAAAAAAAATATATATATTTCAGGCCAATTTAAATTGTCTTTTTATAATCACTGACCATAGCACAGTAGCAGAAAAGCAAGCAAAGACGTTCTATGACTGGCATCCACTATTAAGGTTTATACCGCCAAAAACCTACAGATGATGCAAGATCATTTATAAAAGTCCCCATTGTAGGAGGCTGGCCTGGCTTGTAGTGGGTACCAAGGCGTACTTACACTCTGTACCAGGTCCAGTTATCCCTTATTAGTGTAGAAGAGGTGTTTCTAGCAGCTTAGGCTGATAGAAGGTAGCAGAGCAGCTTAGGCTGAACTAGGAGACATGCAAAGCTCCTACTATACCACTGATGTCATATGCACAATATCATAAGAAAACACAATACACAGAAATACTAAAAATAAAGGTACTTTATTTTTATGACAATATGCCAAAAGTATCTCAGTGAGTACCCTCAGTATGAGGATGACAAATATACACAAGATATATGTACACAATACCAAAAATATGCAGTAATAGCAAAAGGAAGTAATGCAAGCAATGTAAAGTTACAGCAGATTGCAATAGAGCACATAGGTATAGGGGCAACACAAACCATATACTCCAAAAGTGGAATGCGAATAACGTATGGACCCCAAACCTATGTGAGCTTGTAGAGGGTCACTGGGACTGTAAGAAAACAGTGAGGGTTAGAAAAATAGCCCACCCCAAGACCCTGAAAAGTATGTGTAAAGTGCACCTATATTCCCCAGAGAGCACATAGGTCGTGATAGGGGAATTCTGCAAGGAAGACCAACACCAGCAATGCAACCAAGGTGGATTTCCGGACGAGAGTACCTGTGGAACAAGGGGACCAAGTCCAAGAGTCGCGACAAAGTCGAGATTGGGCAGATGCCCAGGAATGCCAGCTGAGGGTGCAAAGAAGCTGCCACCGGATGGTAGAAGCTGTGGATTCTGCAAGAACGAAGAGGGCTAGAAACTTCCTCTTTGCAGGATGGATGTCCCACGTCGTGAAGAAGCTTGCAGAGGTGTTCCCACGCAGAAAGACCGCAAACAAGCCTTGCTAGCTGCAAGGGTCGCAATTAGGGTTTTTGGATGCTGCTGTGGCCCAGTAAGACAGGGAGCCCTCACAGAAGCAGGCAGCACCCGCAGAAGTGCCGGAACAGGCACTACGAAGAGGAGTGAACCGGAGCTCACCCAAAGTCACAAAAGGAGATCCCACGACGCCGAGGACAACCTAGGAGGTTGTGCACTGCAGGTTAGAGTGTCGGGGACCCAGGCTTGGCTGTGCACAAAGGAAATCCTGGAAGAGTGCACAGGAGCTGGAGCAGCTGCAAATCACGCGGTACCCAGCAATGCAGTCTAGCGTGGGGAGGCAAGGACTTACCTCCACCAAACTTGGATTGAAGAGTCACTGGACTGTGGGAGTCACTTGGACAGAGTTGCTGAATTCCAGGGACCACGCTCGTCGTGCTGAGAGGGGACCCAGAGGACCGGTGATGCAGTTCTTTTGGTGCCTGCGGTTGCAGGGAGAGGATTCCGTCGTCCCACGGGAGATTTCTTCAGAGCTCCTAGAGCAGAGAGGAGGCAGGCTACCCTCACAGCCTGCACCACCAGGAAAACAGTCGGGAAGGCGGCAGGATCAGCGATACAAGGTTGCAGTAGTCGTCTTTGCTACGTTGTTGCGGTTTTGCAGGCGTCCTGAGCAGTCAGCAGTCGATCCTTTGGCAGAAGGTGAAGAGAGAGATGCAGAGGAACTCTGATGAGCTCTTGCATTCATTATCTAAAGAATTCCCCAAAGCAGAGACCCTAAATAGCCAGAAAAGGAGGTTTGGCTACCTAGAAAGGAGGATAGGCTAGCAACACAGGTAAGAGCCTATCAGGAGGAGTCTCTGACGTCACCTGCTGGCCCTGGCCACTCAGAGCAGTCCAGTGTGCAAGCATCACCTCTGTTTCCAAGATGGCAGAGGTCTGGAGCACACTGGAGGAGCTCTGGGCACCTCCCCTGGGAGGTGCAGGTCAGGGGAGTGTTCACTCCCCTTTCCTTTGTCCAGTTTCACGCCAGAGCAGGGCTGGGGTATCCCTGAACTGGCTTATGCAGAGATGGGCACCATCTGTGCCCATCAAAGCATTTCCAGAGGCTGGGGGAAGCTTCTCCTCCCCAGCCCTGACACCTTTTTCCAAAGGGAGAGGGTGTAACACCCTCTCTCTGAGGAAGTCCTTTGTTCTGCCTTCCTGGGCAAAGCCTGGCTGGACCCCAGGAGGGCAGAAACCTGTCTGAGGGGTTGGCAGCAGCAGCAGCTGCAGTGAAACCCCGGGAAAGGTAGTTTGGCAGTACCCGGGTCTGTACTAGAGACTCTGGGGCTCATGGAATTGTCTCCCCAATGCCAGGATGGCATTGGGGTGACAATTCCATGATCTTAGACATGTTACATGGCCATGTTCGGAGTTACCATTGTGACGCTGTACATAGGTAGTGACCTATGTCCAGTGCACGCGTGTAATGGTGTCCCCGCACTCACAAAGTCCGGGGAATTTGCCCTGAACAATGTGGGGGCACCTTGGCTAGTGCCAGGGTGCCCACACACTAAGTAACTTAGCACCCAACCTTTACCAGGTAAAGGTTAGACATATAGGTGACTTATGAGTTACTTAAGTGCAGTGGTAAATGGCTGTGAAATAACGTGGACGTTATTTCACTCAGGCTGCAGTGGCAGGCCTGTGTAAGAATTGTCAGAGCTCCCTATGGGTGGCAAAATAAATGCTGCAGCCCATAGGGATCTCCTGGAACCCCAATACCCTGGGTACCTCAGTACCATATACTAGGGAATTATAAGGGCGTTCCAGTATGCCAATGTGAATTGGTGAAATTGGTCACTAGCCTGTTAGTGACAATTTGGAAAGCAGAGAGAGCATAACCACTGAGGTTCTGGTTAGCAGAGCCTCAGTGAGACAGTTAGTCATCACACAGGGAACACATACAGGGCACACTTATGAGCACTGGGGCCCTGGCTGGCAGGGTCCCAGTGACACATACACTAAAACAACATATATACAGTGAAATATTGGGGTAACATGCCAGGCAAGATGGTACTTTCCTACACAACCCTCCCCCCCAAACGAAGGACAATAAGACTAGCCATGACCTGATGAGTCTTCATTGTCTAAGTGGAAATATCTGGAGAGTCCATCTGCATTGGAGTGGGTACTCCCAGGTCTATGTTCCACAGTATAGTCCATTCCCTGTAGAGATATGGACCACCTCAACAATTTAGGGGTTTCACCTTTCATTTGTTTTAGCCAAAGTAGAGGTTTGTGGTCTGTCTGAACAATGAAGTGAGTGCCAAACAGGTATGGCCTCAACTTCTTCAGTGCCCAGACCACAGAAAAGGCCTCCCTCTCTATGGCAGACCAACGCTTTTCTCTAGGGGTCAACCTCCTGCTGATAAAAGCAACAGGTTGATCCTGGCCCTCAGAATTGAGTTGTGATAAGACTGCCCCTCCCCCTAATTCAGATGCATCAGTTTGAACAATGAATTTCTTGGAGTAACATGGGCTTTTTAGGACAGGTGCAGTGCACATGGCCTGTTTCAGCTCCTCAAAAGCTTTCTGACAGCTAGCTGTCCACAAAACCTTTTTAGGCATTTTCTTAGAAGTGAGGTTATTAAGAGGGGCTGCTATTGAGCCATAGTTCTTTATGAACTTCCTGTAATACCCAGTGAGGCCTAAGAAGGCTCTCACCTGGGTCTGAGTTGTAGGGGGAACCCAATCTATGATAGTTTGGATTTTCCCCTGAAGTGGTGCAATCTGTTCTCCACCTACCAGGTGTCCCAGATAAACCACTTTCCCCTGCCCTATCTGGCACTTTGAAGCCTTGATAGTGAGGCCTGCCTTTTGCAGGGCCTCTAAAACTTTCCACAGGTGGACCAGGTGATCATCCCAGGTGGAGCTAAAGACAGCTATATCATCTAGATATGCTGCACTGAAAGCCTCCAACCCTTGCAGGACTGTATTCACCAACCTCTGAAAAGTGGCAGGTGCATTTTTCAAACCAAAGGGCATTACTGTGAATTGGTAGTGCCCTCCAATAGTCAAAAATGCAGTTTTTGCTTTAGCATCCTCTGATAACTTGATCTGCCAATACCCTGCAGTCAAATCAAAGGTGCTTAGATACTTGGCAGATGCCAGTGTATCTATTAGCTCATCTGCCCTGGGTATAGGGTGAGCATCAGTTTTAGTTACCTGGTTGAGACCTCTGTAATCTACACAAAACCTAATTTCCTTTTTCCCATCTTTTGAGTGAGGTTTTGGTACAAGCACCACAGGAGAGGCCCATGGGCTTTCAGAATGTTCAACCACTCCCAGTTCTAGCATTTTCTGAACCTCTTGTTTTATGCAGTCTCTGACATGGTCAGGCTGCTTATAAATCGTACTTTTGACAGGCATGCTGTCTCCAGTATCTATAGTGTGCTCACACCAAGAAGTGGTGCCTGGCACAGTAGAAAAGAGTTCAGAAAACTGACCCAGGAGATTTATGCAGTGGTCTTTCTGCTCAGCAGTAAGACAGTCTGCCAAAACTACACCTTCCACTAGAGCGTCTTGTTCTGTGGAAGAGAAGAGATCAGGGAGAGGGTCACTCTCTTCTTCCTGTCCTTCATCTGTTGCCATGAGCAGGGTGAGATCAGCCCTGTCATAGTAGGGTTTTAGGCGATTGACATGGAGCACCCTAAGGGGACTCCTGGCAGTGCCCAAGTCAACCAAGTAGGTGACTTCTCCCTTCTTTTCAACAATGATGTGGGGTCCACTCCATTTGTCTTGGAGTGCTCTTGGGGCCACAGGCTCCAAGACCCACACTTTCTGTCCTGGTTGGTACTGAATCAGAACAGCCTTCTGGTCTTGCCATTGCTTTTGGAGCTCTTGGCTGGCCTGAAGGGTTTTACTGGCCTTTTTCATGTACTCAGCCATTCTAGATCTTAGTCCAATTACATAGTCCACTATGTCTTGCTTAGGAGCTTTTAAAGGTTGTTCCCAACCCTCCTTTACAAGTGTTAGAGGACCTCTTACAGGGTGCCCAAATAGGAGTTCAAAGGGGCTGAAGCCCACTCCTTTCTGGGGTACCTCCCTGTAAGCAAAAAGGAGGCAAGGTAACAGGACATCCCATCTCCTCCTGAGTTTTTCAGGGAGTCCCATTATCATTCCTTTGAGAGTTTTATTAAACCTCTCTACCAGTCCATTTGTTTGTGGATGATAAGGTGTGGTGAATTTGTATGTTACACCACATTCCTTGCACATGGCCTTCAAGTATGCAGACATAAAGTTGCTACCTCTGTCTGATACCACCTCTTTTGGGAAACCCACCCTGGAAAAGATTCCCAAAGGGCTTTTGCCACTGCAGGAGCTGTAGTGGTCCTTAGAGGAATTGCTTCAGGATATCTTGTGGCATGGTCCACTACCACCAAGATAAACCTATTGCCTGAAGCAGTAGGAGGGTCAAGGGGGCCAACTATGTCAACCCCTACCCTTTCAAAGGGAACCCCAACCACAGGCAGTGGAATAAGGGGAGCCTTTGGGGTGCCACCAGTCTTGCCACTGGCTTGACAGGTGACACAGGACTTACAAAAATCTTTTGTGTCCTCTGACATTCCAGGCCAATGAAACGGTGGGACAAGCCTTTTCCATGTTTTAATTTGCCCTAAATGTCCAGCCAAGGGACTGTCGTGGGCTAGAGTTAGGAGGAACTCTCTGTATTGCAGGGGAATGACCAATCTCCTGGCTGCTCCAGGTTTAGGGTCCCTTGCCTCTGTATATAAGAGGTTGTCCTCCCAGTAAACTCTATGTGAGTCACTGACATCCCCATTTTGCTGTTTGACAGCTTGCTGTCTTAGACCCTCTAATGTGGGACAGGTTTGCTGTGACACACTCAGCTCCTCCCTGGCAGGCCCCCCTCCACCTAAAAGCTCAGCAGTGTCTGCTTCCAGCTCCTCTGGTGAAGGTTCTGCACAGGGGGGAAATTCTTCTTCCTCAGAAGTTGAATCATCTGTAGAGGGAGGGATAGTGGGTAGGGATTTACCCTTACTAACCCTAGCTTTAGGGAGCACTTGGTCCATTGTTCCAGGATCCAAGTCACCCTGTCCTTTTTGCTTTTTGGCCTGAGCCCTTGTCAAAGCAAAAACATTCCCAGGAATGCCCAGCATTGCTGCATGAGCCTCCAACTCCACTTCTGCCCAAGCTGATGTCTCTAAATCGTTCCCTAGTAAACAGTCTACAGGTAAATCTGAGGCAACCACAACTTTCTTTGGACCAGTAACCCCCCCCCCAGTTGAGATTTACAACAGCCATGGGGTGGCTAAGAGTGTTGTTATGAGCATCAGTCACTTGGTACTGGTGACCAAGTAGGTGTTGTTCAGGGTGTACCAGTTTCTCTATTACCATGGTAACACTGGCACCTGTGTCCCTTTAGGCCTGAACCTCAACACCATTTATTAGGGGAAGTTGCTTGTACTTATCCATATTAAGGGGACGGGCAACCAAGGTGGCCAAATCAATGGCACATTCAGAGACTAGCACAGCCTCTGTGGTCTCCCTAACAAGACCAACCCCAACTAAATTACCAAAAGTGAGCCAAGCTACTCCCTTGGATTGGCTATTAGTAGGTTTGCTCCCACCACCACTGCTATTACTAGGGGCACTAGGTGTAGCAGTAGGGGTTGTGGTAGTGGGAGGCTTGGTGCTTTTCTTTGGACAGCTGGCATCAGTTGTCCAATGGCCTTTTACTTTACATAAATAGCACCATGGTTTCTTTACTTGATTAGAAGAGGATTTGGACCCACCACCCCCACCAGAGTATGTTTGTGGGCCTGATGAAGACTCATTTTTAGATTTGTCCCCACCCTTGTCTGAAGACTTACCATCCTTCTTCTTGCCATCCTTGTCACCCCCTGTATGAACTTTTCTGTTCGCTCTTCTTCTGACCCATTTGTCTGCCTTCTTTCCCAATTCTTGGGGAGTGGTCAGATCTGAGTCCACTAGATATTGGTGTGACAAATCAGACACACAGTTATTCAGAATATGCTCTCTCAAGATTAGATCGTACAGGCTTTCATAGTCAGAAACTTTACTGCCATGTAACCACCCCTCCAAGGCCTTCACTGAATAGTCAACAAAGTCTACCCAGTCTTGTGAGGACTCTTTTCTGGTTTCTCTGAACTTAATCCTCTATTGTTCAGTGGTTAAGCCAAATCCATCCAAGAGTGCATTCTTCAAAACTGTAAAATTATTGGCATCACTTTCCTTCACAGTAAGGAGCCTATCCCTACCTTTTCCACTGAAAGATAGCCATAGGATAGCAGCCCACTGCCTTTGAGGGACCCCCTGTACAACACAGGCCCTCTCAAGTGCAGCAAACCACTTGTTAATGTCACCCTCCTCCTTGTAAGGGGGAACTATCTTATGCAGATTCCTAGAATCATGCTCTTTCACAGGATTACTATCTGTAATACTGCTGCTGCCACCATGGGGTCCAAACCCCAACCTCTGTCTTTCTTTTTCTAAGTCTAAAGATTCCCTTACTGGAGCCAGCTGTTGCTGTTTAAGCTTCAGCCAGGACTCTTCCACTCTCAATCTATTGAGCTCCCTTTCTAAAATTCTGTCATCAGGGTGGGTGGGTTGGGCATGCTTTGACACAGAGGAATGATGTGAATGAACAGAGGGAGACCTGTCCCTAACAGTTGGCACCCTAACAACCTGGCCTGCAGGAATGACATCCCTACTGTGATGAGAACTCACATTAGTACCAGTTATGCTAGGTGGTCTGCTAGGGGGCAGGTTGGGAAGGATACCATCTAACATTCTTACTGGGGGTGCCCCAGAATCAGAGTGTGAACCATCTCCTAACTTCTCAACTGATGTGCCAGCTAAGGCCTTATCATTCTCAATGAGCATGTTATTTAACAATTCTCTAGAGGGATTCTTCCCTACCCCTAAACCTCTATCAATGCAGAGACTCCTCAACCCTTTCCAGCTAAGGTTATCATAAGCAGAGCTGGCCAGATCAAGAGTAGGACCTGTACCAGACATGATAGAAAAATGTTTAGGGACAGAAAAAAGAAAGAAAAAGTTTCAGGACTTTTTAAGGAAACAGAAAAAAAAATTCAACTTTTTAGAAACTTTTTGAAACTTTAGAGGTACTTTTCAGCACTCAGCAAATAGAGTAAGAGAAGAAAAGCAAAACGTTTTGGTTAGGTGTACATACACTGAACTTGTTTTGTATATATTTCTCTTATGAAAAGTACAAAATGACAAAGTGGTAAGTAGTTGCAAGTACTTATCCCACCACTGCACAACAAATGTAGGAGGCTGGCCTGGCTTGTAGTGGGTACCAAGGGGTACTTACACTCTGTACCAGGTCCAGTTATCCCTTATTAGTGTAGAAGAGGTGTTTTTAGCAGCTTAGGCTGATAGAAGGTGGCTATAGCAGAGCAGCTTAGGATGAACTAGGAGACATGCAAAGCTCCTACTATACCACTGATGTCATATGCACAATACCATAAGAAAACACAATACACAGATATACTAAAAATAAAGGTACTTTATTTTTATGACAATATGCCAAAAGTATCTCAGTGAGTACCCTCAGTATGAGGATGCAAATATACACAAGATATATGTACACAATACCAAAAATATGCAGTAATAGCAAAAGGAAGTAATGCAAGCAATATAAAGTTACACTAGATTGCAATAGGAGCACATAGGTATAGGGGCAACACAAACCATACACTCCAAAAGTGGAATGCGAATAACGTATGGACCCCAAACCTATGTGAGCTTGTAGAGGGTCACTGGGACTGTAAGAAAACAGTGAGGGTTAGAAAAATAGCCCACCCCAAGACCCTGAAAAGTAGGTGTAAAGTGCACCTATATTCCCCAGAGAGCACAGAGGTCGTGATAGGGGAATTCTGCAAGGAAGACCAACACCAGCAATGCAACCAAGGTGGATTTCCGGACGAGAGTACCTGTGGAACAAGGGGACCAAGTCCAAGAGTCGCGACAAAGTCGAGATTGGGCAGATGCCCAGGAAATGCCAGCTGAGGGTGCAAAGAAGCTGCCACCGGATGGTAGAAGCTGTGGATTCTGCAAGAACGAAGAGGGCTAGAAACTTCCCCTTTGGAGGATGGATGTTCTACGTCGTGAAGAAGCTTGCAGAGGTGTTCCCACGCAGAAAGACCGCAAACAAGCCCTGCTAGCTGCAAGGGTTGCGGTTAGGGTTTTTGGATGCTGCTGTGGCCCAGGAGGGACCAGGATGTCGCCACTTGCGTGAGGAGACAGAGGGGGCGTCCCGCAAGACAGGGAGCCCTCACAGAAGCAGGCAGCACCCGCAGAAGTGCCAGAACAGGCACTACGAAGAGGAGTGAACCGGAGCTCACCCGAAGTCACAAAAGGAGATCCCACGACGCTGGAGGACAACTCAGGAGGTTGTGCACTGGAGGTTAGAGTGTCGGGGACCCAGGCTTGGCTGTGCACAAAGGAAATCCTGGAAGAGTGCACAGGAGCCAGAGCAGCTGCAAATCACATGGTACCCAGCAATGCAGTCTAACGTGGGGAGGCAAGGACTTACCTCCACCAAACTTGGACTGAAGAGTCACTGGACTGTGGGAGTCACTTGGACAGAGTTGCTGAGTTCCAGGGACCACGCTCGTCATGCTGAGAGGGGACCCAGAGGACCGGTGATGCAGTTCTTTTGGTGCCTGCGGTTGCAGGGGGAGGATTCCGTCGTCCCACTGGAGATTTCTTCAGAGCTCCTAGTGCAGAGAGGAGGCAGGCTACCCCCACAGCATGCACCACCAGGAAAACAGTCGAGAAGGTGGCAGGATCAGCGATACAATGTTGCAGTAGTCGTCTTTGCTACGTTGTTGCGGTTTTGCAGGCGTCCTGAGTAGTCAGCGGTCGATCCTTTGGCAGAAGGTGAAGAGAGAGATGCAGAGGAACTCTCATGAGCTCTTGCATTCGTTATCTAAAGAATTCCCCAAAGCAGAGACCCTAAATAGCCAGAAAAGGACGTTTGGCTACCTAGGAAGGAGGATAGGCTAGCAACACAGGTAAGAGACTATCAGGAGGAGTATCTGACGTCACCTGGTGGCCCTGGCCACTCAGAGCAGTCCAGTGTGCCAGCATCACCTCTGTTTCCAAGATGGAAGAGGTCTGGAGAACACTGGAGGAGCTCTGGGCACCTCCCCTCGGAGGTGCAGGTCAGGGGAGTGGTCACTCCCCTTTCCTTTGTCCAGTTTCGCGCCAGAGCAGGGCTGGGGGATCCCTGAACCGGTGTAGACTGGCTTATGCAGAGATGGGCACCATCTGTGCCCATCAAAGCATTTCCAGAGGCTGAGGGAGGCTACTCCTCCCCAGCCCTGACACCTTTTTCCAAAGGGAGAGGGTGTAACACCCTCTCTCTGAGGAAGTCCTTTGTTCTGCCTTCCTGGGCCAAGCCTGGCTGGACCCCAGGAGGGCAGAAACCTGTCTGAGGGGTTGGCAGCAGCAGCAGCTGCAGTGAAACCCCGGGAAAGGTAGTTTGGCAGTACCCGGGTCTGTGCTAGAGACTCGGGGGCTCATGGAATAGTCTCCCCAATGCCAGGATGGCATTGGGGTGACAATTCCATGATCTTAGACATGTTACATGGCCATGTTCGGAGTTACCATTGTGACGCTGTACATAGGTAGTGACCTATGTCCAGTGCACGCGTGTAATGGTGTCCCCGCACTCACAAAGTCTGGGGAATTTGCCCTGAACAATGTGGGGGCACCCTGGCTAGTGCCAGGGTGCCCACAAACTACGTAACTTAGCACCCAACCTTTACCAAGTAAAGGGTAGACATACAGGTGACTTATAAGTTAATTAAGTGCAGTGGTAAATGGCTGTGAAATAACGTGGACATTATTTCACTCAGGCTGCAGTGGCAGACCTGTGTAAGAATTGTCAGAGCTCCCTATGGGTGGCAAAAGAAATGCTGCAGCCCATAGGGATCTCCTGGAACCCCAATACCCTGGGTACCTCAGTACCATATACTAGGGAATTATAAGGGTGTTCCAGTATGCCAATGTGAATTGGTGAAATTGGTCACTAGCCTGTTAGTGACAATTTTGGAAAGCAGAGCGAGCATAACCACTGAGGTTCTGGTTAGCAGAGCCTCAGTGAGACAGTTAGTCATCACACAGGGAACACATACAGGGCACACTTATGAGCACTGGGGCCCTGGCTGGCAGGGTCCCAGTGACACATACACTAAAACAACATATATACAGTGAAATATGGGGGTAACAGGCCAGGCAAGATGGTACTTTCCTACACCCATGAAATAGTTTTCTGAAGAATTTGCACCCTGAGGAGCAGTAGGGGATAACTCATTGAATGTAGCAGTGGCGAAGGAGCAATTCCCCTCCAAACAAAAGCCTTGGCAAAGAAACAGGTCAGGCTTTAATGTATCAATGAATGTAATCACAGCCCTTTATAAATGCTGTTTACATGTGTTGCACACACAAACATTGTTTATCACATCTGTGTTGGCTTTGCCAATGCTGGTAATAAAAATAAATTATTTTTTCTATATAGAATGAGTATGGAAACTAAATAATTAAATAAAATGATTGAGTGTAGTTTTGAGATGTTAATTAGTCTCCCATGCCTTCAAATGAAAGCACTTCCTGGAAGGGGAGAAGATACATCAAATAGCCAATAGTTTGAGATGAAAGGCTGATACAGTGGGGGTGGTGTAGTTAAGGTTCACTCTATGAATAGTTGAACTAATGGGTAACAAAATGTCTTGCTTTGCTGTCAAGCCAGACCCAAAAAAGCAACAACAAAAAAGGCAGAGCGCCAGAGCGCTTGTAAGGTGGTACAGCAATTTATCAGGCTGAAACAAGTGTGCTTGACACATGTCAAGTGATGGGGAATGCATCCTAATTCAACATCAGAAAAGCAAGCATTGGCAAAGCCAATCAGTCTTGCCTATGATTTGTAGCCATGCTGAACAGCCCCTCAGATGCTTTGCAGTGTGACTAAAACTATTTTTTAAAAGTGCTTTGACGCTGCCAACGCTAATGTGTTTTTTAAAGTGCATTTAAGTGCTGGATGGATCCTAGTCCTTTTCTTATTATTATCAGCTATGCTGCACAGCAGCCAAACTGCTATACAACAAGGCTACAAATCATTGTCAACAACGGGGGTGAAAATGCTGTACAGTATGAAGAAAAAAACAATGACAGAACCAATGGTCTCAAAGGTGAGACCTATTGGATTTACAAATGTTTGTTAGGTCTCTGTACAACACCCCTGTCATTCTGAGCAAATCAGTTAATATCTCCATACATGAAAAAGAAAAAAAAAAAATTGCTGAAAACCTCTATAATGTAAAGAAAGCAAATGCACCCCCATGTTTACGTCTTAGCAAAAATACATTTGGAAGCAAATAATATGTATTATCACAATAAAAGCAAGTGACATCTGTTGTCAGAATAAACATCAATTTCAAAGGAGAAAAAAAGGCTTCTTTGAAGTGCGTGTGGCATAGTAAAACATAGCTACAAATGGCAAGAGGTTCCAACAAGGAGAACAGGAAGATGAAAGTTATAAGTAATACCTCAATCACAGCATGATCAGTGGAAGGACAGCAATTAAGCTGAAGAAGTCAGCACTTGGTCCATGCTGCAGGCGAAAAAAGATGAAATGAAGCTAGCACGCGCTGGCCAATTAGAAGACAGCAAATAATAGTGACAATATTGTGAATAAATGTTAAGCAAGGGGCGGTCTGCAGGCCCTTTGTTGTATATAGTATCTCTCTCAAGCGAGACCTATAGTGTCACTTTCTGCACTCCAGCAAAAAACCTCTGACTTGCTCTGTACTTGAAAATACCATGCTGAGAGATGGATCACAGTCCAAGGACCTTCTAAGAGGAACACTGTGCCAGAATGTATGACTAGAATCAAGGACCACCTGTTAGAAACCTGGGTCTGCTCATTTTGCAACCTACTTTTTCATAGACTTTAGCTGCTTTGGTGCTATGGCCTAGGCCTTGTGCCTCTCCTGCTCTGTACCTCAAGCTTAAGAGCCCTCAAGGATGCCTCAACGCGCGCTTCATCTGATACCAACACATAAATATCTTGACCGCCACTGTCTCGTCTCTTATTATCGTTTCCTTTATCACTGACGTGGCTTAACCCCTCTGGTGCCATGGACGTAACGGTTACGTCCTGGGCAGCACCACTCGGGTGCCCATGACGTAACCATTACGTCCAGAGAGGGGCCCACGGGGGAAGCGCTAGCGCTCCCCCCGGGGGCCTGGCATCCCCCTCCCGTGGGCAGGGATGTTAGGGGAATTGCTTACCCTTCCACCCCCGCTCCCTTGACCCCCTGTGGTGTCTGATGACATCAGCGATCGCGGGCTGACTTCATCAGAGGCCTACCCCTCTGCTTTCAACGCGGATTGGAGGAGAATTGCAAAAGCATTTCTCCTACGATCATGTGGAGGGGGCGAGAGAGGCATGAAAGGAGAGGAAAGGCCTTTCCTTTCTTTCATGTCTCTCTCAGCATTTCTGCTGCCGAATCGCAATGCGATTCGGCAGCAGAAATGCCACTAGACGTCAGGGATTTTTTTTTTTGTGTGTAATTGAATGAGGGGAGCGGCCCCTTGGGCAAGGGCCGCTCCCCAGGGGGGCAATTTATTTTTAGGCCATTTATGCCCCTTGTCGGGCAGATCGGCCTATTATAATTTGGCCGATCTTCCCCGGGGGGGGGGCAGAAACCACTAGACTCCAGGGCTATTTTTGTTCTTTTTTTTTAATGTTATGTATGTGGGGAGCAACCCCTTAGGCAAGGGTCACTCCCCAGGGGGGGGAATCTACTTTTAGGCCATCAGCCTATTTTTATTAGGCCAATCTACCCCCAAGGGGGGCAGAAACCATTAGTCACCAGGGAATTAAAAAAAAATATATTTTTCAATGAGGGGATCGACCCCTTGGGCAAGGCCGCTCCCCGGGTGGGGGGAGGAAATATTTTTAGGCCTTTTCTGCCCCAGAAACCCCTATACACCAGGTATATTTTTTATTAGGTTTACTTTTGTTTTTTATATATGGGGAGTGACCCCGTAGGCAAGGGTTGCTCCCCTAGGGGGAAATTGTATTTAGGCCATTTCTGCCCCCCGGGGCCAGATCGGCCTATTTCTGTTAGGCCAATCTGCCCCCAAAGGGGGCAGAAACAACTACACACCAAGGATTTATATTTTTTTGAGTCAATTTCACACAAGGGGAGCTACACCATAGGCAAGGGTCGTTCCCCTGGGGGGCAAATTTATTTTAGGCCATTTCCCCCCCCCCCCCCCCTTAGGGGAAGATCGGCCTATTTTTATGAGGCCGTTCTGCCCCCAAGAGGGGCAGAAACCACTAGGAACCAGGGATTTTTTTTTTGCTCCAATTTCACGCAAGGGGAGTGACCCCTTAGGCAAGGGTCGCTCCCCTAGGGGGGCAAATTTATTCTAGGCCATTTCTGCTCCCATTGGGAGCAGATCGGCCTATTTCTATTATGCCGATCTGCCCCCAGGGGGACAGAAACCACTTAGGCACCAGGGATTGGTGTGTGTGAATGTGTGTGTTTTGTTTGGGGGGCAGCCCCTTGGGCAAGGGTCGCTCCCCATGAGGGCACATTACTGTTGGCCATATCTGCCTATTTTTGGAAGGCACATCTGCCCCCAAGGGGGGCAGAAAGCCCACCAGAAACCAGGAAAGATTTTTTTTCAAAAATAGGAGGGTGGGGGTATGGCCATACCCCCACCCCCAAATAAATTAGTCCAAAATTGTTCTGCCCACTAGTGGGCAGATGGGACAATTACCCTGGCCCACACCCCGAGGAGGCAGAAAGTATACTAAATGCCAGGAAATTTAAAAAAAAAAATAGTGGGGTGGTGGCTACCAACCAGTATGGGCCTGGTTATGCCCCCACCCCAACTGAAGGGGGTAACAGCATTTCAGCTCTCCCCAACACACTAAAACATCTTATCCCATGGCAAGCAAGAGGTCATTTGATTATTTTGGGTTTTGGTTTTACACTTGGGCCATGAGAGCTTGGCTAACTCTGAAAATCATCCTTCTTGGAATGGTGAAGGCTGCACTTTTTTGACACTGGGATGCTGCCATGTAGAAACATCCACAAGACCTAGACACATCTGAAAACTAAACATCTGGGTGATTCCAGGGTGGTGTGCTTCACATGCACCCTCTTCACCATTTTCTTACCCACAATGCCCTGCAAACCTCCAACTTTGCTGGAAATCACAACTTTTTACCACATTTTTGTGATGTAGCCTTCCGGAATCTGCAGGAATCCACAAAGTTCCCACCACCCAGCATTGTCTCATCTATACCGATAAAAATTCTGATGCACTTGTCAGCCTAAAAATGTTTTTTTTCAAACTGCCCTTTTGAACCCGCTTTGGTTCCCCCTCAATTTTGACATGTTTTTGGCTCTTTCCTGTCACAGGCACTTGGCCCACCTACACAAGTGAGGTATAATTTTTACTGGGATACTGAGGGGAACGTTGGGTGGTAGGAAATGTGTCCCGTGCGGTGATCCCACAAAGAAATGTGGGGAAAATGTTATTTTTTTAGCTAAATTTGAGGTTTGCTGAGGATTCTGGGTAAGAAAACATTGGGGGATCCACGCAAGTCACCCCCCCCTGGACTCCCTCGGGTGTCTAGTTTTCAGAAATGTCTGGGTTTGGTAGGTTTCCCTAGATGGCTGCTGAGCCCAGGTGCCCCAAGCAAAAATCTGTGGTTTTGTTTTTGATAATTTTGATGTGTCCAGATAGTGTTTTGGGGCCTTTCCTTTCACGGGCACTAGGCATACCCACGCAAGTGAGGTACCATTTTTATTAGGAGACTTGGGGAAATGCTGGGTGAAAGAAAAATTTGTGGCTTCTCTCAGAGTCTAGAACTTTCTGTCACCCAAATGTGAGGGAAAAGTGTTTTTTTAGCCCAATTTTGAGGTTTCCAAAGGATTCTGGGTAACAGAACGTGGTGAGAGCCCCACAAGTCACCCCATCTTGGATTCCCCTAGGTGTATAGTTTTTAAAAAATGCACAGGTTTGGTAGGTTTCCCTTTGTGCGGGCTGAGCTAGAGGCCAAAATCTACAGCTAGACACTTTGCAAAAAACAGCTCTGTTTTCTTTGGGAAAATGTGATGTGGCCACGTTGTGTTTTGGGGCATTTCCTGTCGTGGACGCTAGGCCTACCCACACTAGTGAGGTACCATTTTTATTGGGAGACTTGGGGGAATGCTGTGTAGAAGTAAATTTGTGGCTCCTCTCAGATTCCAGAACTTTCTGTCACCAAAATGTGAGGAAAAAGTGATTTTTTGGCCAAATTTTGAGGTTTGCAAAGGATTCTGGGTAACAGAACCTGATGAGAGCCCCACAAGTCACCCCATCTTGGATTCCCTTAGGTGTCTAGTTTTCAAAAATTTGCAGGTATGGTAGGTTTCCCTAGTTGGTTGGTCCTGAGCTAGAGGCCAAAATCCACAGCTAGGCACTTTGCAAAAACAGCTCTGTTTTCTTTGGGAAAATGTGATGTGTCCATGTTGTGTTTTGGGGCATATCCTGTCGCAGGCGCTAGGCCTACCCACGCAAGTGAGGTACCATTTTTATCAGGAGGCACTTTGCAAAAAAACACATCAGATTTCAATGTAAAAATGTGATGTGTCCATGTTGCGTTTCCTGTCGCAAGCATCAGGTCTACCCACGCAAGTGAGGTACCATTTTTATCAGGAGACCTGGGGGAACACAGAATAGCAAAACAAGTGTTATTACCCCTTTTCTTTCCCCACATTTTTTTCCTTCCAAATGAAAGAAATTGTGTAAAAAAGACATCTATTTGAGAAACGCCCTGTAATTCGCATGCTAGTATGGGCACCCCGGAATTCAGAATGTGCAAATAACCACTGCTTCTCAACACATTATCTTGTGCCCATTTTGGAAATACAAAGGTTTTCTTGATACCTATTTTTCACTCTTTATATTTCAGCAAATGAATTGCTGCATACCCGATATAGAATCAAAACCCATTGCAAGGTGCAGCTCATTTATTGGCTCTGAGTACTTAGGGTTCTTGATTAACCTACAAGCCCTATATATCACCGCAACCAGAAGAGTCCAGCAGACGTAACAGTATATTGCTTTCAAATATCTGACATCCCAGGGAAAAGTTACAGAGTAAAACATGTAGAAAAATGGCTGTTTTTTTCACCTCAATTTCAATATTTTTTTATTTAAGCTGCTATTTTCTGTAGGAAACCCTTGTAAGATCTACACAAATTACCCCTTGCTGAATTCAGAATGTTGTCTACCCTTGAGAAATGTTTAGCTTTCTGGGATCCAGTATTGGTTTCACACCCATTTCTGTCACTAACTGGAAGGAGGCTGAAAGCACAAAAAATAGTAAAAATGGGATATGTCCCAGTAAAATGCTAAAATTGTGTTGAAAAATGTAGTTTTCTGATTCAAGTCTGCCTGTTCCTGAAAGCTGGGAAGATGGTGATTTTAGCACCACAAACCCTTTGTTGATGCCATGTTTAGGGAAAAAAACACAAGCCTTCTTCTGCAGCCCTTTTTCCCATTTTTTGGAAAAAACTATTTTTTTTGCTGTATTTTGGCTAATTTATTTGTCTCCTTCAGGGGAACCCACAAAGTCTGGGTACCTCTAGAATCCCTAGGATGCTGGAAAAAAAGGACGCAAATTTGGCATGGGTAGCTTATGTGGACAAAACGTTATGTGGGCCTAAATGCGAACAGGCCCAAATAGCCAAAAAAGGCTTAGCACCTGAGAGGAAAAGGCCTGGCAGCGAAGGGGTTAATTAATACAATTATCCACGTTGAGAATGCACATCTCCATCTGTATTTGCAGAGGTGGACTGGCGAAAGCCCACGAGTGTTGGGGCTACAGTAACTCACATGGAGAGTGATCACTAGGCATCTATGGCTCAGACCTCGTGATGTCACATGGGATTCCGGACATCTACAAAGAAAGAAGTAAAAGAAGAAAAAAAACACTAGCAACACAAAAGAAGCAGTTTACAGACGCTACAATGCGCTGCGGGCGCATATTATACGCTTGCAATTAATAAAAGACATTGTGTCCTCAGCATTGTACTTGAGCAACCACTGAAAGCTAGGCATTGTACGACAACAATGCATTATCTGACGAGTATGTGCTTACACGCAAGCCCAGAATGAGCGCAGTTTTTACTCCGGACGACATCACTGAAACATGTGACTGTGCCGTAGACCATGGCCCCTACACGTGGTAGTGTAGGACGGCAGAATAATTGCACGATGCCAGTGCTTATTGTTGTTGCTTCAACTATTTCTATTTTCAGAGACAATAAATGCCTTTTTTTTTTACAACCAGTGACGTCCCAAGAGCCTGCCAAAACATGTTTTTACTTACCATACCTAACTCTGTGCGCACGTTTAAAGGACGTGAGGTCATATTTACGTTAACTCAAGAACGTTACTTGTTCTTGTTCATGAGCCCAGTAGCCACGAGGCCAGATTAGTTTTCCAGCCATCTCCTTAGGTCCCAAAGGCAGGTCCGCCGGCTCACTCGGTGCGACCGTGTAACACACGGCTTCACATCTCATGTTACGGGCGACCTGGTGAAGAAGCATACACACATTAAACAGGGGCGCTGGAAATAGGAGTGCAGCAGCATCCCCAGACGTGGCGGCAGGTAACAAAGATAAAAGAAAACAAAGAGGCCCTTTAATCCATTTTAATTTAATGCAGCCTTAGCTATTTGATCCAAAGTAGTGAAAGACCAGTGGTTAAGGAGAGCACAGAGAACAACCGTAAACAGACCACTACACATTTGCTTGTAATGTTTCGCTTAAGCGTATATTATGCTCCTAAAAAAGAAAAGCAATCTAATAACAATCTCTTGACACTCTTGGGATGGGTTGCTAGAGAAAATGCAAGAATGAGGCACATGAAAGACACCAATGTAAAAAGTAGCTTCTTTTTCAAGGTTACAAATGCTAAAGATGAGTGTCAATTGGTGGAAGCCTACCAGACAGTACAGCTATATGATTTGCTAACGAATAGGAGTCAGAACAACGCATGCTGGAACCACACATGCCTAAACAACACGGTAAGAACAACGACCGCGTTGTTACCACGAATGCCTTAACGATTTTTCATTGGAAAGGCATTCCTGGTAAAGGCATGTGTGAACAGCATGCGTGGTTCCAGCATGCGACTCCCCCCACCCCCCTAAAACCTAAACTACCCCGACCCCACCCCTAAAACTACCCCAACCCCCTCACCCCACCCCTAAAAACTAAAAATACCCCGACTCCGCACCCTGCCCCTAAAACTACCACAACCCCTACCCCCTAAAACCTAAACTACCCGACCCCCCACCCCTGCCCCTAAAAAACGAAAAATACCCTGACCCCCACCCCACCCCTAAACCTAAACTACCTCGACCCCCCACCCGCCCCTAAAACTAAAAATATCCTTAGCCCCCAACCCACCCCTAAACCTAAACCACCCTGACCCCCACCCCACCCCAAAAACTAAAAATACCCCAACCCCTACCCCTAAAACTAAAAATGCCCGACCTCCCCACCCGCCCCTAAAATGGCCCCAGCCTCACTCACCTGATCACATCCTCCGACAAAGCTGACTCCCTTCTTCTGTGCCTTAACCATGCATGTGGGTTTCTCAGCCCATGTGTGGTTAAGGCACAGAACAAGGAAGTCGTTGTTAAAGAAAGCGTTCTGCTTTTGTTGTTCACGACTTCATTGTTTGGGAGTTGTGGTTGGGGATATTTCCCTTTGCTAATGACATCTTGGGGATATTCAGAAAACTTACCTGGTATTACATTCCACCCATTGCTGACCATTGGCTTTGTGGTTTGTAACTCACGTTTGCTTGTTTTCTATTTGCTGTTGTTATTTGTTTTAGGCTGTCAAGCTCAAGCTCGTCCCTTTTGTGGCCCATATCTTATGCACAGTATCCTTCCGAGTGCAGAGACTGAGGTCAAATGTCAGTCTCTGTCTTCAGAGGGAACTTGGTGCTTACTTTTCTTTCTCTGATTTAAAAGCGAGAGGATTTATGTGGCAATCATGCTAGCTACTGGGCTGGAGGAAGGTTGTACAATGTTTCCAGCACACAACAACATTTAAATGTCTGTCAATTAACTTCTCAGATATTTCAGAATATATCAGAATTAGCAAAACACAAATGAAGCACATTTTTGGTAATTCTGCAGAGTGATGGAAACAAATATTTGAATGCAATCAAAACAAATCAATACACAAAGGCCATTTTCACACATTATCATTTGTACGCTATCAGTAAAACTTTGTCCAGGGCACAAGTCCTGAAAAAAGAAGTGGACAAACTAACCAAGTTAGGGAGTATGCAAGTGGCATCGTGGGAAGTGACATCATGGGCTGTGAGCGCATGTGGCATCACAGGAAGTGGCACCAAAGCACATGACCTCACAGGAAGTGAAATCACAAGAAGTGACATCTGATCTTAAGACATACACATATGTTTAGCAGGTCTATCATGAATGCATTTCAGTGCATTACAATATTAAACAAATTAGATTTCGTGTTCGAGTTGTGCCAAAAAAGTGACACAACCCTGGTGCAAAATGTGGGCTTCAACTTATACATTTATTTTTTCCACCCCTGCCAGAAATAAATTGGCAACAAGGAGAAATATGGAGTTAAATCTATTCTGCCTAATTTGTTTCAAGATCTGCATTTTAAAATATCACATGAGGGTAAGGCACCTGTTTCAGACACCTTTTTGTGCCAAATAAATCTGAAGGAATAATAATAATAATGGTACGATAACTCTGGGTATGTGCTGGAGAGATCTGTGCATTGTCTATTCCCAGTTTTGAATCAAAGTAGCATAGAGAGTTAATATGTCTCCTGCAAAGCACATTACATAACATGCAGATAACAGATTTTTACTTTATTAAATGGATAAATGGGTTGCTGTTTTTAACATAGAGATCCTTTCGTTACTTGTAGTTCATAAATTGCAATCCTTCTAATAGAGCAACTATGAAGGATGTGTGGCTTCTACACCCCGTTGCCCTCACTGTCTTTTGTAACATATCCTACACATTGATTTTCACACATATGATTTATTGTCAATGTAGAAATGTGTACAAGTGATGTAAAGCACTCTGAAACCCCGCATTGGGATGAGTAGCACCATAGTGCTATAAAATAAATAAAATATAATAGTGGTATTTGAATTGTTTACCTGTGTAAATACTGGGACCGACCAACACATCTGACATTCTTACAGTGCATACATATCTCTTATGTACAGGGCTAAACAAAGTCAAAAGCATTCCTCTCTTAAGTACCTGTGAAGTGATAAGTTGTGTGCCTTTGTTGCCACGCCACTGCATTTAGGTGTGAAGCTCCTAATAGCTCCCAGCCAGGATAGTCCAACAAAAGTAGACCTGACAGCCCCTTAACTTTGGCCTTTGTTAATGGGCCCAGCTGGAATCTGATAAGCCTCCTCTCTTCCTGCACGTTGCTGCTCGGAACAAAAGCAGACAATGTACAGGGGCTGCTGATTGTGTCCTGTGTCTGAAAATGACACTGGGGCAAACTTACCATATTTCTGTGGGGCCCAAACTCTTGGCAGGGTAGACTAAGTCCACCCTGTGAAAAAAGTTGGTAGGTGCCATCTGCTCATGTGTACCCTCAACTTGTGCCCTGTGTATGTCTGTGCAAATGTAATGGTCATTGCAATTGAAGATGTGTTGTCAATATAGACAGTGCACTACCACACCATGCACACTTCACTTTACTACACTGCACTTTACTCTGCACCACTCCACACCACTGCACTCTACTCTGCACCACTGTACACTACCCCACCCTACTCTATGCTACTCCACACTGCACCACTGCACTCTATTCTGCACCACTTCACTCTATGCCACTTCATTTAAGCCTCTCTACTCTACTCTGCACCACTCTGCTCTATTCCAGTGCACTATACCTCACTCCACTCTACTCTGCACTGTTCCACTCTACTCTGCAACACTACACTCTATGACAATGCACTGTGCTCTGTACCACTTGACTCAGTGCCAGTACACTCTATGCCAATACACTCTATGCCACTCTGCATCACTGCACTCTGTGCCACTACACTCTACACACTTAACTCCCTCTGTGACACTATACTCAAATCTTCACTCTACTCTGAAACAATCTATTATATGCCTCTGCACTCGGAGCCACTCCATTCTACTCTATACCACTGCAATTTATGCTGCACCACTCCACGTTATGCCACTCTAAACTGCACCACTGTTTTACACACCACTGCACTGTACTCTAATCACTGCACTCTTAACAACTGCCCTCTACGTCAGCCTACTCTGTGATACTGCACTGTATACCACTCTAATTTACAACACCCTGCACCACTGTACACTACTACCACTCTACACTATGCCACTGCACTCTATGTCAATGCACTCTATACCACTATACTATACATCCCTGCACTCTACAACATTCTACAACAGTCTATTCTTCAAAACACTGCACTCTCTGTCACTGCACTCTACACCACACTAAGCCACAGCACTCTACTATGCACCTCTCTACTCTATGTCACTCTATGCCACTAGAATATGTGTCCATCTACGCTGCAGTACTCAACTCTTTGCCACTGCACTCTACCCTCCACGTCTCCACTCTACTCCGCACCACTCCACTCTGCACCACTCTACTCTGCAACACTGCACTCTGCACCACAGAACTCTATGCCACTCTACTCTGTGCCACTAAACTCTACTCTGCACCACTCTATTCTACACTGCTTGTAGGAAGTTGGCTCTGTCTGTACTATTTTAAAGTAACAAATAGCATACACAGAGTCCAAGGGTTCCCCTTAGAGGTAAGATAGTGGCAAAAAGAGATAATTCTAATGATCTATTTTGTGGTAGTGTGGTCGAGCAGTAGGCTTCTCAGAGGATAGTGTTAAGCATTTGTTGTACGCACACAGGCAATAAATGAGGAACACACACTCAAAGACAATTCCAGGCCAATAGGTTTTTATATAGAAAAATATATTTTCTTAGTTTATTTTAAGAACCACAGGTTCAAGATTTACAAGTAATACTTCAAATGAAAGGTATTTCACTTAAGTAACTTAGGAACTTTGAATCAGCAAAATGGCATGTACAGTTTTCACAAAAATGGCAATAAGCTATTTTAAAACTAGACACAGTAACATTTTCAACAGTTCCTGGGGGAGGTAAGTATTTGTTAGTTTTGCAGGTAAGTAAACCACCTACAGGGTTCAAAGTTGGGTCCAAGGTAGCCCACCGTTGGGGGTTCAGGGCAACCCCAAAGTTACCACACCAGCAGCTCAGGGCCGGTCAGGTGCAGAGGTCAAAGTGGTGCCCAAAACACATAGGCTTCAAAGGAGAAGGGGATGCCCCGGTTCCAGTCTGCCAGCAGGTAGGTACCCGTGACTTCGGAGGGCAGGCCAGGGGGGTTTTGTAGGGCACCGGTGGGGACACAAGTCAGCACAAAAAGTACACCCACAGCGGCACAGGGGCAGCCGGGTGCAAAGTGCAAACAGGCGTTGGGTTTGCAATGGAGTTCAATGGGAGACCCAGGGGTCTCTTCAGCGAAGCAGGCAGGCAAGGGGGGCTCCTCGGGTAGCCACCACCTGGGCAAGGGAGAGGGCCACCTGGGGGTCGCTTCTGCACTGGAGGTCAGATCCTTCAGGTCCTGGGGGCTGCGGGTGCAGCGCCTTTACCAGGCGTCGGGTTCTTAGAAGCAGGCAGTCGCGGTCAGTGGGAGCCTCTGGATTCCCTCTGCAGGCGTCGCTGGGGGGGCTCAGGGGGGTCAACTCTGGCTACTCACAGGGTCGTAGTCGCCAGGGAGTCCTCCCTGTAGTGTTGTTTCTCCGCAGGTCGAGCCGGGGGCGTCGGGTGCAGAGTGCAAAGTCTCACACTTCCGGCGGGAAACGTGGAGTCTTTTTACAGTTGTTTCTTTGTTGCAAAGTTGTTTCTTCTTTGGAGCAGAGCCGCTGTCCTCACGAGTTCTTGGTCCTTTTAGATGCAGGGTAGTCCTCTGAGGCTTCAGAGGTCACTGGACCCTGGGGGACGCATCGCTGGTGCAATTTTTCTTGAAGTGGGGAGACAGGCCGGTAGGGCTGGGGCCAAAGCAGTTGGTATCTCCGTCTTCTCTGCAGGGCTTTCAGGTCAGCAGTCCTTCTTCGTCTTCAGGTTGCAGGAATCTATCTTGCTAGGTTCTGGGAGCCCCTAAATACTCAATTTAGGGGTGTGTTTAGGTTTGGGGGGTTAGTAGCCAATGGCTACTAGCCCTGAGGGTGGCTACAACCTCTTTGTGCCTCCTCCCTGAGGGGAGGGGGGCACATCCCTAATCCTATTGGGGGAATCCTCCATCTGCAAGATGGAGGATTTCTAAAAGTCAGAGTCACCTCAGCTCAGGACACCTTAGGGGCTGTCCTGACTGGCCAGTGACTCCTCCTTGTTTTTCTCATTATCTCCTCCGGACTTGCCGCCAAAAGTGGGCCGTGGCCAGAGGGGGCGGGCATCTCCACTAGGTGGAGTGCCCTGGGGTGCTGTAACAAAGGGGGTGAGCCTTTGAGGCTCACCGCCAGGTGTTACAGTTCCTGCAGGGGGAGGTGAGAAGCACCTCCACCCAGTACAGGCTTTGTTACTAGCCACAGAGTGACAAAGGCACTCTCCCCATGTGGCCAGCAACATGTCTGGTGTGTGGCAGGCTGGTAAAACTAGTCAGCCCACACTGGAAGTCGGGTATGTTTTCAGGGGGCATCTCTAAGATGCCCTCTGGGGTGTATTTACCAATAAAATGTACACTGGCATCAGTGTGCATTTATTGTGCTGAGAAGTTTGATACCAAACTTCCCAGTTTTCAGTGTAGCCATTATGGTGCTGTGGAGTTCGTGTATGACAGACTCCCAGACCCTATACTCTTATGGCTACCCTGCACTTACAATGACTTTGCTTAGACACTGTAGGGGCATAGTGCTCATGCACCTATGCCCTCACCTATGGTACAGTGCACCCTGCCTTAGGGCTGTAAGGACTGCTAGAGGGGTGACTTATCTATGCCATAGGGAGTGTGAGGTTGGCATGGCACCCTGAGGGGAGTGCCATGTCGATTTAGTCATTTTCTCCCCACCAGCATACACAAGCTGGCAAGCAGTGTGTCTGTGCTGAGTGAGGGGTCCCCAGGGTGGCATAAGACATGCTGCAGCCCTAAGAGACCTTCCCTGGCATCAGGGCCCTTGGTACCAAGGGGACTGGTTACAATGGACTTACCTGGATGCCAGGGTGTGCCAATTGTGGAAACAAAGGTACAGTTTTAGGGAAAGAACACTGGTGCTGGGGCCTGGTTAGCAGGCCTCAGCACACTTTCAAATCATAACTTGGCATCAGCAAAGGCAAAAAGTCAGGGGGTAACCATGCCAAGGAGGCATTTCCTTACACTGCTCTACTGCACTCTACCCCCTACCCTCTTCACCACTCTACTCTGCATCGCTTCACTCTCCAACAGTGCACTCTGCACTAATCCACTCTAAGCCACTCTAATCTGCTCTTCACCACTGCACTCTATGGCACTGCACTGTGTGACACTGTACTCTATGGCACTGCACAAAATGACACTTTACTCCAATACGAAAACATCTACTGTAGGCTACTGCACTCTATGCCACTCTACTCTACACCACCTCAATCTTTGTTCCTAAACTCTGCATCTCTCTAGTCTACTCTGCACCAGTGTCATCTGTGCCGCTTTACTCTGCACCACTCTACTCTATGGCATGGCACTTTACACCACTGCACTCTATGCCACTCTTCACCACTATACTCATGATACTCTACTCTGCAACACTGTACTTTCTGCCACTCTACTCTGTGCCATTCTACTCTGTGCTACTGCACCCTATGCCACTGCACTTTATTCTGTATCCCTCTGCCTTACTCTACATCAAGGCACTCTATGCCACTACACTTTAGGACACTGCAGTAAATGCACTCTATGCCACTGCGTGCTATGCACTCTATACCATTGCGCTCTACATCACTGCACTCTATGTCCCTCTGACCTACTCTGCACCACTGTGATCTACGCCAATTCTCCCAACACCACTCTAATCTGCAGCACTGTACTCTATGCCACTGCACTTTATGCCAATGCACTCTATGCCAATGCACGCTAACCCACTGTACTCTACACCACTCTACCCTGCAAGACTGCACTCTGTGCCACTGCATTTTAAGCTACTGCACTCTTTTTTTAAGTTTAAAGAGAAAGTTTATTGATAATTAATACAATATTTGAAAGATATAAATACATTTGATGACAGGAGTTAAATAATACAATAACAATTCAATTTCATGAAAAGCGCGTATTGAGGAACACTATAGATATATTAATACTTTTAAACATAAGTATATATACATATAGTAAATATATTAAGAGAGGAAGTTATGAACAATGTAAATAAGTACAATAAAAAGTAAAGAAAGACAATTCATGGACGTTTAGAAACCTCCTCATTTCTAGGAGAATGATTACACTAAAAATAAGCCAAAGAGTTTAGGTAATTTGTAATAGGTAACCATAACATGTCTCTTTTAATTGCAAGGGATATGGGGGAAACATAAGCCCTATCCAGCCTATGATTATAACATACACCATACCACCAAGGATAACTTAGAAGAGTCCTTCCCGGTTTTCGTAATTTGCTGAAAAGCAACAGCCAATAATAAACCTAAGATTATGATAGAATTTTTTGGAAGACGAGACCAGTCTTCTGCAAGAAAAATATATTTGTAAAACTTAAGGTAACTTGAGTTTTAAAAATAGTATTAATTTGACTCCATACTTTAACCCAAAATTGAAATGTATATGGACATTCAAAAACATATGTTTAAGATCTGAGACCGGCTTATTACAGGACCAACAAGAGGACGAAAGGTTGGAATTCATTATATGTAAAGATGAAGGTGTAATTCATAACCTATTATATATAAAAAATGAAATTGTTTGAATTACATTAGCTGCTCTTGAGGATTTTCATATTTTAATCCACACTTTATTCCATAAAGAGAGTGAAAATGAAATATCCAAATCTTTCTCCCATTGTATTTCTATTGCTGATTTAGGTCTATCATCAGGAAGAGCTGTAAATGTTTGATAAATACAGGAAGCTGATGCAGACTGTAATAGCAGATCCTTAATTGGAGAAGGACAGACAGAAGGTGCTTGCTGAACTGGAAAAGATTGATACAAACTATTTGCAACATGTATTAAAGCATTATATTTTTCACTAAAAGAGGATGGAAATGAAAAAAGAAGGTCTGCCTGTACAAAAGAAAGACCCCTTTGTATGGCACAATTTCCAGTAAGTGGTTCTATTATTCAACTTGATGTGCTTATAGTACCGAATTGACGGATTTAGAAACTGTTCACTGTTTCCATTGTATGAGGCTAAAATAGGCTGCAGTCTTCTGCATGAACTTTTCAAAATCGGAAAGGAGATAGATGTTGGTTTATTTGACAGAGTTAATACCTCTGGAAATGTAAATGGGACAACAAATGACTTTTCAACTTCTACCCATAATGGTAAAATAGCAGAATCATCTTCATTCAATAAACAAGAAGCTTGTTTAAGAGAAAAAGCCATATGATAAGAGTGAAGATTCGTAAAATTAACCCCTCCACAGATTTTCAGTCTCATCAATTTCTGGAGGGACATTCTGGGTCTCTTATTATTCCATATGAATTTGGTTAGAATAGAGTTCAGCCTCTTAAAATAAAGATTTGGGATATTAATTGGAATGCTTGATAAGTAAAAGAGAATTACAGGAAGTAACATCATCTTAAGAGAATCTAATCTACCCTGCCAGGATAAAAATAAAGGGTTCCATTTAAACCAAAGACCTCAGTATTTAATTTTAACATTGTTCCAGTGAAAATTTGAAGATTTAAAATCTTCAGGAAGGCAGAATTTATTGAAAGGAAGTATTTCACACTCATCTTTATTTAACATATAACCTGAAATAGAAGAAAAATTCTGTACTTCAAATGGAAAAGAAGGAAGTGAAGATTTCGGATTTGACATAAAAAGTAAGATATCACTAGCATACGACAAAAATGTTATTTCTTTCCCCAGACTGGAAACCATGTAAATTTGGATTAGCTCTAAGTTTCAATAAAAAGGGTGCCAAGGCAAGAACAAATAAAAGGGGCGACAACGGACATCCCTGACAAACTCCTCTATGGAGTGAGAACGAGGGAGATATGAGACCATTTAGAAAAATAGCAGCCTTAGGAGAAGAATACAATAATAAGATAAGATTTTTGAATTTAGTTCCAAAGCCAAACCGTGAAAGCGTTGAAAAAATAAAGACCCAATTAACATGATCAAAAGCTCTTTCAGCAGCTAGAGCAATTGCAGATAGAGAGTCCTTATATGTCACAGACTACCTTGAAGTATTAAAAAATAATTGTGTGTTGTCAGAAAATAAGCGTCCTTTAATAAAGCCAGACTGCTCTTTACCAATTAATTTAGGGAGGATCAATTCCAAATGCATAACAATAATTTTAGCAAAAATGTTATAGTCTAAATTAACTAGAGCTATCGGTCTATAATTCTTACACAACTTTGGATCTTTGTTATCTCTTGGTATAAGAACTATTAAAGCCTCTTGAAAAGATACTCCAGAGGATTTTGCATTAACAAAATAGGTAAAAAGTTTAAATAATCTTGGAATTAATCATTTAAAAAAATGTAAATACAATTCAATAGTAAAGCCATCTGGGCCTGGAACTTTACCTTTTTTAATTAGATTTAGTGCATTGAGAATGTCTTTAATGGAAATATCATTAGAGCAGAAAATTCAGAAGAGGGAAGTACAGGTGGATTAACGGTAGATAAGTATTGATCAATAAGATCCTGCGTGGGAACAGATTCAGGAGTATATAACTGTGTGAAGAAACGAACTAATTCATCCACAATTTCTTCATTCTTATGTAATAAAAAATTGGAAGAGTTATAAATAGATTCTATCTTTGTTCTATCTTTTTTAATTTTAAGATAATTTGATAGAAGTTTTCCTGATTTCTTTTGGCCCCCGTAATACTTAGCACTCGATTTCAGAAGATCAGAATTAGCAATAACAATCGAGTTTTTATTGAAAGTAAATTTAGCTTGAAGTAATTCACTAGGACAACTTGGAGACTTGGAAGAGTAATATATGTTTTCTAATTGTTTGATACGATCCATTAAATTAAGTAATTCTTTATTCGCCGTTTTCCTTTTATTGGCAACATAAGAAATAATAAAATCCCTGGAGGCTGCTTTGAAAGCATCCCAAATTATCTGAACGGATAGCTGAGGGGTATTGTTTTCTACAAAGAATCGTGTGGCAAACTTCTAAAAAAGCTGAGTAAAATTAGTTTCAAGAAGTAATGAATTATTAAATCCCCATCTATTACTTGGCTGATTATGTGCGATAAGATCAAGATCCATACTCACTGGAGGCATGATCCGAAATTAATGTGGAGCCAACTTCTGAACTCAAAACATGTTGTACGAGATGCTGTGAGACAAATAAATAATCATTCCTTGATTGGGATGAATGTACATGGGAAAAAAAGGAATATTCCTGTAATGTGGGGTTACACAATCGCAAACATCCATTAATGCTCTTTGTTTAATCATAGAGGTAAATTGTGAAAATACGGTGAATGGTACAAATCTAGAATTGGATTTACGATCAATAAAAGGATCCATAACCATATAACAGTCTCCTCAAAAAATTAAATATTTATCTGAAAGAGTCATTGACTTAGCTAATATTTCATTCCAAAAAGATATATCAGGTTGGGTTGGAGCAGAAACATTAAATATAGGTAAAGGTACTTTATTAATATTCATTGAAACAATAACCCATCTACCCATCTCATCAAATTCTTGAGAAATATCAGAAATGTTCACGGCTTTATGACACAGTATAATAACCCAATTTCTCTTCCCCGTACCAGGAGTTGCAAAAACGTGACCTACCCATTGTCTTTTAAGTTTGGCTACCTCATCACCTGTTGTATGAGTCTCTTGCAGCAGGGCAATATCAGCTCTCAATTTTAAAATTTGTGTTAAAAATCTTTGACGCTTTATTGGGGATCCCAAACCTTTAACATTCCATGAAATGAATCTAATTGTCATTTCATATGAAGAATAAGTAATATAACCATGAAGTAATACATATAAAACAATTATTATTATGGAGAAACTGAACCAAAAGAAATAATTTGACTTATAGAAAGAGAAGAATAGAACTATGAACATGAGAGAATAGAAATAAGAAGAGGAAAGGAGGAAAAGATAGTAAAAGAAGAGGAGATGATGAAGAAGGAAATGAACAGAATATAATATAGAAGAAACATTAAAACTACAGAAAAAAAACACTGAACAAGTAATAAAAATATACATATAAGACCAAAACAACGTGAGGGTCGTGAAACCACAAAGGGTATGTAACACAACCTTCACTACACGACCACAGATACGGAAGGGAAGTGAAACCTGGTCACACAAGTTGCTACCACAAAAGACGGGTACGTTAATGAAGAAAGATCTAAAAAGAGAGGAAAACAGAAAACATTCAAATGCCTTAGATAATCTGGCACTCCTAAGATTCCATGAACCACTAATGGACATATCTATTAAAAAAGAACAAAAAGTAAAACAAAAATCAATACAATAGTCAAGTCTCTGATATTTTTGGAAGTATCCATTGTTTCACCTCTACTGAAGTAATACCAGATCTTCATAGATTGTGGTCTTATTATTATAAGACACCTTAAACAAACATAGAAGAGACCATATCGAGCATTAAGCGACTTTAATGCCGGACGCATAACCAGAAATTTCTTTCATTTGTCCCCCGTCGACTTAGCATAATCCTGAGCAAAGAAGAGATTGGAACCTGACCATGTGATCCGACCTTCAGGTCTTGCTACTCTGAGAACCTTTAGCAGGTCAACATACTCCAGAAAATAAAGTATTATTCCTCATGGTTTCTTTGACATTGAAGCCAAATGTGAAGGATGACCAAGTCTATGTGCTGTTTGTATATTTAAAGCAGGAGAAGCAGGTAGATCCAGAATTTTGGGCAGAAACGATTGAAAGAAAGATAATGAGTCTGAACCTTCAATTCCTTCAAGTAGACCATAAATATGTAAATTATTTTCTCGGTTTCGATTTTCTATATCCTCTGCATGCTTTTTCAACATAGCTACTTCAGTTTGTAGAGACTTAATAGACGCAACTGAGTCCTCAGGCACATCCACTCTTCGTTCCACACGAGAGACTGTGTTCTCCACAAGAGAACATTTATCATCCAATATTTGTAATTGTTTATTTGTATCTTCCATATATGGTTTAGGAGCCTTTATTTGCTCAAGAAGTAACTTCATAGATATGGTATCTATAAATTTAATAGGAGGTGGAGGATCCTTTTTAGCTCTCTTATTCATGGACGTCGAAACCATTACTGGAAGCCTGGCCAATACTTTATTAACAATACTAGAGGGAGAAACAGGTGTTGAAGGTATAGCATCAAGAGTAGTAGCACCTGTACTCTCCATATTTGACAAAGGAGCACATGAGTTTGATAAAGGAATATTATCAGAACTTTTATTGCTCTGTATTTTGTTAATAGTCAATTGAAGGTTCCTAGATCTGCCCATAAGCAAAAATATACAATTCTGCCCAATATGTAGTAAAACATGTATTTTATGAAATAGGGTTCCACCTTAGAAAAGAAAGTAGACCAAAATATAAAATAAACTGGACAAAATCTTCCAAAAAGCAAGATACAATGAGCAGAGAGAGTAAAGATACACTTTTAGGCCAGAAAGTGCAAAAAGAATTTCTCAGGCAGCAATGTATAAAGTAAAAAAATTAATTGTGAGGTGAAAACAAAAACAAAATGGCAGTCACAATCGATTCCTCAAACGACCACCATGCAAGTCAGTCAAATAGGGCATAAGAAATACCTTTCAAGTCATTTTAAGGGGAACGATGCATTCCATGCATATTCCCCTAATTTTTCCTCACTGCAGTATGCTCAAAGTATGCCCAAGAATTTGAGCCGGCTCTCTCTACTCCTGCTGCGGTCACGGAGCTCCGAGGAAAGCAGCCATCTTCGTGCGGCGCTAAGCCACACCCCCCAAGCTACTGCACTCTAAACCACTGAACTCTATTCTTCACCCTTCAACTCTACACAACTGTATTTCATGCTATATACCAATGCTTTCTTTGATACTACACTATGGGCCTCATTCTGAGGCTGGCGGGCACCGCCAAATGGCCGCTCCGCGGTCGAAAGACTGCGGAGGCCATTCTGGTTTTCCCGCTGGACTGGCGGGCGACTGCCAGAAGGCCGCCCGCCAGCCCAGCGGGAAACCCCTTCCCACGAGGAAGCCGGCTCCAAATGGAGCCGGCGGAGTGGGAAGGTGCGACGGGTGCAGTTGCACCTGTCGCGAATTTCAGTGTCTGCACAGCAGACACTGAAATTCTTTGTGGGGCCCTCTTACGGGGGCCCCTGCAGTGCCCATGCCGTTGGCATGGGCACTGCAGGGGCCCCCAGGGGCCCCACGACACCCCATACCGCCATCCTGTTCCTGGCGGGCGAACCGCCAGGAACAGGATGGCGGTATGGGGTGTCGGAATCCCCATGGCGGCGCAGCAAGCTGCGCCGCCATGGAGGATTCCGTCGGGCAGCGGAAAACCGGCAGGAGACCGCCGGTTTTCCTCTTCTGACCGCGGCCAAACCGCCGCGGTCAGAATGCCCTGCGGGGCACCGCCAGCCTGTTGGCGGTGCTCCCGCCGACCCCGGCGGTCAAGCGGAATGAGCCCCTATATGCCACTAGACTCTACACCACTGTACTCCGCATTACTTCACTCTATGCCAGTGCACTGTACCCCACTCTAACCTACTCTGCACCACTGCACTTCACTGTATTCTATGACTCGCTACTTTACACCACTTCACTCTCTTTTGGAACAATCTACTCTATGCCACCGCAACCTATCGCACTCTACTCCACTTTGCGTCACTCCACCCTGCGTCACTCCACTCCATGCCATTGCTCTCTCTACCACTGTCAATCTACGCTGCGCCATTCCCCTCTACTCTAGTCTGCACCACTCTACGCCATTACACTTGGCACAAGGCAGCGCAAAGGAGTGCAAACTGCTACTTTGCAGTCTTAAAGCAACTTTTCTGCACAAATTGCTCTGGAATGTAAATATTTCAAAGCTTTGCCCCAGCACTCTACTCTAGATCAGTGGTTCCCAACCTGTGGGCCGGAGACCCCTGGGGGTCCGCGAAGCCTCCTCAGGGGGTCCGCGGCTGCTTAAAAAATGTAATAATATTAGGTCCCAGCTATCAGTAATGACTCCTTGGGGGTCCCCTTGTTCCAATAATGATTCAGTGGGGGTCCCCGGGCTCCAGTATTGATAAAATGGGGGTCCACAAAAGTCAAAAGGTTGGGAACCACTGCTCTAGATCACTGCACTCTACAGCAATGCACTGTACACTACTTTACTCAAAACCAATGCACTATACACCACTTCACACTCAGAGACTGTACTCCACTCGACAACACTCCACTCTATGACACTCCACTCCATGATAATCCGCTCTATGACACTCTACTCCACTCTATTTCACTTCACAACACTCTACTCCACTGTATGCCACTCTTGGACACTACTCCACTCTATGATGCTCTAAGCAACTCCCTCTACATAACTCTGTGTCACCTTACTCTCACTTTACTCTACTCTATTCTATGGCACACTACACCACCCTGCTCCACTCCACTACTCCACTCCACTCTATGTCACTCCACTCTGACACGCTATGCCGCTCCACTCTACGACACTCGACTCCACTCTGCAACACTCTACTTCACTCTCCTTGGCTGTATGAGTTTCCACTCTACTACACTACTCCACTCTATACCAGTGTGCTCTACAACAATCTGCTCTCCTCTACTCCACTCTGGTCTACAACAATCTTCTCTACTCTACTCTACACAACACCCTCTATGCCATGCCATTCCACTCTGCTCTATGACACTCCATGAAATATTATGCAGCTCCACTCTGACACTCTACGCTACTCAACTCTATTGCACTCTTCTCCACTCTATGCCCTTCCACTTTACGACACTCAACTTCCTCAATGACACTCCACTACAATCTATGTCACTCAACCCTATGCAAGTCCATGATACTCTAATTCACTCCACACCAGTCTATGCCACTCCAAGACTCTCTATTTCGTGCCATAACACTCCACTCTGCCCCACGATGCTCCACTTTACAACACTCCACTCCACATCACTCTCCTTTACCCTACTAATTTTTTGCCATGCTGAACAGCAGCCACACTGGTGTACAACATGGCTAAAACATATTGGCAAAGATCTACTAGCTTTGACAATGCTTGTTTGCATTTGTGTCTTTTAACTACGGAATGTGGTGTCAGCCTAGTTTGGCAGTGGAGTGAGAAAGAAAACCAATACATCATTATTTTACCTTTGTTTCAATGCAAGGCTAAAAACACTCTGATTTATTAATGATTTCTTCGAAAAATCTTTTTCAGTAAAAATTGACACAACGCATACATGTATTTTAGAATATTGCATCAAACTGCACCATTAAAACACATTTTCTTAAACAGGCACTCGGAAAGCCAACTGATCTCACTTATGCAAGATCTCTTGGCTTTGTTGTTGTGGTTTTTTTCAGCCATGTTGTACAGCGGCGTGGCTGTTCTGCGTGCCTGAAAGTCAGAAAAGTGCAAAGATGCAGTCACGCTGCTGTACAACAATGCTAAAAAAAACACATTGATGAAGCGAACAGCTCTCATGTGTACGAAAGCTATTTGACTTTGCCAATGTAGTTTATTTTATGATAGGAGGAGTGCAGGTGGGACAAGGCATGCGGTGGCAAGTGAAATATATGGACTCTGTATTCTGAATCACACAGCACAGCAATCTTAACTGTAATTGAAAAGTAAAGCTATCATTGACTTTCATTCCGGTTAACCAAAGGTGTACCTACCTCTTTAAGCAAATCTTTGATAACATGGCCCTCTCAGATAGCCCTGACAAGATTTAAATTAGAAGAACAAGTAAAACGAGGTATGTAATATGCACACTCCTTGTTTATATTGCCCCATTCGATGGCTAGAGCTGAATGTTTATAAATCATATGCTGTGGGTATGCTTTTCTCCATAAGGGTGCTTGTTATCTGTGAGAAGCTGGTTCTGCATATCTTATATCAAAATGAGATATAGTTTGCACTGGGTCCAGGGGTCCCCCAGAGGCTTAACAGAGGATAAAGTAGATAATACTAATGCTCTCTTTTGTGTTAATGTGGTTCGAGCAGTTGGGCCTATCAGCAGATACTGCAAAGCATTTGTTGTACAAACACAGACAAGAAATGAGGCACACACTCAGTGACTAACTCCAGGCCAATTATTTATATAGGAAAATATATTTGTTACTTTATTTCTAGAACCAAAAGATTCTCGTTGCATGTAAATACACTTGTGAGAATTTATCAAGCATATGTATGAAATGTTCTTTGTTTAAGTTTGGCAAATAAAACAGTTTAGAGGCAACTGACACTTTTCACTTTCAAAAGTTGACACTGTACAATGTTTAGTACAGTCCTGGGGAAGGAAGCGTAACTCAACTTACAGTTCCAGTCTCCAGGGGTTAGGATGTCCACTGGTCAAGGTTCAAGATGACCCAAAACATGAACCAACAGCAACATGGGCGGTCGGGTGCAGAGGTCAAAGTTGGTGCTGGATTTAGAATGGGATCCTATGGAGAATGGGGGCATTCGGAAACATCTGCTGGCAGGTAAGTATCAGCGACTTCGGAGGGCAGACCTGGGGGGTTTAGGTGAGCAATGGGTGGGCCACAGGTTAGCACCAAACACACACCTTCAGTTGCACAGGGGCAGCTGGTTGCAGGATGCAAACACAACATTGAGCTCCCAATGCTTTTCAATAGGGGGACCCTGGGATCACAAAGATGCTGAAAGCTTGGTCCAGAAAGTCGGTTCCAGAAAACCAAAGGCTGTACAAGAAGGAGGGCCGCCTGCTGACCGTTGCTGGACCTTTGGTCAGATTTCCCAAGGCCAGGGGGTAGCAGGTGCAGGGGTACCTTTGGGAGTTGGATATCTTTGTCCAGTTCTCTTGCAGTCGGGGTGGGGTGGGCTGCCTCTTTTTGGCATAGTTACCACCATTTTCTGCCTGTCAGTGTGTTTGACTGTGTTCACTGGGATCCTGCTAACCAGGACCACAGTGATTATGCTCTCTCTCCTGTAAATTGTGTCACTGCATACTGCTAACCCAGTATTTCACCCAAAATTGGCATTCTGGTCACCCCTTATTAGTCCCTAGTATATGGTACTTAGGAACACAGGGCATTGGGGTTCAGGGGATCCCTATGGGCTGCAGCATTTCTTTTGCCACCCATAGGGAGCCCATGCAAAGGCCTCTACAGGACTGCCATTGCAGCCTGTGTGAAAAGGTGCATGCAACATTTTCACTGCCATTAACACTGCACCAGGTCACTTATAAGTCACCCTTATTGCAGGCCTTCCAGCCCTGAAGGCAGGGTGCAGAGTACCTGTGTGTAAGTGCACCCCTGCACTAGCAGAGGTGCCCCCACGATGTCCAGGACCATTTTCCCAGACCTCATGAGTGCGGGCATGCCATTTTACGCATGCACTGGACATAGGTCGCTACCTATGACAAGCTTCACCAAGGTAACTCCGAATATGGCCATGTTTGGTATCAAACATGTTGGAATCATACCCCAATGCTTTTGCAAGCATTAGTTGTATGATTTCATGCACCCTGGCGGCTCCTTAGAGGACCCCCAGTACTGTCATTATAGCCTTCTGAGGTTTTCCAGGCAGCCCCAGCTGCTGCCACCTCTCAGACAGGTTTCTGCCCTCCTGTTGCTCAAGCAGCTCGATCCCAAGAAGGCAGAACAAAGCATTTCCTTTGGCAGAGGGGTGTTACACCCTCTCTGTTTGGAAAGAGGTGTTACAGGCTTGGGAGGGGTAGCCTCCCAGATGCTCTGGAAATGGTTTGAAGGGCACAGATGGTGCCCTCCTTGCATAATCCAGTCTGCACCGGTTCAGGGTCCCTGCTCTGGCATGAAACTGGACAAAGGAAAGGGGAGTGACCATTCCCCTGTCCATCACTACCCCATGGGTGGTGCCCAAATCAAATCAAATCATTAACATTTATAAAGCGCGCTACTCACCCGTGTGGGTCTCAAGGCGCTAGGGGAAAGAGGGGGTTACTGCTGCTCGAAAAGCCAGGTCTTTAGGAGTCTCCGGAAAGCGGAGTGGTCCTGGGTGGTCCTGAGGCTGGTGGGGAGGGAGTTCCAGGTCCTGGCCGCCAGGAAGGAGAAAGATCTCCCACCCGCCGTGGAGCGGCGGATGCGAGGGACGGAAGCGAGTGCGAGGCCAGAGGAACGGAGGAGGCGGGCGGGTAGAAGCTGAGGCGTCGGTTGAGGTATTCCGGTCCCTTGTCGTGGAGGGCTTTGTGTGCGTGGGTGAGAAGTCGAAAGGTGATCCTTTTGCTGACTGGGAGCCAATGCAGGTGTCTCAGGTGTGCGGAGATGTGGCTGTTGCGGGGTACGTCGAGGATGAGGCGGGCCGAGGCGTTTTGAATGCGTTGCAGGTGATTTTGGAGTTTGGCTGTGGTCCCAGCGTAGAGGGTGTTGCCGTAGTCCAGGCGGCTCATGACGAGAGCGTGGGTCACGGTTTTTCTAGTGTCGGCGGGGATCCAGCGGAAGATCTTGCGGAGCATGCGGAGGGTGAGGAAGCAGGCGGAGGACACGGCGTTGACTTGCTTGGTCATGGTGAGAAGAGGGTCCAAGATGAAGCCGAGGTTGCGGGCGTGGTCTGCGGGGGCCGGTGCGGTGCCGAGGGCCGTGGGCCACCAGGAGTCGTCCCAGGCGGACGGGGTGTTGCTGAGGATGAGGACTTCCGTTTTTTCAGAGTTCAGCTTTAGGCGGCTGAGCCTCATCCAATCTGCGACGTCCTTCATACCCTCTTGTAGGTTGGTCTTGGCGCTGGCGGGGTCCTTAGTGAGGGAGAGTATAAGTTGGGTGTCGTCGGCATAGGAGGTGATGATGATGTCGTGCTTGCGTACGATGTTGGCGAGGGGGCTCATGTAGACATTGAAGAGTGTCGGGCTGAGTGATGAGCCTTGGGGTACGCCGCAGATGATCTTGGTGGGTACTGAGCGAAACGGAGGGAGGTAAACTCTTTGGGAACGGTTTGAGAGGAGCCCAGAGCTCCTCCAGAGTGTCCCTGGGTATTGCCATCTTGCATTCCAAGGTGGTAGGGCATTCTGGAAGCATCTAAGTGGCCAGTGCCAGCAGGTGACGTCAGAGCCCTCCCAGGATAGGTGCTTACCTGGTTAGGTGACCAATTCCCCTTTCAGGGCTATTTAGGATCTCTCTCTTGGGTGGTTCTTCAGATTCCGATTGCAAGACTCCCGCAGGAATCCTCTGTATCCTTTACTTCACCTTCTTACTGAAGAAACTGCATCTGGACCCTCCAGGAACTCTACAAACTGCAACATAGAAGCAAAGATGACTTCTGCAACATTGTATCTGCCAGCAAATGTTCACCGGTCGTGCATCCTCCAAGGACTGCCTGTCCAGCCTGCACCAGAAGAAGAAAGGAATCTCCCTTGAAGTGAAGGAGTCACTTCCCTGCTTCAGCAGACTCTCCTCTCCAGCGACGATCTGCGGCTTGGGTCCCCTCTTCCGACAAAGTGCATGGATCCAACATCATGGGTGGTAGACTGAAGTAGTCGTGACGTTCCTGACGTCCTACTGTCCAACTTTGGTGGAGCTAAGAGCTTGTCTATCCACGCAAGACAGTACCCCTGCTAACTGCATATTTTGCAGTTGCCAAAGCTTGTTGGCATCCTTCCATAGAGTTCTTCATGGATTGTGCAGCTCCGGCCCCCAGCACTCCTTCCTGGGACGCACAGCTCCAGCAGCGCAGGATCCCTTTCTGTAGTGCTGCGTGGGCCTCCTTTTGCACCTTCTTTGTCCCTGTGCTTTGGGACTCCTGTGCATGCTCCCTGGTCTTCTGAGAGCTCTCTGAGTTGCAGAGAGCCCCCTATTATTCCCCCTCCTGGATAGAGTCCACCTGGTCCCTCCTGGTCCAGGGCAGCGCGATTTTCTGCTAACTGCGAGCTTTGCATATGCCAAGGCTTGTTGGCAGATTCCAGCGACGCAAACCAGACTGCAATCATCCATCCAGAAATGGGACATCATCTTCATCAACCAGGAACCCACATCCATCTTCTTGGGTACAGTACTGACTGTTGTTCTTCACTGGTGGTTCTTCTCTTGCACCTTTATCTGGGTTAGCAGGGGCTCCTTTTCTCCCTGGACTCTTCTGTGCTTCTTGGACTTGGTCCCCTTCTTCCACAGGTTTTCAGGTCCTGGAATCCATTGTTGGTGTCTTGCAGTCTCTTGTGGTTCTTGCATATTCTTCTTTCTCGTGTTCTTGTGTGTTCTAGGAAAGTTACTGTGATTTTCTCCTGCTTTCCTGGGCTCTGGGTTGGGTTCTATTACATACCTTTGGTGTTTTCTAATACACCCAGTGCCCCTCTACACATTACACTTGCCTACGTGGGAAACCAACATTCGAATTCCAATTTCTTAGTATATGGTTTGTGTTCACCCAGGCCCATTTCTACTTATTGTGATTTTCACTATTTTGTAACTGTTTTACAGCTATTTCTGCATACTAGTGTATATAATTTGTGTATTACTTACCTTCTAAGACAGTATAGTCTCTAAGGTATTTTTGGCATTTGTGTCACCAAAATAAAGTACCTTCATTTTCATAACACTGAGTATTTTCTTTCATTTTTGTGAGTACTGTGTGACTACAGTGCTATTGTATGAGCTTTGCATGTCTCCTAGTTAGGCCTTGGCTGCTTAGCCACACTACCCCTAGAGAGCCTGGCTTCTGAACACTGACTACATTTCACTAATAAGGGATAACTGGGCCTGGTATAAGTACCTAAGGTGTACCCACTGCAATCCAGGCCAGCTTCCTGCAGGGCTCCTCTGGATTTAGGCTGCAGGCATCATCGTGTTAACCAGGAGGGATCAACCCAGGGTGGACTTGAGGTCAGAATCACCTGGGGACCTCCTCTGGAGTGGTGGGCCACCTGGACTCTGGCTGTAGGCGTCGGGTGAAGAGAGGGCAGGGTTCACAGATCCAAGGTCGCTCTGGAGTCCTTTGCTGGTGTTTCTTCTGAATAGGGCCGCTGTCCTCGGGAGTTCTTGGTCCTCTGGTGGGCAGGCAGTTTCTCTGGGGGTTTGTAGAGGTTGCTGGTCCTGTAGGAGTCCTTGAAGCTGCAGACAGGCTGGTAGGACTGGGGCCAAGTCAGTTGTTGTCTGTAGTCTTCACGGCTGGAGGTTCGGTTTCAGAGCCCTCCTTCTTTCTTCTTATCTTGAGGTCACCAAGAATCTTGTCAGCTAAGATCAGCGGTGCCTTTAAATCCTAGATTTAGGGGCATTACAGGGGTCAGAGGGCAGTAGCCAATGGCTACTGTCCCTGGGGGTGGCTACTTCCTTCCTGTGCCCACTCCCTTTCATGGGGGACAGCACATTCCTAAACCTATTTGTCTCTGCCCTCCAAACAAAGAAGGAGCATTCTGCAGGGAGGGGGTCACTTCATGTGTGGACATCTTAGGGGTGGTCCTAGCTGGAGTGGTCACTCCTCCCTGTTTTTCCTAAGTTTTCCACCGGACTTGCCCACAAAAGTGGGGCTTCGTCTGGGGACAGGCATCTCCAATAGCTGGAGTGCCCTGGGGCACTGTAACAGGAGACCTGAGCCTTTGAGGCTCACCGCCAAGTGTTGGACTTCCTTCAGGCAGAGGAGAGGTATGAAGCACCTCCACTCCGAGCAGGTTTTGCTTCTGAATCCAGAGAGCAGTGCTTAATTTGTGCTTGTTTCTTCCGGTGCAAAACTTATTTTTGAGGGCCGGGGATTATTCTTCTCCCTGAAGCATTTGCTGCGAGCAAAAGACACATATGGGAAAGACAGAGGAAGGGAAAAATGAAAAAACGTCACAATAGGAGATAGCAGAAAGCTGTAAGAGTGAGCTGAAGGGGCAGCAAATGGCTTTATATGGATTGATTGGCCAGAGATGGCTTCAGGATTACGCTGCTTCAGTATTCCGTTCCCACATTTAATTACCTGTGGTATAGTGCACCCTACCTTAGGGCTGTAAGGCCTCCTAAAGGGATGGCTTACCTATGCCACAGGGTAGTGGTTGGTGGGCATGTGGTACCCTGTGAGGGATGCTATGTCAGCTTTACCTTTTCCCCCCACGAGCACACACAATCTGCAATGGCAGTGTGCATGTGCTTGGTGATGGGTCCCTTAGGGTGGTACAATGCATACTGCAGCCCCTAGGGTCTCTGCCTGGTCACAGAGCCCTTGGTGCCATTGGTACATTTTACAAGGGACTTAATAATCTCAGTCAATTCAGCATCAGTTTCAAACAAAACGTGGGGAATAACCATGCTAAAAGGGGCATTTTCCAAAACAATGCCCTCCCAAATGAAAGGGGATGGGACTAACCTCTCCCAAGACAGTCTTCATTTTCTAAGTGGAATAACCTGGAAAGTCCATCTGCATTGACATGGACAGTCCCAGGTCTATGTTCCACTGAAAAGTACATTCCCTGTAGGGAGATGGACCACCTCAAAAGTTTAGGATTCTCACTTTTCATTTGCATTTGCAATCGTAATGGTCTGTGGTCAGTTTGCACAATGAAGTGAGTTCCAAACAAGTAGGGTCTCAACTGTTTCAGGGACCAAACCACAGCAAAAGCCTCCCTCTCAATGGCACTCCAACACTGCTCCTTGGGAGTAACCTCCTGCTAATGAAAGCAACAGGCTGGTCATGGCCAGTATCATTGGACTGAGACAGGACTGCTCCTATCCCATGTTCAGAGAAATCTGTTTGCACAATGAACTATTTAGAGTAGTCTAGAGCTTTGAGACCTGCTGCTGAGCACATTGCCTTCTTCAGGGTGTCAAAGGCCTTTTGATAGTCAAGAGTCCAGTTATCTTTTTGGGCATCTTTTTGGAGGTCCGTCCTGGGAGAGGGGTCACATGGCCCGTGCCCCTTCACAAACTTCCTGTAAAGCCAGTCATGCCAAGGAATGCCCTGACTGGGTTTTTGGAGCTTCCCAGTCCAGAATTGTCTAGATCTTGGTTTGTAAAGATTGCACTTGGCCTCCACCTACAAGTTGTCCCAAGTATACAACAGGGCCCTGCCCTATCTGGCATTTCTATTCCTTGATAGTGAAGCCTACTGAGTGCAGAGCCTGCAAGACCTTCCCCAGGTGGATCAGGTGCCAGGAGGTGCTAAAGATATCAGTACCTTCTAGATATGCTGCACTGAAGGACTCCAAGCCAGCATGGACTTGATTGACCAACCTTTGGAAGTTGGCCGGGCATTCTTTGAACCAAAGGGCATAAGAGTGAACTGATAATGTCCGTCAGGTGTAGAGACTGCAGTCTTTTCGTTGGCTCTTGGTGCCATGCGAATGTGCCAGTACCCTGCAGTTAAGTCAAAGGTACTGAGTTACTTTGCTGCACCTAACTTATCTATCAGCTTATCTGCTCTTGGAATAGGGTGGGCATCTTTCTTGGCAACCGAGTTGAGGCCTCTGTAGTCCACATAGAACCTCATCTGTTTCTTTCCATCCCTGGAATGAAGTTTGGGGGCCAGACCACTGGGCTAGCCCAGGGGCTGTCAGAGGATTCAATGACCCCTAACTCCAGCATCTTGTTGACTTCAGCTTTGATGCTCTCCTTAACATGGTCGGACTGCTGATAGATTTTATTTTTGGCAGGCAAGCTGTCTCCTCTGTCCACCTCATGGATACACAGGTATGTCTGTCCAGAGGTGAAGGAGAAGAATTCAGCATACTGTTTCAGGACTTGCCTGCCATCAGCCTGCTTTTGGGCAGAGAGGATGTCTGAGTAGACAACTCCATCAACTAACTGATCTTTAGGGTTGTGTGAGAGGAGGTCAGGGAGAGGTTCACTCCATGTTTCCTGATCCTCATCAGCAACCATCAGCATAGTTACATCAGTAGAGGTTTAGGTGGTTCACATGGATCACCCTTTTGGGTGTCCTGCTTGTGCCTAGGTCTACCAAGTAGGTGACCTCACTCTTCTTTTCCAGGATAGGGTAAGGGCCACTTCTGTCCTGGTTGCAACTCCACAAGTGCAGCCTTTTGGTCATACCAATGCTTCTGGAGCTGCTGGCTGGCTTCAAGGTTTTTGGGTGCTTTTCCCATGTACTCAGCCATCCTAGAAAGCAGGCCAAGTGCATAGTCCACCACATCTTGCTTAGGCTCATTGAGAGGTCTCTCCCAACCCTCCTTCACAAGTGCAGATGGTCCCTTAACAGGGTAGCCAAACAGAAGTTCAAAGGGGGAAAACCTTAACCCCTTCTGAGGCACCTCTCTGTAGGTGAAAAGCACGCATGGCAATAGGACATCTCATCTCCTTTTGAGTTTTTCAGGGAGCGCCATGACCATGCCCTTCAGTGTCTTGCTGAACCTTTTAACAAGTCCATTGGTTTGTGAATGGTATGCTGTGGTGAACTTGTAAGTCCCCCCACACTCATTTCACATGTGTTTTAGGTAAGCTGACATGAAGTTGGCAGCTCTGTCAGAAACTACCTCCTTACAAAACCCTACTCTGGTAAAGATACCAATAAGGGCTGTGGCTAGCTACAGCAGCAGCTGTATTAGACCTTAGGGGAATTGCTTCAGGATACCTGGTAGAATGCTCCATTAATTCCAGTATATATTTGGTTTCCTGCGGCTGTAGGAGGTTCAAGTGGACCCACTAAGTCCATCCACACCAACGCTTTCATAGGGAACCCCAACCACTGGTAGTGGTATTAGGGGGGCTTTTGGGTGGCCACCTGTCTTGCCACTAGCTTGGCAGGTGACACAGGAACTGCAAAACTCCTTCACCTTCTGAGACATGTTGGGCCAATAGAAATGGCTGACTAGCCTATTCAATGTTTCAGTTTGGCCCAGCTGTCCAGCTAGGGGGATGACATGTGCTAGAGTGAGGACAGCTGACGCACTACCACTCTCCTGGTTGTACCAGGTTTACAGTCTCTGGCCTCAGTGTATTGGAGTCCTTCCTCCCAATAGAACCTGTGGGAGCCACTGACATCCCCTTCTCCTGTGCAGCTGCTTGCCAACTCAGGCCTTCAAGAGGGGACTGGTTCTCTGTCCCAGGCACAGCTGATCCCTAGAGGGTCCCCCTGGGCCCAAAGGCTCTACCTGGTAAGGATCAAGCTCTATGGGCTCAGTTCCCTCAGAGGATGTTAAGACTTCTTTCTCAGAAGAGGAGTCTTGTGCTTTTTGCTGTACAGATGCTGGTCCCCCAGTCTTCTTGCACTTTATTTTGGAAAGGCTGGGACATTATTCCAACACTTCTTTTTCACCTTGTGCTTGACTTTGTGCTGTAGTTTTGACACACACCATCTCAGGGATTCCCAGCATGGCTGCATGGGCTTTGGGTTCTACCTAAGCCCAAGCTGAGGACTCCAGGCCATTCACTAGCACACATTCAATTGGGGTTCCAGAAGAGACCACTACCTGTTTCAGACCAGTAACCCCTCCCCATTCTAAGGTCACCATAGCCATGGGATGGACATTAGTCACATTGTCAACATTGGTGACTAGATAAGTTTGTCCAGCCATATACTATCCTGGGGAAACCAGTTTTTCTGTCACCATGGTGACACTGAAACCTGTATCTGTAGGAGGCTGGCCTGGCTTATAGTGGGTACCTGATGGTACTTACACCTTGTGCCAGGTCCAGTTATCCCTTATTAGTAGAGTAGTAGTGTTCTAGCAGCTTAGGCTGATAGAGGTAGCTATAGCAGAGCAGCTTAGGCTGAACTAGGAGACATGCAAAGCTCCTACAATACCACTTATATCATATAGCACTATATCATAAGAAACACAATACTCAGAGTTACTAAAAATAAAGGTACTTTATTTTAGTGAAAATATGCCAAAAGTATCTCAGAGGATATACTCCCTTAGGGGGTAAGTAATATACACAAAATATACACACAAACCAAAATCAGGTAAGTAAACAGTTAGAAAAGTAGTGCAAACACTGTAGAATACAATAGAATGCAATAGGACACAATAGGCCTAGGGGCAACACAAACCATATACTCCAAAAGTGGAATGTGAACCACGAATGGACCCCAGGCCTAGTGTAGAGTGTAGATGGTCGCTGGGAGTGTAAGAAAACACGAAGGGTGTCCAAGATACCCCACCCCAAGACCCTGAAAAATAGGAATAAATGTACCCTACTACCCCAGAAAGACAGTAAAGTCGATATAGGGGATTCTGCAAAGGCAACAACTGACTGCAAAGCACTGAAGACAAATTCCTGGACCTGATGACCTGCAAAGGAAGGGGACCAAGTCCAAGAGTCATGCAAGTGTCCGGGGGGGCAGGAGCCCACTAAACACCGGATGAAGGTGCAAAAGTGCTACCTCCGGGTGGAAGAAGCCAAAGATTCTGCAACAACGGAAGGTACCAGAAACATCACCCTTGGTCAGAAGATGTCCCACAGCGTGCTGGAGGATGCAGAGTTGTATCCACACAGAAAAACCACAAAGAAGCTGTGCTAGCTGAAAGAGTTGCAGTTGAAGATAATAGGTGCTGCCCGGGCCCAGTAAGAACCAGGAGGTCACCCCTTAGAGGAGAAAACAGAGGGGGCGCTCAGCAACAGAGAGAGCCCACGCAGAAGCAGGCAGCACCCACAGAAGCACTTGAACAGGTGTTCAAGAAATCTGAGCATGGCGGTCGTCTCAACACAACAACAGAGGGTCCCACGAAGCCGGTGATCAACTCAGCGCGTTGAGCAATGCAGGACGGAGTGCTGGGGACCTGGGATGTGCTGTGCATGAAGGAATCCTTGCAAAAGTGCACAGAAGCCCTAGCAGCTGCAGATCACGGACTACACAGGATTACTGTCTGGCGTGGGGAGGCAAGGACTTACCTCCACCAAATTCGGACAGAAGGACCACTGGACTGTTGGGGTCACTTGGATTCAGCTGCTGTGTTCTAAGGACCTCGCTCATCAAGATGAGAGGGGACCCAGAGGACCGGTGATGCAGAAGTGTGGTGCCTGCATTAGCAGGAAGAAGATTCCGTCGACCCACAGGAGATTTCTTCTTGGCTTCCGGTGCAGGGTGAAGGCAGACAGGCCTCAGAGTGTGCACCTCCAGGAAACAGTTGAGAAAGCCGGCAGGATTAGGCGCTACAATGTTGCTGGTAGTCGTCTTGCTACTTTGTTGCGGTTTTGCAGGTGTCCTGGAGCAGTCAGTGGTCGATCCTTGGCAGAAGTCGAAGAGAGAGATGCAGAGGAACTCTGGTGAGCTCTTGCATTCATTATCTGAAGAGGTACCCACAGGACAGACTCTAAATAGCCCTCAGAGGAGGATTAGCTACCTAACCAGGTAAGAGCCTATCAGGAGGGGTCTCTGACATCACCTGCTGGAACTGGCCACTCAGAGGTCTCCATTGGCTGGGGGAGGCCACTCCTCCTCAGCCCTTAACACTATTTCACCCTCTCTCAGAGGAAATCCTTTGTTCTGCCTTCCTGGGACTGGGCTGCCCAGACCCCAGGAGGTCAGAAACCTGCCTGAGGGTTGGCAGCAGCGGTAGCTGCAGAAAAAACCCCAGAGAGCTAGTTTGGCAGTACCCGGGGTTCATGCTGGAGCCCCGGGGATGCATGGGATTAGCACGCCAATACCACATTTGGCTTGGGGGGCAATTCCATGATCTTAGACATGTTACATGGCCATGTTCGGAGTTACCATTGTGAAGCTACATATAGGTATTGTAGGAAGTTGGCTCTGTATATACTATTTCAAAGTAAGAAATAGCGTGCACAGAGTCCAAGGGTTCCCCTTAGAGGTAAGATAGTGGCAAAAAGAGATAATTCTAATGCTCTATTTTGTGGTAGTGTGGTCGAGCAGTAGGCTTATCAGAGGGTAGTGTTAAGCATTTGTTGTACACACACAGGCAATAAATGAGGAACACACACTCAAAGACTGATTCCAGGCCAATAGGTTTTTATATAGAAAATTATCTTTTCTTAGTTTATTTTAAGAACCACAGGTTCAAGATTTACAAACAATACTTTAAATGAAAGGTATTTCATTTAGGTATTCTAGGAACTTTGAATAATCACAATAGCATGTACAGTTTTGACAAAAATGGCAGTAAGCTATTTTAAAAGTGGACACTGCAAAAATCAACAGTTCCTGGGAGAGGTAAGTAAATGTTAAGTTCACAGGTAAGTAAAACACTTACAGGGTTCAAAGTTGGGTCCAAGGTAGCCCACCGTTTGGGGTTCAGGGCAACCCCAAAGTTACCACACCAGCAGCTCAGGGCCAGTCAGGTGCAGAGGTCACAGTGGTGCCCAAAACATATAGGCTTCAATGGAAATAGGGGTGACCCGGTTCCAGTCTGCCAGCAGGTAGATACCCGCGTCTTCGGAGGGCAGACCAGGGGGGTTTGTAGGGCACCGGGGGGGACACAAGCAGGCACAGAAAGTACACCCTCATCGGCACAGGGGCGGCCGGGTGCAGAGTGCAAACAGGCGTCGGATTTCTAATAGGAATCAATGGGGAGACCCAGGGGTCTCTTCAACGATGCAGGCAGGCACAGGGGGGGCTCCTCGGGTAGCCACAACCTTGGCTAGGCGGAGGGTCACCTGGGGGTCGCTCCTGCACTGGAGTTCGGTTCCTTCTGGTCCTGGGGGCTGCGGGTGCAGTGTGGTTTCCAGGCGTCGGGTTCCTTGAAGGAGGTAGTTGCGGTCAGGGGGAGCCTCTGGATTTCCTCTGCAGGCGTCGCTGTGGGGCTTCAGGGGGATCAACTCTGGCTACTCACGGGCTCGCAGTTGCCGGGGAGTCCTCCCTGTAGTGTTGATTTTCCGCAGGTCGAGCCGGGGGCGTTGGGGGCAGAGTGGAAAGTCTCACGCTTCCGGCGGGAAACGTGTGGTCTTTAAAAGTTGCTTCTTTGTTGCAAAGAGTTGCAGTTTCTTGAACAGGGCCGCTGTTCCCGGGAGCTTCTTGGTCCTTTAGATGCAGGGTAGTCCTCTGAGGCTTCAGGGGTCGCTGGACCCTGTTGGATGCGTCGCTGTTGCAGTTCTCTTCAAAGTAGGGAGACAGGCCGGTGGGGCTGGGGCCAAATCAGTTGTCGTCTCCGTCTTCACTGCAGGGCTTCAGGTCAGCAGTCCCTATTCTTCTTTAGGTTGCAGGAATCTATCTTCCTCCATTCTGGGAGCCCCTAAATACTGAATTTAGGGGTGTGTTTAGGTCTGGGAGGGCAGTAGCCAATGGCTACTGTCCTTGAGGGTGGCTACACCCTCTTTGTGCCTCCTCCCTGTGGGGAGGGGGGCACATCCCTAATCCTATTGGGGGAATCCTCCTTCTACAAGATGGAGGATTTCTAAAAGTAAGAGCCACCTCAGCTCAGGACACCTTAGGGGCTGTCCTGACCGGGGGGTGACTCCTCCTTGTTTTTCTCATTATCTCCTCCAGCCTTGGCGCCAAAAGTGGGGGCAGTGGCCAGAGGGGTGGGCATTTCCACTAGCTGGGATGCCCTGTGGCGCTGTAACAAAGGGCGTGAGCCTTTGAGGCTCACCGACAGGTGTTACAGTTCCTGCAGGGGGAGGTGAGAAGCACCTCCCCCCAGTACAGGCTTTGTTCCTGGCCACAGAGTGACAAAGGCACTCTCCCCATGTGGCCAGCAACATGTCTGGTGTGTGGCAGGCTGGCAAAAACTAGATAGCCCACAATGGAAGTCGGGTATGTTTTCAGGGGGCATCTCTAAGATGCCCTCTGGGTGTATTTTTACAATAAAGTGCATACTGGCATCAGTGTGCATTTATTGTGCTGAGATGTTTGATGCCAAACTTCCCAGTTTCAGTGTAGCCATTATGGTGCTGTGGAGTTCGTGTTTGACAGACTCCCAGACCATATACTCTTATGTCTACCCTGCACTTACAATGTCTAAGGTTTTGCTTAGACACTGTAGGGGCATAGTGGTAATGCACATATGCCCTCACCTGTGGTATAGTGCACCCTGCCTTAGGGCTGTAAGGCCAGCTAGAGGGGTAACTTACCTATGCCACAGGCAGTGTGAGGTTGGCATGGCACTCTGAGGGGAGTGCCATGTCGACTTAGTCATTTTCTCCCCACCAGCACACACAAGCTGGCAAGCAGTGTGTATGTGCTGAATGAGGGGTCCCCAGGGTGGCATAAGACATTCTGCAGCCCTTAGAGACCTTCCCTGGCATCAGGGCCCTTGGTACCAGGGGTACCAGTTACAAGGGACTCACCTGAGTGCCAGGATTGTGCCAATTATGGAGACAAAGGTACAGTTTAGGGAAAGAACACTGGTGCTGGGTCCTGGTTAGCAGGGTCCCAGCACACTTTCAAATCATAACTTAGCATCAGCAAAGGCAAATGTCAGGGTGTAACCATGCCAAGGAGGCATTTCCTTACAGGTATTGACCTATATGTAGTGCACGCGTGTAATGGTGTCCCCACACTCACAAAGTCGGGGGACATTTCCCTGAACAATGTGGGGGCACCTTGGCTAGTGCCAGGGTGCCCTCACACTTAGTAACTTTGCACCTAACCTTCACCAAGTGAGGGATAGACATATAGGTGACTTATAAGTTACCTATGTGCAATGTCAAATGGCTTTGAAATAACGTGGACGTTACTTCACTCCGGCTGCAGTGGCAGTCCTGTGTGTGTAAGAATTGTCTGAGCTCCCTATGGGTGGCAAAAGAAATGCTGCAGCCCATAGGGATCTCCTGGAACCCCAATACCCTGGGTACCTAGGTACCATATACTAGGGAATTAGAAGGGTGTTCCAGTGTGCCAATTAGAATTGGTAAAAATGGTCACTAGCCTGCAGTGACAATTTTAAAAGCAGAGAGAGAGCATAAACACTGAGATTCTGGTTAGCAGAGTCTCAGTGATACAGTTAGGTACCACACATGGAACACATATAGGCCACAAACTATGAGCACTGGGGTCCTGGCTAGAAGGAGCCCAGTGACACAGACAAAAATAAAACACACAAGTAAAAATTGAGGTAACATGCCAGGCAAGATGGTACTTTCCTACAGTATCCCTCAGGGCTTCTACTTTAGTCCCATTAATCAAGGGATGCTGTATGTACTTGTTCATGTTAGGGGGCCAGACAGAAAGAGTGGCAACATCTACCCCGCCCTCAGAAACCAAAGTAGCTTCAGTGTGAACCCTGATTTGCTCTGGGCACACTGGTGATCCCACCTGGAGACTGGCTGAACCAGTGCTAACTGGTGCAGTGCTAGGGGGATTCTTTTTGGGACAGGCAAGTCTCCAGTTTGGTGTCCAAGCTATTTACAGTCGAAACACCAGGCCTTTTTGGGATTAAAGTTTTTAGCACTAGCAGTAGCCTAACCATGTTAAAACAACATCAGCAATATGCACTCTTGGGAAAAATCCTACTTTCCTTCTAAACACCCTCCTGTGGTGCAGAACGTTGTCAACACAAGACACACACTAGCAATTATTTCAATTCATTACCACACAGTTATAGAGTGCACCCAGGTTCACAACCATAGCAGCAATGTGTACACACCAATAATTACAGCACTTTTAAATAGCCTTGTGGGCCTAGGCTGCATGGGTGAAAACCAATGTCAACCCTGATATGGTTTTGGCAAAGAAAGTCATTGCTGGGCAAGGGAGAGTTCCCCCTTCCAATGATGCCTTGGTGAAACAGATCCATGCTCATAGATCATGACTGCACTGCAATCCAGAGCAGGGATTCCACTAGACACCAGGGATGTCTTATTTTGTGTAAAGGGGGTCGGCCCTGGGGCATGGTCGACCCTTCCTCTTATATTTATGTTTTCCCTGTTCTACGGGCGCACATTGGCCCCGGCGGTGGTTCCCAAATGGATCCCCAGAGAAGGGGTAATTTGGCAGTCATTTTCTTTAAACATATCCTGGACTTTTCTGGTCTCCCCTGACTCATGGAGAATCCCTGCAGGGTTCAATATTTTACATTTGGTTGGTCTCCTTTTTATGGGGTTGCTGACTGGGCCCCCAAGGGGTGCATGACTGACCTGCCCATGAAGTGAAATTTAGCTGCCTTTTAAATGGATATCTGTCCTGTGTTTTTGGCAGCCAATTCTTTTATACTGTTGTCTTGGGCTTTTTAGTTGCCCTCTCCCCAGGCAACAGTGCAGCTACTGATTAGTGCAACATTCACATTTTATTTACACTCAGCACAGCTTAGAGTACAAGACAGTGGTAAGCCCACTTAAGCCAGTCATCAATTATTTTGTCATTTTAGTATGGCCACAGCATTTTAGGAGGCCATGGAGGGTTGGCTGACACATTGCCTTATGCTGTGTGGGCGTGAAGCAAAATGTGTATGGATGAATAACTATAACTGAGCAGCGGCTTAAGTGGATTCAACCTCGCTGAGGAGACTTACCATATAAATGATACACTAACTGATAAATGGCTGAAGTGTGTTCATACATTTTTGCATTGATATATTCTGTGCTGGTGGATTCTAAAATGTGAATGACCCAAGAACTGATCACTGCCTGACATGGTCTGTGATGGGTGGAAGGAGAGGGGCACATAGTGCAAATGACTAACTTTGTTGTGAGTCACCAGCATTCTGATCTTTTTACAAAGAGCACGTCTTCCAAAGAATTTTCCCCAGGCATAGCAGACAAATGTAATATAATGTGCTTTTTAATTATTATTGTTTGCGTAGTGCAACATGAATTAATAATTTTCAGACATTTTTGTCAGTGTTGGATGTTTGGAGATGTTTTTGTCAGCATTGTATCTTTGAAGTTCTTTGTGTCAGAAAATTACAAGTTTGAGAAAACTGTTCTTGTGATTGCACTCTCACAACATTACATTTTTCACACCCTAGCACTCATTTCCCCCCCCCCCAATCACAGCAATCATTTCTATATGTACCTCTGTATTCAACCTAGGTCAGCAAGTTTAGTTAGAAAACAGAGAATGCATCTCGGTGCAGTTCGGTGACTGCTTCTAAGGCTCTAACTCAAATAAAGGAGGATAACCCTCAGGCAGGTCTGATACTGAGATAGCATCAAAGGGAGAGGGTCATGGAGCAGCATCTGGGAATGATTTTTCAGTCAGAGTTTCTTCTGAGAATGACTCATCTCCCAGTGATTCAGAGGAACATGGACCTTGTAGTTGTGATGTTCCTTTGCAAACACTAACTGGGCAGGGAAGAGCTAGTGTCAGTGTAGACCAGTGTTGAGTGCAGGCAGAGAGGGTGCTGAGGGCAGACAGAGTGCTTACTTTGCAGACGCCTAATTTAGTTCAGCCAGTAATTCTACCATTTACTGGAAATGCTGGTTGTAAGGTCAATACAGATATTTTTTTTTGCCTATCGACTACTTCCATTTTTATGGGCGAGCACAAAGTGCTCCGTCCATTCTGTAATCTCTCTTTGGGCTTGAAACCACGCCCATGCTACGTCAGTCACTTACACTGGTTTGTGGGCTTGCCTTTTAAAATCCGCTTGCTTTTATTTGTGAAAGGCATGCATATGTCATGCCTTTTCTGGTGTTTAGCCCACCTACACAGCACCGGTAAAGTACCAAAAACATACGAGGCTCGACGTTTTCAGCCTGGGGTCGTGACTACTTTATCTTTTTATTTCTAACGCTGCGCAATTGCGCTGCATTTTACAAAGCGCGATCGCGCTGCGTTTTTTTTTGCTTTTCAACGCCAATAGCTCTAACTCAAACAAATGCGAGACCCGTTGCATTGAAAATGCTTGTTTTTGTGTGCAGCCTTCCTGTTCTTTTTGGAATTTAGGTCCTGATTTAGATTTTGGAGAAAGGAATAATCTGTCTCAAACTTGACCGATATCCCATCGCAGAATTGAAAGTGCTATAGGATTTAATGCACTTGTAATTTGGCAGAAAGAATATTGGTCAACCGCATCCACGGAAATTTAAATCAGGCCTGCTTGTATAGTCTGCCCCAGTATGTTTAGCTTCATTTTCACAGGTAGATTTGCTGACTGTCTGGGGATCAGGCCAAAAATGCATCCTCGGAGACCCCCCAATCTACTTCCACAAACTAGAAGGAGTTAAATTTAGTGTGCTTTTTTGCCTATCGTGCTTTTTTGCCTATCGACTACTTCCATTTTTATGGGCGAGCACAAAGTGCTCCGTCCATTCTGTAATCTCTCTTTGGGCTTGAAACCACGCCCATGCTACGTCAGTCACTTACACTGGTTTGTGGGCTTGCCTTTTAAAATCCGCTTGCTTTTATTTGTGAAAGGCATGCATATGTCATGCCTTTTCTGGTGTTTAGCCCACCTACACAGCACCGGTAAAGTACCAAAAACATACGAGGCTCGACGTTTTCAGCCTGGGGTCGTGACTACTTTATCTTTTTATTTCTCACGCTGCGCAATTGCACTGCATTTTACAAAGCGCGATCGCGCTGTGTTTTTTTTTGCTTTCCAACGCCAATAGCTCTAACTCAAACAAATGCGAGACCCGTTGCATTGAAAATGCTTGTTTTTGTGTGCAGCCTTCCTGTTCTTTTTGGAATTTAGGTCCTGATTTAGATTTTGGAGAAAGGAATAATCTGTCTCAAACTTGACCGATATCCCATCGCAGAATTGAAAGTGCTATAGGATTTAATGCACTTGTAATTTGGCAGAAAGAATATTGGTCAACCGCATCCACGGAAATTTAAATCAGGCCTGCTTGTATAGTCTGCCCCAGTATGTTTAGCTTCATTTTCACAGGTAGATTTGCTGACTGTCTGGGGATCAGGCCAAAAATGCATCCTCGGAGACCCCCCAATCTACTTACACACACTAGAAGGAGTTAAATTTAGTGTGCTGAAGAGGCATCAAAGAAATCCCTCTCTGAGCCTAATCAGGCTTTCAAGGTGAGGCTATAACAAAGGTGCACCTGGCAACCTCACAGTATTAGCCAGCATGGGTGCCAGATGCACCTTCATGTCCATCTCACTCAGGGTGCAATGAACATTAAGCCAAACCGTAACCTAGATTTCTTTTCATAGTGATCTTGTGTAGGTAGAGGCAGATGTTCAGGGTTGAAGTGAAACTGTTTAAGGCACTTACCCAATCACAGTTGGAAGTATGTGTGCAGTGGTGAGTGTGTGGCTGTTGGCTGGTGGAAAGTGTGGCTGTTGGCTAGCAGAATGTGTGGCTTTCAGCTGGAGGAACGTTTGGCTGCCAACTGTTGGAAAATGTGGCTGTTGGCTGATGGAATATGTGGCTGTCAGTTGGTGGAATGGCAAAATGTTTGGCTGATGGCTGGCAGAATGGTAGAATGTGTGGCTGTTGGCTGGCAGAATGTGTGGCTGTTGGCTGGGGGAATATGTGTATTGGTTTGCAAGAGGTGTGTTTGTATAGTAAGACGAGGAGTGGCGTACCGGCAGTGTGATTGGTGTTTCAGTCCAGTTGGTATATGAATGTGAAGTAGCCTTGAGTGGCGGCTGATTGTTGATGTGAGTGTTGTATGTTGGGTCCATAGGAGGCTATATGAATGGCATTGTTTGGGCGCATGAAAGGAGAATGAATGGGCTGCAAAGTGTCTGGTGCCTTGATGTGGCCTTATGACTTATTAGACTAAATCATGGGTTCAATAGTCAGATACTGTTAATAGTGTTGACACCTTGACCCTATTACTATTGTATTACAAGTGCCAAAACCAAACAATATGAATTTGTGCGTCAGATATGGATAGACTCAGAAGGAATATTTACAGTCCTGCACATTTCTGGAAAGTGGGCAACTGAGGGAGTCCAGGGTTGTGTGCCTTGTGTAGCATCTATGAAGTTTTCCTACCCCCCACTCCACTCCAGTCAGAGAATGTGAGGGAACTCCAGGTGGTAGAAAATTTGTGGTTCTCTGCAGATTCTGGAACTTTCCATCACAGAAATGTGAAGACAATGCAGGTTTCTTACCATAGTTTGAAGTTTGCAATGGGTTTTTGGGTAAAAACACTTCTAAGAGCTGCATAAGTCATGCTCTCCTCAGCTCTTCAAATTCTCTAATTTTAAAAAATGTGTAAGTTTCCTAGGTTTCACTAGGTGCTAGTTGACCTACGGCCCAAAATCTACAGCTACTGACTTTGCAAAAAAAGGGTAAGAGTTCTGTGGAAACATGTGATGTGTCCAAGTTATTTTTTGGCCCATTTCCTGTCACAGGCAATAGGTCTTCTCTCAGCAGTGAGGTATAATTTGTGGGAAACTGGCACCTTGTTGCATTACCACCCCCCCCCCACACACACACTTTTTGTCTGGTTTGTGAATGCAACTTGGACTCGAGTGCACTGGGATCCTGCTAACCGTGTTCCCAGGCCAGTGTTCTTTCCCTAACAATTGCAAAGGCAATTGGAAACACCTGTAACTACCACAATAAGTCCCTAGTAAATGGGTACCTATGTACCAAAGGAATGGGGTACGAAGGTTAGGCCTCCTTGGGCAGCAGCACTGATTGTGCCACTCACTAGGGCCATGCAACCAGATGCACCCAGCACTGCCATAGCAGGCTGAGCGTTCTGGTGCAATTCTAAAATGCAAACTCGACATAGCACACTGCCTGTGTGCCCTGTCCACTGTACACTGCATACCATATAGGTAAGTCACCCCTCTGGCATGTCCTTCAGCCCTAAAGCATGGTGCTCTATGTTGCATGTGAGGGCATAGCTGCATGAGCAATATGCGCCCACTGTGTCCCTGCCAAACCTGGGACATATGGGGTGAACAGAACAGCAATATGCGCTTACTGTGTCCCTGCCAAACCTGGGACATATGAAGTGAACAGAGCAGCCATTTTGATACATGTGCTTGACACTGGTCAACACGGGTTTCCCAGCTACATGATGGCCACTCTGAACCTTGGGGTGTTTGGTATCAAATGGTATGAATGATAAATCCAAACTGGTGACATTATTGGATTTATCCCTGAATGTACCCAGCGGTCACCTTAGAGGTGCCCCCTGCAAAGGCTAACTATCCTGGCATGGTTACTGACTGATCCTATCTAGCTGCCACCTCCAAACAGCCAATATACAAACCTTGGGGGGGAGACCTGCCTCTCCGGTATGTAAGACAATGCCCATCCTAGGTGGAGAAGCTTACACCCCCTCTCTCAAGAATGTGCACTGTCCTGACGGTGAGCTTCAAAGGGCTTATCGCCCTTGAAACTCGACCCCCAAGCCTGTTGCTAGCAGCAGCTGGCATCGCCCTTTGCGAACCCCAACGTTTGGTGAGAGCAAAGGCAGGAAACCTAACAAAGGGTAGGGGGAGTGACCCCACCTGGCAAGCACCACCCCTAAGGTGTTGCCTGCAAGGGGGACCCTCTCTTTCACTTTCCTTACATTTTGGATGGAAGGAAAATATCCAATTAGGTTTAGGGCAGTGACCCTTCCCACAGGAATGGGTCACTATAGTGGGTGTAGCCACCTAAAGGTAGGTGTCCCATTGGACGCTACCAGGTTCCCCTCTAAAACTTCCACTAAATTCAGTATTTAGTGGGCACCCCTAGACCAAGATTTTAGATTTGAAAGGAAGAAAAGAAAGCAGCGCCAAGAAGAACAAAAGCCTGAGGACTGTGGACCTGCTGCATGAGAAAAGGTGCCAAACCCTGCCTGCTTCACCAGGACCCCGCAATCGCCGCTGCGGAGGAGCTGACCACTGGACTAACCTTGACAAACCCTGACAACCTCCACACTTTGCCAATAGCCCGAGATCACCCTTCAGAGTGGAGGTACCACTCTACAATCAAGCAAGAACCAACAAGCCAGTGAGGGTCACTTCCCTGACCGGGCGATATCTCCAGAACCGGAAGTTGCAGCTAAACTTGACGACATATCAATGACCCCCAGGAAAAACCCCGCCAGTGTGCCTAGTTTGGTGGTGCTGCACCCCCCAGTGGCTGAGTCCTGCCAATACCATGAGCACTGGCCAGCTGACATCGGAGAACCAGAAAACAAGCTCCCCCAGAGCTAAAAAAGGATCAGGAGTAAGCCCTAGTCGAGGGACTTCAGGAACACCCTGGATCTCCCACCGGAACATCCCCGTTGTCCTGTAAGCCAATCTCCTAGAGACTCACTTCTAGCTCTAAAGGGCTCCGTAGTGCACAGCTCCTTGATCACCAACTCTCTCTGCACCCGGCGGCCCAGTGCCCTGCAACGAGAAACCAACTGTGACCTGAGAGTCCCACACTCCTTGCAACCTCGACACCCCAGGGGACCCCAAGGCACCACCTTTAAATCTGCAAGATCCTCCCTGAGTGGCCCTGTACCTGCTCCAAGAGACTTTCCAACTGGCACAGTGTGTCCACCGATGGCCTCGACCAACCTGCAAAAGCGGAACCTGGTAACCTAACCGTGCAATTTTTAATGCATTTTTAAAAGTGACTGCCTATTGATTTCTATGGTGTGTAATTACGCACAGAAAGGCTACATTGAATAAAACTTAAAAAACTCATATCTTAAGAAAACAAGATTTCTGATTACCTCTTGGTGCCATCGGGTATTGAAGTCAGAACTTCCGAAGGAAAAAATAGAAACACTTGGTTATTTCTCGATCTCCTGGGAAGCAGCTAGTTAGTCGCAAGCAAGTGATGGATACAGTGAGAGGCAGGAAACAGGATCCGGGAATAGGAACCAAGGAGGCTCTGCTCCTAAACGTTTGCCTTCACCATTGCTGGTTCCTGACCCATCTCCCTACCACCGGCTCCTGTTCTATTGCACTATTGTTCTACCGCCGGCTCCAACTTCTGCCACCCCTTTCCCCAGCCCCAGCATGTGGATGGAGAAGGAGAATGGCGGACAAGTGCTCCTCAGGGCACAACAGGCGCCGAGACGCTCAGTAAGTGGTGGTAAGGCAACGTGGATGTGCGAGGCTTGAGGAGGGGTCAACCAGCTTAGCAGCCGTAGGTCCTGCTGGGAGGGCAGAAGTGGCCAGGTGCAGGCTGGTGTGTCTTGCTTCCGCAGTAGGCCCACCCCGTCCACTGAGTTAACGGTCCACTCAGCATTCTGCTTAACACTTGGCCTCATACCACTCAGGGGGACTCAAAAGGGCCCACAGACAACAGACAACACTCAGACAACACGCCCCCACCACATGACTCCCAAAGGCTCCTTGACTAAGCTTGCTTGTGCCCTCATAGGTTTGTGCGAGGAGTAAGGCTGCGCTTCAGGGTGTGCAGAGTCACTGCTGAGACAATTGTTATCAGCGACTTCAAAACGTTTTTTACAGAGGGCCAACTAACTAATTAGTTGGCACCGAGTTAGTGAACTAAATGAATTGGGTTCTTGCATGCACCTCTACATCTGTTTTCCTCCACAGACACAACTGCTTGGCTGATCCTCCCCAGAGAGTTTGGGGTTGCTATTTTAATCGCTGCTCATTCTTTATTAGTGATTCTGTGACATCTCTTTCCTACGCCCAGCTCCCCCAGGCTGAGCGTTCTTATGCCCCATAGGAAGGCGTAAGGGGTGAGGCAGCGTTCAAAAGCCTTTTGTTGTTCCCTGCAAGGCAGTTGTAGGAATAACCAGCATTAAGGAACAACCTAGAGAAAAGGCACACCAAATGCTTTTTCTTTTAAAGGATGAAAGTGCTTTTATTTACCAATCTACTCTGGGTCTTACCCAGCTTCAGTCATCTGCTCTGTGGGTTGAGCCAGGATTCAACTAAAGTTATATTTTTAAAAAATCTAAAAGCTACATAAAGGCACTTACAGACACTAAAGACCCCAATAACCTGGATGATTAACCAGGAGACCTCCTAATCTGCAAAGACCTTTTGCTAAAACCCCCAGGTCGCCAAGTGACTTTGTCATATTGTGACTTTGCTCAGTCTTCTTGCCTGCGATCTACACTATAAGCGTGCTCCTCTAGGCCAAAGGGTTGCAGGGAGATGTAAGGGCCAAGGGGGGGGTAGCACATCACTTGGTTAACCACTCGGGAGGCCTGCCAAAGGCTTGTGGCACACTGCAGAAGTTTCAGGAGAGACATGTGTTCTGAGGATTAAGGTTAAGAACTATCATGCGCTCCAGCAGGACAAGGTCGACTCCGGTAATCAGGAGGCGCATGCAAAATCACCTAATTCACCTCCAAATAAAAATAAAAATAGCAATAATAAGATCAACACTGCCATAACTGCCATAACTGAATCCTCGCGAGGGGCTTTGTGACAGGTAGCCTGAAACAGGGGGTGGGGTCCCAGCTCCTACCACCAGCAATGGCAGCTCCCCCTCCAAGTCACTTGGGTGCTGCATGGAATACATTTGCTTTCCTAAAAAATCCAACGAATGGACTTCTTCTCCCCAAAAAAGTTGCTCATTGTCCACAATTGCTCATACAGCCCAAAGTGCCATATTTGTTTAACTCCCGGTCTGGAGAGAAACAAGTCTGTTCCACATCGAAGCTGAAGGCTTCTTTTCAGTGGGAATCCTGGGCAAAAAAAGCATAGAAGCTAAGGATGTGGGGACTATGCCCCTCTTGGAATCAAGGGATAAAGAGAGCGTGTTCAGAGCAATGCTGAAATGGAGATCCTCATCGGCATTATGGATATAAAAGTCAATAAGAGTCCTTATACAAGAGTCCTTAAAAATTAGGCCGACCATACAGATTTATGTGGAAGTGCATCACCATCTTCAGAGGATCAGTTAAATACATTTCTGAACAAGTGTGATATTGGTGAAATCAGGCTAGAGGACACTCCCAAAATGAGTGCCCTCAAGCCCGGGCGATGAGAATTTTCCTTCATCACATGGAGAGACTATGGCCCTCATTATGACATTGGCGGCAAATCCCACTTACTGCCATGCTAACTGCTGCCAACATGCTGCTGCCGCGGCAGATATATGCTTACCATATTATGACACACATATTCAGTATATAATATTTCTTTATTTCAGCTAAAAGCCATAAAAGCATTTGAAGAAAATAGATACATGTGAACGTTAGTCTCAAAGAATAAGACTTAGCTTTAAAAAGTAATATAAAACATCACACAATTAGTAAGCTATCCAGAGCCCTAAAACATTTACAAGGTAATAAATACATATATACATTAAATCTTAAAAGTATCAAATTAATTGAGATCAATCTGTAATGTCACACGGTTAGTGACCTGTCGGTCAATGACATCTTAACAGATCAGTAGTCAACCAGACCTCTTTGCGAGGTTACAAGTCAATCAAATGGGGACTCTCTGGATCTTACTGCCCAAGCACATTGACGATACCTCACTACTGCGAACACTACCTTATCACTTGTGTCGCTTATCAATATGCAGAGAGATTCTCTATAGTTCCTTATTCCAAGCAGTCTACATAGGGGAATAATCCACTTCCTCCTAGGGATCAAATAACTAGGGCAGAAAAAAACAAAGTGGGCCAAGGTCTCAAGTTGCATTGGGCAAAAGTGGCAAAAAACCCAGAGTGGAATCGGCCTTGTTTAACCCCGAGGTAAAGGACTTCAGTGGCAGGATACCCAATCTGAATTTGATAAAAAGGCTTTTAATGTAAGCTGGTTGTGCATTGTCCATGTAGGTTTCAAACTTCGGTGAACATTTGTGATTTAAAATTTGGACTGTCCTGCTACCTTGTCCCTGGCTAGACCATATCTGCATGAGGACCATCTCCCAGTAGCATCGCTTTATGCATGGTGTCACCTCCTTTGTTAAGTCACGAGGAGCTTTACACGCCGCCTCCATTCTAATGTGATGGCACATGTCTATAATATATTTGAACCAAGGAATTGACACCACGCCATCAAGAGCTAATAGCTCTGCTACGACTGCTTGGTAAGGAGCCAAATGATCAGAAGACCAAAGGAGCACCCAATATATGAGCGGTCTCAAGGAAATTTCATTGTGAATCTGATTAAGCGCTAAGTCAAATCTAAGAGGAATAAGAGGTGTGTTCATCTGTAAATGCAACAAAAAACATATGAACCTGTTTTCAACCAGGGTCAAATTCTTAGAGTTATAATGGCCCCAAAGCACAGCGCCATAAGTTGCAGCCGTCACTGCCGCAGCCTTATATACGGTGATAGCTGGTGTGATTTGCCATCCCATGGAGTTTTTGATTTTCCTTCCAATCACCACTGACTGCTGTTGAAGGACAGTGACACTCTTCTCAATTTGTGCCGACCATTGGTGGACATCTGTTAGTCTTATCCCCAGGTAGTCAAATTGGCTAACCTGTTCTATAGGTTGGCCACCAATGATCATTTTCCCCCTGAAGGTCTTGTGTGGGTTTAAAACCATAAACTTAGTTTTGTCTGTGTTAATTTCAAGGCCCCTCTTCTCACAAAACGTAGCAAAAGCATCTAATTTGTTTTGGAGACCCAGAGGAGTTCTTGACATCAGTAGAGTGTCGTCTGCAAACACAAGGATCGGAACTGGTACTCCTGCTAGCCGGAACTGGTACTCCTGCTAGCTTGGGGGCATCATGGTTACCCAGCATCAGCTGATCTACTGTCCCATTGATATAGAGGCTAAACAAGGTGGGGTCCAAAACACACCCCTGTCTGACCCCTCTCTCAATGGGGATGGCGGCTGTCAAATCACCACCTTGGGTCCATCGGACCTGAGCATAAATTCCCTAGTGAAGATGCTTTATCAGTCTCAGCAGTTCGCTGTCGAGGTCGTAAAGTTCCAAAACATTCCATAGCAAGTCACGTGGGACCAAATGGAACGCAGTCTTTAGATCAATAAAGGCAACATACAAGTGATCTCTTTTTAGCTTCAGGTATTTCCAACAAAGGAGTTTAAATCTATAGACCTGGTCAATTGTACTAACCCCTTTCCTAAATCCAGCCTAGAAATCTGAGAGGATCTGATGATCATTGATCCAGGAATGCAGTCTGGCCAGGACCTGCTTGCAGAATACCTTCTGGCTAACATCGATTAAGCTTATTGGCCTGTACTTAGCTGGTAGCTCTCTTGCCCCCTTTTTATAAATGGGGACTATTGTTGCTCCTCGCCACGTAGGGGGGAGGTCACCTCCCCTCAGGATGGCATTGCTAAGAGTACTTAAATACAGCGACCAAGTTCCAGGTCATGATAGATACAGATCACCTGGAATGCCATCTGGACCTCTAGCCTTCCCTCTACGCAGTGATTGGAGAGCCAAAGAGGTTTCTTTCAGGGATAAATGGGAAATGGACTAAACCAAAGCTTTGCAGACTTGCATTTCTAGGGAGTGAGTTGGGGGAGGTGCAGGTCTCTACGGGTGTTAGTTGAAATTGTTTGTTACAACAGTTGGGGCCTACCCTGTAGATGTTCTCAAAGTGTGCCACCCAACTTGCTGGCTGGATTGCTGAATCACTGTCGTCTTTCTGAAGGTCTTTCCTCTCTGCCATCATTTTCCAAAACAATTTTTTATCACCCTCTTGGAGAGCATAAACCAGGGAGTTCCATTTGATGTTTTCCCAATCATTTTCTGCATTTTTTAAGGTTCTTTTGTATAAATTCCTCGCCACTCTTATATCAGGGCGATTCCCTATTTGCAACGCTCTCAGCAGCTGCAGTTTGGCCTGGCGGCAAGAACTAGAGAACCATCTCAATGGTCTACCTGTGGCTTTCCCACTTTCTCTCACTACCAGAAAGAGTGGCCTCAACCGATTCATCAAGGAGCAGTGCAAATGAATGAAGTCCAATAATGAAAAATCAATATACTTCCGGGAAATAAAACCGTTTTAACTGCATCATAGATTGCAACCTGTATCTTCTTATCATTTGTCACCGCTGCCCATTTAGCATTTTTGTTATCATTACATTATTGCCCATCACCCATTGGGAAAGGCTGCTGCTTCTAAATGTGGCTTGGTGGTCACTATCAACCCTAGGGATAGCTGCTGTATCACTGAGGGAATGCAAAAGGGTATTGTCAACAAAAAGTAGTCATGGAAGCTCATATAAGTTCCTTTTTTGTATGTAGGCACAGCCGGGGTGTCCGACTTGGTATTCCCATTTACTTGCCTTAACCCTACATTGTTTATTAAGTTCTCGAATAAGGCTATCACTCCGCCAGCTTGCTTTGTCATTTCCTGAACTGGGTCTGATCTATCCCAAGGGTCTACATACTGAGTTCCTGGTCGAGAAAAGTCATCCTTGGCACTTAATTGCATATTGCAATCCCCTGCTACAATTAGGCCTGTTCCCCCAGGCAGCTGAATCAGGAAATCTAAAAGAAGGTTCAGAATAGCAATCAGTGCGCTTCGTGACCCAGGTCTAATATAGATATTTACAATCACTACGCGAGTGTAGCCCTTAGGATTCCTGATTCCCAGCTCCACTGTCAACATGTCGCTAGTGGGGCAAGGTAACTCTTTTGCCTTCGGGAACAAGTCTTGTTTCAGCCAGATTATTAGCCCCCCCTGAGGCTCTCCCAGATGGAGAAGGGAGAGCAGCTCTCTGAAAAGTCAGATAGCCTGGTCTATGGGTTGGTGAAGGTGCCCATGTTTCCTATAGCAGGATAACTTGGTGCTGACTTATAAAGTTACACCATTCTGGGTTATTTGTTTTGGATCTCAATCCTGCCACGTTCCAAGATAGAAGTTTGATGTGAAAGTCATCATGGCCTCCCGAGTCCAACCTCTGCTCTGTGCCCCTGGTGGGAGTGATGATTACTTCCCTATCCCTCCCGACCTGACGTCCGCTGGGGGTGTTCCAATGCACTGTATCCTTCACTTCCACATGGCCAGGTGTAGGGCTAGTTGATTCACAGCACTCCACAGTTATGTTGGTCGGCAGGCCCTTTCCCAATCCATTTGGGAAGGGGGCCTTTTGTCAGTCGACGTTTGAAATTTTGTCCCTTAGGGCTTGATCTAAGCTATGTGTGTTTTGGGAAGATGGAGTACTTTGGTTTCCCCTGCAACAAAAGTTTACAATTGTCAGGTGGGGTTGACCGGCTGAGGCTAATTTGAGACTAGATGCAGGGTCTTGGTCTGTGTTCGAGTGCTAGTATTCCTTTTACTAGGGACTGGTTGGTTAGTTTCAGGCCTACGAAGTCCATTCCAAGTCCTTCACCTGAATATCTCTGGGCATGAACTATATCTTCTAGTATGACTGATCTACAGATCTTGGTCCTTGTTCCCCTAATCCAATGGATTACTTTGTTTTTTTAGTGAGTCCCCAGATTCTTTATGTCCATAAGTTAACTTTGGGATGTTCGTCAGGTACAGATCATGCTGACTGAGACCATTAGGAGCCTGGGGGTGTTTCCAAGGGGTATATCTGTTCCTAGGTTCCAGCCACTCTTTTTTGTGCTACACGTCTGCCCCCTCCCAATGTGTTACTGCCACTTGATTGTGTGCTAGCTGCACCATGGGCTGCACATACCTTTCCATTTTTGCTCGGTAGTGCCGTGTTTACTCTCTCTTCCTTATGCCCTCCAAGGAAGTGGGTTCCACTTAGCTGGGTTTGTGGTTCAAGGCACAGGGGACGCTTTTCTTATATTCCCAATTATAGTAGTTAAACCATCCAGTTTCTCGTGAATCGTGTTACTCAAGCTTTATCATATACTCTCTTAGGGTCACAATCTCACCTCTCAATTTGATTAACTGGGACCCGACAGGATCTTCCCCCAAATTGCCTGTCTGGTTTAATATCTCCTCTGTACCCTTAGATCTATTGTGATCGTTATTGCTGGTCAGTAGGGATGCAAGTGGTGCAAAACGATTGGAGCACTCTATGGTGGTTGCTATGGGCCCATGTAAAATTGGCACCCTCACTTGAAAGTGATCTGTGGGAGATATAGAGGTTGTGGGGGGCATAGGCTCTGAGTGGTTCCTCCTTGGGGAGTTTGCCTGGGTCTCACTACTTGTGGGGGGAAAGAAGGACTTTATGTCCTTCCTTGGAACGTCAGCCCCCCTCTTCACAGACATTTTGGAATTTGGGGCTAGTAAACTCTCCACTTCCTCTATAAGTTTGTCTATTTGTTCCATGGTACAGTTCTCGGCCGAGTGTCTAGGTAATTTCTTGATCGATCCCTGTCTTGTGTAGTTGCCACTGGCTTTCCTTTTTCCCATCCTGCTGTTGGGGATTATCAAAACTTCAAAAAGGCTCTGAGGGGCTGGGGGAACACATTCCAATCCATCACTATACCGCCACAGACACAACTCCACCACACCAAAGGTCAGAGATAAACTTGCGGTAGCAAAGCGCACACCGTTACGCCAACACAACCACGCTCATCACATTATGATCCACGAATCACCACAGCGGACATTCAAAACTGCACTCAAAATACACACACTCAAACAAAACAACACCATGTTGGACAATTCAAATTACACACACCTGACACACATATACACACCACACCCACACACTGACATCACTATAAAAAACACTCCCACCCTACCCACAACCCTTTACGAATACAAACCATTGGCAACAGAGAGAGACAGCAAGAGCACCCACACATCAAGAGCCACCTACCACCATCACCTATACACCACCCACACAGCTCACAACACACGCCCCAACACGTGGTCCTACACACCCTCACACACCACTCACACAACACCCATGGCACCACAACGACATCCCAGATTCTCTGAGGAGGAGCTGAGGGCCATGGTGGAGGAAATCATCCGGGTAGAGCCTCATCTATTTGGATCACAGGTGCAGCAGATATCCATTGCAAGGAAGATGGAGCTATGGCGGAGAATCGTGGACAGGGTCCATGCCGTGGGATAGTACCCCAGAACAAGGAATGACATGAGGGAGAGGTAGAACGACCTACAGGGGAAGGTAAAGTTCCGTAGCAGCAACACACAAACTAGCTGTACAGAGGACTGGCGGTGGACCCTACCTCCTCCCCCACAACTAACAACATGGGAGGAGCAAGTCTTGGCAATCATGCATCCTGAGGGCCTAGCAGGAGTAGGAGGAGGACTAGACTCTGGTAAGTAAACTCTCTACTATTTCTATCACCCCACTACCTGCATGCCATCATATACCCCCACCTTCACTCCCATCACTCCAACACCAGCCACACACCCCACCATCACATCTCACCCATCCCAAGCCCTGCATGCACCACCAACGCATGGACACCACTCACAAACCTGCATGGACACCTATCACTAAAGCATGCACACCAGAGGGAAACAGCTAGCCCACCAAAAAACAACTCACACAAGGCAAAGCTGCTAGGGCAATAACAACCATAGAGGGCAATCAGCAACATCCAGTCTCCCCACAGAAGAGGCCCACGGTGATGACAGCAGCTCTGCTCGCCTGGATCTGGATGACCAACCTGGCCCATCAGTGACCTCCGGACAGTCGGTTACCCAATCCCAGTCACATACCACCACAAAGCCTCCCCCCTCAGGAAACACCACCACAGCACCACCCAGCGGGCCCATACCACTGTCCCCAGGACACGTCAATCAGCAGTGTGTTCACCTTTACAGGGACCCCAGATCACCCCACAAACCCAGGACAATCAGGGGCCTGGAGTTAATGGCAGTGGGCAAACGGTTCGGGGGACAGAGGCACAGGACAACAGGGAAGCTGGGAGGACTGCTGTGCGCCAGGGGAAGGACAGGCCCAGGGAACCGGCTCTCCAGGAGGCATTCACCACAATCCTGGGAGTATACCAACATTCCCACGATACGCAGGGCCAGATCATGGACAAGTTGCAGGAGAACATGAGGCTGTACCTGGGCATCAGGGAGGACTTGAAGTCCATTAACACCACCCTGGTCTCCATTGCCGGGGTGCTGGCAGACATGGTCAACATTATGAGAGAAGCAGTGTCACACCAGCGGGCCCCTGCCACTAGCCAGACTACTAAACAGCCCTCTACCTCTGCTGCCGCTAGTGGATAAGAGGCCCCGCCACAAGGACCAACAGGTCACCAGCACCCCTGCCCCCTGCAGAAGGAGAACCACCCCACAAACGTTCCCTGTGATCCAGGCAGAAGTCAGAGACTATTGCCAAGACCACCGCCAGGAAATAAGACTCTCCTGAATGTCACCTTTTTGTTTCACTCTGTCACCCAGTCCACCTTGAACTGCCATTGCTCCCCTTCCTATGCCCCCTTGGACAATGCACCTGTGCTACAAATAGATTGGACTCTACCCCGGACTTTTCTCCATCATCAACCCAGCCCAATGCAGTCCCCACTTTTCTTCAGAGAACTGCAATAAACACACTTTGAAAAAATACAAGTACGGAGTATGTCAAATGATTTAAGCATGTATTCCTTTAACAAGGTTAAAACATTGCAATTCAACTGTACAGTAAAGTATACATAGGAAAGACTTCTAGGTGGCTGCAGTGAACACACCAGGAGCGATAGAGGGGCACCAATATATGCAAATAGAGATGCCAAAGGGTACAGTGAGTGGCCATAGAAGTAGGAAGTCACAGCCTGCCAGTGACAATGTCAAACATTAAACTGTCAATAAAATGTAAAGCTAGACTGTCTTACCTGTGTGTCATTGGAAGTATTTGCGTATCACTGCAATTCTGTTGTCCTCATCCTCATCCTCGGGCTCCTCATCTTCACTGTCCCCAGGATCCATACCTGCCACACGGCCATCTCCAGCCTCCTACTCTTGCAGAAAAGGCACATGGCGTCTCAAGGCAAGGTTCTGCAACATACAGCAGGTCACGATGATCTGGCAGACCTTCTTGGGTGAGTAGCACAGGCATCCACTTGTTAGATGGACGCACCGAAGCCTCGCCTTCAGGGAGGCCAAATGTACATTCAATTATGCTTCTTGTTTGCCCATGTGCTTCATTATAACGTTCCTCTGCCCTTGTCCTGGCATTCCTCACAGTGGTCAGTGGCCATGAGAGGTTGGGGTAACCATAGTCACCTGCAAATATCGAGGGACAACTGTTAGCCAATCACTAACCCGTATGGCCCACACCATACCAGCATCAACTGGGTGGGAACCAGGGCTCACCTATTAGCCACACCCTGTGCCTCTGAAGTTGGCCCATCCCATTTGGGAAGCTGCTATTCCTCAGGATAAAAGCATCATGCACAGACCCAGGATACTTAGCATTGACATGGGAGATGTACTGGTCCACCAAACACACCATCTGCACATTCATTGACTGAAAACCTTTTTGATTTCTGAAGACCTGTTCATTTCGCCGGATGGGGGGGGGGACAAATGCTATATGTGTTCCGTCAATCACCCCAATAATGTTGGGGATATGTCCCATTGCATAGAAGTCAGCCTTCACTATGGCCAAAGCCTCCACCTGGGGGAAAACGATGTATCTGCACATGTGATTAATCAGGGCAGACAACACTGTTGTCAGCACGATTAAAAACACTGGCTGTGACATTCCTGCTACCAAGCCCACTGTCACTTGGAAAGAACTAGTTGCCAAGAAATGGAGCACAGATAGGACTTGCACAAGAGGGGGGATCCCAGTGGGGTGACGGATACCAGATATCAGGTCAGACTCCAATTGGGCACACAGCTCTGTGATTGTGGCCCTGTCAAGTCTATAGGTGAGTATTATGTGCCTGTCCTCCATTGTTGCCAAGTCCACCAGGGGTCTGTACACAGGTGGGTGTCTCCATCTCCTATTCATCCGCAGCAGTTGCAATCTATGGGGCAAAAGAGTGAGGAGCCGGTCATTTTCTGTACATTGTAACCACTACAGTTCAATGCATGATGTGATTTTAATAATTCATTAGTGGCATACGTCCTGAATGTACAATTGTGAACAGTGATGCATTTAGGATCTATGGCCTGCCCCGCCCTGAAATGGCGTCCACCTGTTCTGTATGGAGGGACAGGTGGAAGTGAGGAAATTCTGCTGACGTTGTGCGCCGTTGCGGAAGGTGGTCAGGAACCGCTGTGCAACTCCTCATTGGTTATCATTGGGCCCTATGGGATACTGTGGCCAATGGTGATGTACGCTGGCAGTGACTGTATGCACCACCGCGGACGTCACTGCCATTTTCTATCTGTACACTCACTTGCTACCTGACCTTCAACAGGAGAGGGCCTACACTGCATGTGCTGCTGTGATCTGTGTCTGGAATCTACCATGGCTCATGTAACTGGGAAAAAGGGCCCCTGCCTTCACCTCGGCGGAGTTGGAGAGACTGGTGGATGGGGTCCTACCCCAGTACGGACTGCTGTATGGGCCTCCAGACTAACAGGTGAGTACACTATGAGCACGATGCATGTGGCATGAATGCATGGAGTGGGGTGTGTGATGGCCTTGTGTTGGGGGGGTGGTGGATGGGCCCTGGGCAGCGTGCAGCATTTATGCTGGGCCATGTCTGTGCATAAGGGCAAGGGGTATGGTGGGCCATGAGGGTAACAGGCAGGATGGTCTAACTTATACCTTTTCCTATGTATATTTCCGCTGCAGGTCAGCGCTCATCAAAAGAAGGGCATATGGCGTGCCATCGCCAAGGATGTGCGGACACGGTGGGAGGGCCTGAGACGCTGGACATGGAAGAAGGCGGAGGCCGAGCTGGGGATGGCCTCCCAATGAGGAAGGGGTGCCTGTCGAACCCTGACCCCCCTGATGGCCCGCATACTGGTGGTGGCCTATCCGGAGCTGGATAGGCACTTGGGGGCATCACAGCAGCCACAAGGGGGTGAGTTCAGTGCCCATCCTCACTACTTACGCCTGGTGAGGTGGTATCCGGGTGGGGGATGTATGCCTGTGGGTGCCCCTAGGTCAGACCTGACATTGCAGAGTAGGTTCCATGTTAGGCAGGGTTCTGATGTGAATTTCCTTCAACCTAGCTAGTGGGCATCCACTACTTGCCAGGGCTATGTGGGTCCCAGGTATGCTGCAGTTGGCGGTATGTGTCCCTCCCCATGCCCTAGGAACTAGCATTGTTACTGGTAGTTCATTGTCTAGTGCGTAGGGCTGTTCCCTGTGTGTGAGTGTGTTGTGTACGCCAATGGTGGTTTTGGTGCAGCAATTGACCAAATGTATCCTTTGTCTATCCCCCCTTTTAGGGTCGCGCATGCGTATCGCAGCGAGACGCTTTCGTTATTAGAAAAGGGCTCGGAGCCCTGTCGACATCACGTCAGTGTGTTTGATTGGTTCGTGGGCTTGCCTAGTAAAATCTGCTTGCTTTCATTAGTGGAAGACATGCACACGTCATGCCTTTTCCGGTGGTTAGCCCTCCTTGAGCGCAGCGACCAAGTACAGAAAACATGCGAGGCTCGCTGTTTTCTGTCGGATCGTGGACTACTTTTTCCCTATTTTCTTAGCGCGATTTTGCTTGGCAGAAGTCGAGCGCTTTAAACAGTTAATTTCACTTTTTTGGGTTACGTACATAAAAGCACTTTTTCAGGAGGGGACAGTTCGGACACAGATACCTCCTCCGATGGAAGCTCCCTGGTGGTAGCAGACACCTCTGTGCCCACCCCAGCTACAGGGACAACCGCCACCCCGTACCAGCACCACCCTCCCTGCAGCCCCTGAGCGAGTAGCCCGTGCCCACTTACCCAGGAGGGTGGGCATCTCCTTCGCCCCAGGCACCTCAGGCCCTGCCCCAGTGAGCCCTGCTGCCCTGAGTGAGGAGGCTATTGACCTCCTGTTATCCATCTCTGTTGGGCAGTCAACCATTGTGAATGCTATCCAGGGCTAGCAGCCCAAATGCAACAGACCAATGCATTTCTGGAGGTCATTCACACTGGCTTGGCAGCCCAACAGAGATCAATCCAGGCTCTGGCCTCCTCTCTGATGGCAGCCATTGTCCCTGTTTCACCCTCCCCCTCCAACTTCCTCTACCCAGTCCCATTCCCCTCAACCTCAACCTATCCCAAGCACACAGGCAGACGTGCATGCACACAGGACAGCACACAAGAGTGGCACAGGCAAACACAGGCACCACACATCATCCCACAGGCCTCACACAAAAACCATCCATGTGCAGACAGAACAACATCCACTGCCACCACTGTGTCCCCCTCCTCCTCCTCTTCCTCCTCCTCCTTCACCTCCCTCCCAGTTGCGTCTACACTCACACCTGCATGCACTACACCATCATCCACTACCAGCATCACCACCTCACCTACCATAACACACACCTCACCTGCAGACACCACCCCTCAGCCATGCACACATCCCCTGTTTCCTCTCCCACTGTGCCTGTGCCCCCCTCCCAAGGTACACTAACGCATGCACTCAGACACCCAACAGCTATCCACATCACAACAGCATCCAGCCCATGCACCTGCACCCAGACACAGCAGACAGACACCTCCTACAACCACTCCCTCTTCCTCCTCTCCCAAACCTTCTCCCTCTTCCCGCCCCAATGACCTTAAGAAGCTTTTCCTCTCCACCGTTGACCTCTTCCCTACCCCTCCTCCCCCGTCCTTCACGTCTGGCCAGGGTGTGTAAAACCCAGACAAGCACCTCAGCCACCCAGCCCACGGACCCAGTAGTGTCCACAGCAACTCCTGGTGGGAAAGGATCCCAGGCACCAGGCAGCCACACAGAAACGGTGCCTGCCCCAAGTGCTGCCAAGAAGGGCAAGGTGCCACCCCCAGCTGCTGAAAGGATGGGAAAGATGCCACCCCCAGCTGCTGAAAGGAAGGGAAAGGTGCCACCCCCAGCTGCTGTAAGGAAGGGCAAGGAGGAATCCCCAGCTGCTGCCAGGAAGTGGAAGGAAGAATCCCCAGCTGCTGCCAGGAAGGGCAAGGGGGCTGCAGCAGCAGGCAGAAAGGACAAGGGGCCTGGTGCTGGGACTCAGTCTGAGCCCACACCACCAACCATGGTGGTGAAGCTGTCCAAGGCTGCAGGGGATGGGCTGGAGCCTTCCCCCATCACCAGCTCCATCAGCAGCACCGCCACCAGCACCAGCATCACCAGTGGGCAGCTCTCTGAGGCTGCAGGGGATGTGCTGAAGCCTCCCCCTACCACTACCAGCAGCAGCACCACCACTTCCACCACCGAGCAGCCATCACCGCTGGCGGACAGTGTGTAGTCCTGTATCCATGGGCTGTTGTGCGGCCTGCCCCTGCAAATCATGTGGGTATGACACCCAGCTGAGAGACTGTGACCTTGCACTCTCCAAGACTGGCATCACAGGGCACAGTGCCCCCTCCAGAACCAGTGAAGTAGCCATCCACTAACCCTATCCTCCTCAGGATGAAGATCACAGGCCACGATGCCCCCTCCAGAACCAGTGGAGATACCATCCACTCACCCCGTCCTCCCCAGGATGAAGATCGCAGGGCACAATGCCCCCTCCAGAACCAGTGGAGATGCCATCCACTCACCCCATCCTCCACAGGATGAAGATCACATGGCACAATGCATCCTCCAGAACCCGTGGAGATAGCATCCACTCCCCATCCTCCCCAGGATCAAGAGCACAGGTCACGATGCCCCCTACAGAACCAGTGGAGATGCCATCCACTCACCCCATCCTCCCCAGGATCAAGAGCACAGGGCATGGCCCTTCCAGAGCATGTGGGCAAGTCACCCACTCGAGAGACTGTGGCCTTTAGCTCCCCAGGACCAAGCACAGGGCATGTTGTCCCCTCCAGAGCATGTGGGCAAGTCACCCACCCGAGAGACTGTGGTCTTGCACTCCCCAGGACCAAGCACAGGGCGTGTTTCCCCCTCCAGAGAATGTGGGCAAGTCACAAACTCAAGAGACTGTGACCTTGCACTCCCCAGGACCAAGCACAGGGCATGCTATACCCTCCAGAGCATGTGGGCAAGTCACCCACTCAAGAGACTTTGGCCTTGCACTCCCCAGGACCAAGTACAGGGCATGTTGCCCCCTCCATAGCATGTGGGTAAGTCACCCACTTGAGAGACTGTGGCCTTGCACTCCCCAGGACCAAACACAGGGCATGTTGCCCCCTCCAGGACCAGTGGATTTGTTCCATTTTCCAGCTGAGGTGCCCCCCCGTTCCCAGCCCCCTGAGGTGCCTGCCTATTTTCAAACTGATGCCCCTGCAGTGTTCTCTCCATGTTGCTGCAGGAGACAAGTGGGGCCTTGAATACAGGCAAGCAAAAGGTGGTTAGCGCCCTAAAGTTCGCACATCCAGTTCAAATCATATCAGTCATAAAGAAAATTAGCTTGTATGCTGACGAATGTCGGGGTGCCAAACTGGTGTCACACCCAACCACCACGGGAGTGAGGATACTGATTGGAAAGCCAAACAGAACTGGACAGAATTAACCATAAACCAGGGAACACCTAAGTGGTCCAACGAGTTAATCCAAAGTGGAGAAATAAGTTCAAAGTTCAAAATCTGTTCAATAGTTGATTGATGTTTATTTCTCTTTGAACAACAGTACATCCAAAACAGCCTGGTACATCCAAAACAGCCGACACATGTTTCGTCACATTGACTTTCTCAAGGCCAGGGCCAGGCAGTTTGCAGATAGTGTTCAAAAGGCTCGGGTGATCAGGTAAGTCTGTATTTGGGGTCAAACAATGACAGTACGGGGTCTGTAGTATGGTTTATACTTAATTAAGTGGGGCCTTGGACTTTGTATTGTGGTCCTTTGGCCTACGAACATTGAGGACTCAGCAGTGTCCCTTCATTATTAATAATGTATATAGTTTTGGATTTGGATGCACGTATTTCTACTATATTTATCTTATTACACTCACTTTGATCCATTGCTGTTGTCCTTGCATTATTCCTGAGGAGTACGGGGTAAATATGTTATGTTACTGCATCTGCTTGTGTGTGTGGTGTTAGGGATGGGGGTATAGCGTGTTGCATGTGTGTGTCACTCTCTTTTTCCTCCCCCCCTCTCATGCGTACTAGGTGGCAATACTCACTGTGGTCGTCTTCGCCGGTGTTGATGTTCATGGTGGAGCAGGAAGTAGAGGATCATTAGGAAGATATGCAGCTCGGGCTCCATGGTGGCGTGGTTCTTCCCAGAGTCTCCACAGGTGAGCCATTTCCCTTCTGTGCATTGTTTCCGTGAGGCTTTTGATGTCATTGGTACCGCCTTGGAAAAGGTGGCGGATTGATGTGTCATAATACAGTGGGTGGAACATTGATATCCGCCTGACTGTAGGCGGCTACCGCTGTGGTGCCTGTCAATTCCGCCCTGGCGGTCGGTGTGTTAAAGTGGCTGTCTGTCTGAGCTGTTTCTGCCTTGGTCATAATTTGGTGGTATTTACTGCCAGCCTTTTGGCGGTGTTAACGTCGCTTTATCACTGACCGCCAGGGTTGTAATGAGGGCCTATGGCTTTGAGAGATCAAAGGAGGCGACTAAATGATTCACATCTGTCAGCAAGCCCTGACATCTCCCTCCACAGATGTAGACCAGAACTTCCACTATGTCCTATGTCTCGGCGCAAAGGCAAGACAAGTAACACATGGGACGTTTTGCTTCGTGACTTCCAATCTGTAGTAAATGCACTAAAATACCATTCTGGCAAATTAGACCTACAGGTGGATCTCCTTAGTACTCTGGCTATTTCTGTTACAGCAATTGATACAAAAATTGGAGCTTTAAACTCATTGATCTAACGTGCACAAGCTGACGCGGCACAGTCAGTTCCATCCTGTGCATGCAAATCAATTCTTGACAAGTTGGCAGGCTTACCGGACGCTTTGAATATGGTGCTATGAGATGTAAAAGCTCACTTGAAATCTGACTCTTCAGTTATACAAAAAATTGTCTCTTGTAATAATGTAATATCTGAAGATCTCAATAATTGTATCTCTAGATCCCAGCAGGTTTCAGTGCAACAACTTACAGTTCCGGGTCAGGTGGAAGAAGGAGACATTGAAAATAACATCAAAGCAATGAACCAGGTTCATCAGAATTTCTCCCTGGAAAACTTGCTCTAAAGTCACGAAGCAACAAGTGACCAAGCCGCAGGTAATATGCAATTGATGAAAAGACAACGTGAGAGCCTTAATAAATCCCATAACAAGCATGTGGCTAAATCCTCTCCAACTGGGCATGTTCTACAAATTTACAGCTACCCTCTTTGGAAAAAAAAAAGTATACATTTTCTGTGGAAAAATGTGGTGTGCCTATTACGTTTTGGGCCATTCCCTGTTGCAGACGTGAGGCCTACCCACACAAGTGAGGTAGCATTTTTAATGGGAGACTTGGAGGAATGCTACATGGTAGGATGTTTGTGTCTCCCCACCGATTCCAGAACTTTCCATCACAGAAATGTGAGGAAAACGTGTGTTTTTAGTCACAGTTTGAGGTTTGCAAGGGATTCTAGTGAGGAACACTTGGTGAGAGCCATGCAACCCACCCTACGTTGGATTCCACTAGGTGTCTAGTTCTAAAGAATGTGCAGGCATCCTGGGTTTCCATAGGTGTCAGTTGACCTAGGGCCCAAAAATCTACAGCTACCCACTTTGGAAAAAAAAAAGGTCCTTTTTTGTGGAAAAATGCAATATGTCTGCGTTGTAGCAGGTACTTGGCTTACCCACAAAAGTGTGGTACCATTTTTATCCGAAGACGTGGGGAAATACTAGTTTGTAGGAAGTTTGTGGATCCCCACAGATTCCACAACTTTCCATCACAGAAATGTGAGAAAATATGGGGCATATATATACTCTGTTTGCGCCGATTGTGAGTCAAAAAATTTGACGCACAATCAGCGCAAACGTTGCCCCATATTTAAACCCTGACGCCCGAGCCCGCGGATGACAAAAATCCGCAGTGTGCGTCATTTTCTGGATGCGGCAACCCGCCCTGCATTAATGATATGCAGGGTAGGCGTTCCCGTCCAAAAAACGACGCACACGGCCGTGCGTCGTATTTATGCTTCCGGGCAAAAATTACTCTCGGCCGGGAGGCGGAGCAAAAAAATGACACAAAGCCCGATGTGCGTCAAAATTTAACGCCTGGGTCAGGGCAGGTGTTAAAATGGGCCAAACACACCTGTATCAGAACACACGGAACAAACAACAGAGCAGCAGAGCAGCAGAGCAGCAACAGGGAGACATGGAGGTGATTTTTATCCAGCGTGCACGTAGACGCAGAGCCCTGCAGCAACAACAGCAGCTACAACAACAACAGCAGGAACCCCAAAGGCAGCGCAGAAGGCAGGAGAGGATATTTCGCCCAAGAACAACCCTGCATGGCCTCAGGGAACACGACATCATCCAGAGGTACCGGTTGAACTGGCAGGCCATTCAGCAGCTGCTGCGAAACATTGAACAGCAGTTGGCCCCCACTTTGGTGACACCCCGCACTATCCCAACAGAAACAAAGCTGCTTGCCGTACTTCACCTGCTGGCAAGTGGCTCCTTTCAAACAACTGGTGTCCTGGTTGGCGGAATATCACAGCCATCATTCTCCGCATTTCTGCCAAAAGTACTGGATGCCATAATTCGCCTGACACCCCTCCACATCTGCTTCCCTAACACACTGCAGAAGCAGCAGGAAACTAAACAGGGGTTCTATGCCATCAGTGGCTTCCCACACGTCCTTGGTGCAATCGACTGCACACACGCACGCCTTGTGCCACCTGCTGCAACAGAACACCTCTACCGCACACACATTCAATCAACGTGCAGGCCATAGTCAATCACCAGGGATTGATCAGCAACATTGTGGCTAAATATCCTGGGAGTGTACGTGACTCATTCATCTTCCGTCACAGCACCATCAACCAACACTTCCAGGATGGACGGTATGGCAATGGACTACTTGTTGGTAAGTACAGAAACCTACTCATAAACACACTGCACAGCAACCCTCTAGGACACACAACACATACACCACAACAGCAACACCTAGACAGGAACACACTGAGGTCCTCACATCACTAGCCATGTTTCTTAACTCACCATTGAACCTGTCACACATTGGAATTTACTGTACAGCTTAATGTGAAGACATTAATGAGTGTGGTTGCCTAAATGTCACCTTGCAAATTGTAAGTGTCACAATAACCTTTACATTAATACATTGCATAAGTTTCAAGGGATGGGATGTCCAGGGTACTTTGATATGAACGTGTTAACAACACTTTCAATTTTAACTCTGCATGGAACTATCATCTCACCCCCAGTGAAGACACACGGACACCTGTATCACAAGTCACAATGCTAGGGAGGACACACTCTATTGCAATTCCCAAAACATACTGCTGACAAGCAGACAAACACTTGCTCAGCCAAGGAAAAAACACAATGCAGAAGGTATAGACTACAAGTATAGGTTGTCACATTAGTACACAAAAGAGTCACAGACAACACAAGACAACTACTTCCATTAAAGGTCTTTTCAATAGTGCCAGCTACATCTACATGATCCCATTCTGTGTTTTTCTTTCAGCTGATCAGGGGTATGGCATCCAGCCGTGGATAATGACACCATTTGGGAACCCGACTACTGCTGCAGAGCGGGCATACAATGACGCCCATAAGAGGACACGCAGGATTGTCGAGCGCACCTTTGGGATCCTAAAGTCAAGGTTCCGCTGCCTTGACATCACTGGTGGTAGCCTACTATATTCCCCAGAGATGGTCTGTAGGATCATACTCACTTGTGCCATATTGCACAACATTTGTGTAAAAAGGAACATTCCCCTCCTGGAACCAGACCCATACATGCCTGAAGACGACGAATAGGAGGATGCTGGCCTGCAACAGGAGGGGGAACAACCAAACACGGCTGCTGGAGTGCATAGGCGCCAACACATTGTAAATAATTTATTTTCTTAATTTTTACTATCACCACTTAATGCACAATTGTAAATAAACACAGATAACAAACACCACATCATGGTTTGGCCTATTAATTTCTGCCCACCTTTAGTTTGAAATTGCTGAAGAAGAATGTCGTCTCATTGATCAATAATGACATAACAATCATCACACAAAAAATATACACCACAAATGTAATGGCCACCATACAATGGTCAAATACACACACCATGTAAATGACAGACATCCTGTACAGTTCACCTTTGAAGGGCAATAGCTGAGGACCACACATATGGCTCACATACATGTAGGAAACATGGATCATCGCAGCAGATGGCACACAACTAAAACACCATCACTCAACTAGGGGAAAACAGGCCTCATACATCAGCCAGTTCACATGCTAATGCTTCAGGAACAGGAATGTAGTACTAGACTCTTGCCAACAGTAATTCCAACTACTTACTATCATTGCAATGACTATCTGTCACTAGAGTTACACATAAGCAGAACATACACAGCACAAGTGCTATACCTATGACAAGCATCCAGCACATCACATCCCATCTACATGTCAGCCCTTTTCTAAAAACAATACACACACTTGCAGCTGCTCACACCCCACCGGTCTGAAGAGGTCCCTGGAATGCCGATTTGTGTACACTCAGATTCCCTCATCTACACACACACACTCACAAGAGTCATCCAGTGTGCCACACCCTTTACTATGCCGACCATTGTCATACTACCATCTCACTGCATGGAAGACAGCTCATATAATACACTGCCTTGGAGTTTATAAGGCCTAGTATCACCTGTAGATTGATTCTTCTGTGAAAGGTACTGTAGGCTATTTATCAGCTAATCCCATCTGACAGGACTAGTGAGACACAGATGGAGGCCACACCTGTGATCCCCTCCATGCACACCACCCAAATGTACATGCCCTGTCCCTGCAGATGCCTCCTACTGCATACATGTTTGAATGTGAGCCATTACATCATTAAGCTTTGACACTAATGTTGCAGTGTAACACTTTAATAGGGTTCATGTGTCACCTTCAAAGCAACACAGGACATACACAGTGTGACATCTCAACAGTCTAATGCTCCCTCTGACCAGTCCTAGTCAGAACACGTGATCATGTGATTACTCAAAGAGCTTGCACCTGATTGACCCAGCATCCTGTCAGCCTGAATGGCACCTGTCCGTGGGTCACTCTACAGATACCTGGGGTCCACCTATGGACCACACATGCTGTCCAATACCTTTTGTACCTCAGACAATAATTTGTCATTAGCCTCATCAATGTATACTCAAATACATAGTAGTGCATCATCTGACTGTCATTTGCATCAGATTTGAGACAGTGCCCATGAATAGCCAAATCTTGGCCCTTCCGTTGTCTGACCTTCATTAATGCCTAAACTTAAAAGTGTGACAGTGGACCAGGACCATAGTGTATGATGGTGTAAATGGCCTCCATCAAAACCAGCAACCTCAGATAATGTCCATGAAAAGTCAACACATATGAGGACCCTGACTGTTCAAAACGCTGAGTAACACTTTTTCAAATGATAAAGATGAGTCGTGTGTTGAATACCAGCCATTTACTTCTGCACAGAGGCTATGATGTTTCATGATACATTACCATCCACAGAGGCCAACTGGAGTACAAATGTGGCAATGACACATGCCAGATCCAGACACCTGAGACATTCTCTCACTCAGCACAAAAAGGTTGCCCATTCGAAAGTCTCATTACACGTGTTCAGTGACAGGGTGGGACCATCCATGTGTAGGTGACCATGTCCTCAATGGCTTCTCTCCATTTTTGCTACAAACAATGCCCAATTGGAACAAGATTAGCTGCCACTAACTCATGAGGAGACCTGGATGTTACAGTGACAACATACACCCTGACAGTTGATAGTGGATCTACATTGGACCACACATATAAACATGTGCCATCCAATCAACAAAATATTTGCAAGCAGCCGATCACAGTAGTGTCCCAGTTGGAACCTAGCAGGAAGAATGAAACATGCCACTAAACCAGGTAATGCATAAAGGGCCACATACAACAACCTATTTGTCATCAGCACATGAGGAACGTCGAGATTTAGCAAAAAATATCAATGCAAAATGGTATGTCAGATTGCTCCAAAGAATCATTAGGGCAAACGTCAAATGGGCAAATGGGATTATTGAATGTCAAACAGTGAATCATACCCTATGGGCTTCCATGAGCCTGCTGCTGCAGGTTTAGCATTACTGAATAAATGAAACCCTTGGATAAATTAGCAACTCTGGAAGGGCAAACCCTAGGGTGCTGGGGGCCTAAGTCTACCTCTACCGCCCCCCAAATATACATGAAATATGCACATGTGAAGTACACACATGCATAAGGCGCATGTGTGGCCTACATGTCAAAAGTAAAACACATATAAGATACACAAATTCATAATTAGGACATGGTTACCCCCATAAAAAGTGTAGGTGACAATTGCACTACCTATTTGGCCTATAGATAATTTGGATTACCGTGATAAATGTGGACACATTTTTGCTAAGGAATACATCCTGGTATCACATTCATCATTTGAAATTAGCCATCAGCAATTACCCAAAATATGTGTACAATTATGGGTAATAACCATTTGGAGCAATCATTACTATTACACTGTGAATGCCTTCTATACATCCTATAAGGGACATGTGCCATAGCTAAGCCCAAATGTGTATCACTTAGCACCGTTTGGTCATGACAAAATTCTTTTCACAATTTGACAAAATAAAGACATATTTGTCAAAATGCGTCATATTTCCATGCTTACAACCTGTGCGTCATAAATTTTGACACATAGGAGTGCACATAATGCTGAGTCAAAAAATATCATTTTCAAATAAATATATTAATAACCAGCATTACATGGCCACCATAATTTCTATAATGCGTCATATTTCCACGCATACAGCTTGGGCGTCATAAATTTTTGACGTACAGGAGTGCACATAATGCTGAGTCAAAAAATATCATTTTCAAATAAATATATTAATAACCAGCATTACATGGCCACCGTATTTTCTATAATGCGTCATATTTCCACGCATACAGCTTGGGCGTCATAAATGTTTGACGTACAGGAGTGCACATAATGCTAAGTCAAAAAATATCATTTTAAAATAAATATATTAGTAACCAGCATTACATGGCCACCATATTTTCTATAATGCGTCATATTTCCACGCATACAGCTTGGGCGTCATAAATTTTTGACGTACAGGAGTGCACATAATGCTGAGTCAAAAAATATCATTTTAAAATAAATATATTAATAACCAGCATTACATGCCACCATATTTTCTATAATGGGTCATATTTCCACGCATACAGCTTGGGCGTCATAAATTTTTGACGTACAGGAGTGCACATAATGCTGAGTCAAAAAATATAATTTTAAAATAAATATATTAATAACCAGCATTACATGGCCACCATATTTTCTATAATGCGTCATATTTCCACGCATACAGCTTGGGCGTCATAAATTTTTGATGTACAGGAGTGCACATAATGCTGAGTCAAAAAATATCATTTTAAAATAAATATATTAATAACCAGCATTACATGGCACCATATTTTCTATAATGCGTCATATTTCCACGCATACAGCTTGGGCGTCATAAATGTTTGACGTACAGGAGTGCACATAATGCTGAGTCAAAAAATATCATTTTAAAATAAATATATTAATAACCAGCATTACATGCCACTATATTTTCTATAATGCGTCATATTTCCACGCATACAGCCTCTGCGTCATAAATTTTGACGCATAGGAGTGCACATACCAGCATTACATGGCCACCATAATTTCTATAATGCGTCATATTTCCACGCATACAGCTTGGGCGTCATAAATTTTTGACGTACAGGAGTGCACATAATGCTGAGTCAAAAAATATCATTTTCAAATAAATATATTAATAACCAGCATTACATGGCCACCATATTTTCTATAATGCGTCATATTTCCACGCATACAGCTTGGGCGTCATAAATTTTTTAACGTACAGGAGTGCACATAATTCTGAGTCAAAAAATATCATTTTCAAATAAATATATTAATAACCAGCATTACATGGCCACCATATTTTCTATAATGCGTCATATTTCCACGCATACAGCTTGGGCGTCATAAATTTTTGACGTACAGGAGTGCACATAATGCTGAGTCAAAAAATATCATTTTAAAATAAATATATTAACAAACAGCATTACATGGCCACCATATTTTCTATAATGCGTCCTATTTCCACGCATACAGCTTGGGCGTCATAAATTTTTGACGTACAGGAGTGCACATAATGTTGAGTCAAAAAATATAATTTTAAAATAGATATATTGATAACCAGCATTACATGGCCACCATATTTTCTATAATGCGTCATATTTCCACGCATACAGCTTGGGCGTCATAAATTTTTTACGTACAGGAGTGCACATAATGCTGAGTCAAAAAATATAATTTTAAAATAAATATATTAATAACCAGCATTACATGCCACCATATTTTCTATAATGGGTCATATTTCCACGCATACAGCTTGGGCGTCATAAATTTTTGACGTACAGGAGTGCACATAATGCTGAGTCAAAAAATATCATTTTAAAATAAATATATTAATAACCAGCATTACATGGCCACCATATTTTCTATAATGCGTCATATTTCCACGCATACAGCTTGGGCGTCATACATTTTTGATGTACAGGAGTGCACTTAATGCTGAGTCCAAAAATATCATTTTAAAATAAATATATTAATAACCAGCATTACATGGCACCATATTTTCTATAATGCGTCATATTTCCACGCATACAGCTTGGGCGTCATAAATGTTTGACGTACAGGAGTGCACATAATGCTGAGTCAAAAAATATCATTTTAAAATAAATATATTAATAACCAGCATTACATGGCCACCATATTTTCCATAATGCGTCATATTTCCACGCATACAGCTTGGGCGTCATAAATTTTTGATGTACAGGAGTGCACATAATGCTGAGTCAAAAAATATCATTTTAAAATAAATTTATTAATAACCAGCATTACATGGCCACCATATTTTCCATAATGCGTCATATTTCCACGCATACAGCTTGGGCGTCATAAATTTTTGACGTACAGGAGTGCACATAATGCTGAGTCAAAAAATATCATTTTAAAATAAATTTATTAATAACCAGCATTACATGGCCACCATATTTTCCATAATGCGTCATATTTCCACGCATACAGCTTGGGCGTCATAAATTTTTGACGTACAGGAGTGCACATAATGCTGAGTCAAAAAATATCATTTTAAAATAAATATATTAATAACCAGCAGTACATGCCACCATATTTTCTATAATGCGTCATATTTCCACGCATACAGCTTGGGCGTCATAAATTTTTGACGTACAGGAGTGCACATTATGCTGAGTCAAAAAATATCATTTTAAAATAAATATATTAATAACCAGCATTACATGGCCACCATATTTTCTATAATGCGTCATATTTCCACGCATACAGCTTGGGCGTCATAAATTTTTGACGCACAGGAGTGCATATAATGCAGAGTCAAAATTAATTTTCATATTTGGTCATCATATTTGCCAGCGGCTTAAATTTCAACTCTAGAACTGTAAAATAAGCCTCACACAAATATAAGGGAACAATGCCGATTTTTTTTTTGACTCTGCATTATGTGCACTCTTATGCGTCAAAAAATATGACGCACAATCTGTATGCGTGAAAAAATGACGCATAACGGAAAAAGAAAAATGGCGGCCATTTTATTCAGGATGTGATGTAATAGGATATCCTGTTTACAGATTCTTACTGTGGGTGAACTTTCACTTTCACTTTGCAGTCTCAGATTATTCTAGACTGTGTGGCTGTGTGGAAAGTGTTGTCCTGTGTTTTAGTGCTTTTGTGTCCAGTGTACTTCTCTATTGTGCTTTTGACATCATTGTCTTGTTTTTGAATACTGTCTGAGTCTGTATTGTATACTTTTGTCAAGTCCATTGTTTCTTTTATTGTCTGTGGGAGTCTGTTCTGGGTAGTGTAATTTTGGGGTTAGTTGGGCTCTTATTCTTAAGTTTTCTTTGTTTTTCACTACTCTACCTTTCCCCATTTCCCCCTTTTCCTTTTTGTCCAACTTTTTACACTTTGTTAGTGCAGAGATGTCAGGTAGGCCACGGCTTGCCAGGATAGGTGAGGAGGAATTGGGGGGATTTATATGGCTTGTTTGCCATTTCCTGCCACTCATGCTGGAGGCTGGGGGTCGTGTGATACAGGGGTATCACACGGAGGCACGTAAAGTCCGGTGGGGGAAGGTGCGCCATCACTTGGTCCGTGTCTATGGTAGCCTGAGGAATGACCATCAACTCAAGCACTGCTGGGCTGATCTGATATCCAGGGAGCAGGATCTGCTGGACCACCTGGGAATCAGGATTGGTGGCCATGTTGGTGAGTACAAATCAATTACATGTGAACAATTGAAAGCTGTGTGGGGACATGTGATGATTGTTACCCAATCTGCTAGATAAGTAGCTGACTGTGTGTAATGCTAGGGAAACCTACTGGGTAATTGTTGCACAATGTGTAGGAAGACAAATGCTAGCAGTCAGGTAGCTCATGTTTTCTACACATACCGGTTGCCTGTAGCTGTATGTAATGTAGTGTTGCCTTTGTGTCAGACAAGCAACATGTTAATGCCTCTATTTGAACTCTACAGGTCACAATAGCCAGTGAAAAATGGATGTTGAAACATCATACCTACATATGTAGACGCCATAGCTAGACTGAAATTTGTAAACCCAATATGATGCTATAAATGAGTGCTGCCTTCACGTCAATTGAAGTTAGCTATGTTGTCCACACATATGTCACATGTGTGTCTGGTTGGTGTGTGTTGAAAATGACCACATAGGCTGTTTGAGTTTGAGGGGTCATGCAGTCCTCAAGTAACCAGCTTTTGGATGTCTCTCTGGGATGCACATGATGAGATGAATGCACCCCGATATTGTTGGGGCATACTAATGGAGGTGCATCTTTGACACCACATGACTGTCCTGGCCACTGCATGTGTGTAGTAGGGTGTGTAACTGTAGCAGGAGACTCATCCAATGTAAATGTTGATCAAGAATTATTCCATGCAGTATGAACATGTGTGAAAGTGTTTCATTATGCATGTCATATTCTCACATTGTCTTTGTAATTGCAATTGTTTGTCAGTGCACGGAGTCTGAGTATATTCTTCCTTCCATGCTTTACAGGTGGACCTGCACCGTACACCGTGGGAGAGGTGGCTCATTTTGAGGACCCCGACACCTACAGTGAGTGTTGCATGTGTGCTATTTTTATTGTTTGCTAGTGATGCATGATGGACTACTGTGTGTTCAACAGAATTCAAGGTTTGATGCGCTGCCCATTCATTAGTATTGTTCCATTAGTGGGATTTCAAATATCACTTCAGTTTCAGTAGACCTATGCTTATCCATCTCTCAGATTTAGGGTCTGTAGGCCATACCAGTCGGGCCCGCTATGGGGAATGGGATGAGTCATGTGGAATACACTGGTTAATGTAAGAGTTGCTCTGGGACTTGGCTTGGACTGAGTCTGCATTTCAGACTGACATTCTCCCAGATAGCTTCTGCGAAAGGCTTGTCTTAAATATGCAGCTTCCCTAGTTGAGGATGGACTGAGTACACTGTAGGTTGGATCTTCCGGGGGCATGTACTACCACAAGTTGAACTAGAAGTGTGTGGGACTAGAGTGCAATGGCCTAGGTGTTCATTCTACTCATGATCATGGGTGTTCTTGCTCCTCTGTGTGTGTGTGGTAAAATATTCCTCACTGGTAGTATGTGATGTTGGCCTAAGTCAGTACATTTTGACATGTGTGGACCTTGGATAGGACAAGGTTTGGCTGACTCCAATTTCTTGCTAGCCCTTCATTGGTGCTGTGTGTGGAGGCAAATACTTGTTGAGCTTTCTATACACTCCTGGGTGTGCATTGAATATGGGATTGTTGGTTGTTCTTCCCACCCCACCCTCAAAGACTGCCATGTGTTTGGGAATAGGGTACCTAGGACTGTAGCAACCAGTATGTTACACATACTTGTGACCTTTGGCAACTTTGTTTTGAACCTAGTGTACACATTCGGTTATGGCACATGAGTTCTATATTAGCAAAAAACAATTACAAATGGCATATATTGAGGGTTGTGATTGTTATCACATAGAGTGACATATGTAGTGAAGTCAGTAGGCGGAAGAGGTTCAGCCATAATGTCAGCTGCATTACCCATTATTTGGATGAGAAGTTTAGGCTGATGTCACCCATCATGTAGAGACATGGATATGCTAGGAGTGAGATGCCCTTTTGTATGCAGGATTCCCATGTACTTCCTCTGAGACTTTCAATGATCTATGTTGTGAAAATCGCTGTAACAAATACAGTACAAGTAATGTGCAATTGACCCATTGTGCTATTCCACCCAATGCACTTCCTATGGTAAATAGTTGCCCTTTCTCTTCACAGCTGCAAACATGAGTGCCGCACAGAGACATCAGTTCGAAAGGCGTGCAATGAGATACCGGCACATCCTGCAGGTGCAGTCGGGGTTCAGAAGGATGGCCCGAAAATACCAAGCGGATCGGGCCTCCGGAGCATGGTGGGCCTCACCACAGGGTGGCCCAACATTGCCCACAACAGCCACCCCCACCAGTTCTCCCCAAGTGGCCCCAGCAACGGCGGGGACAGTTGACCCTGCCTCTGCAGCACGACCTGGACCCAGCAATTTCCGAGCTACAGGACAGTCCAGTGGGCAAACAACTCCAACACCGTGCACCTCTGCCAGCACACAGACTGCAGCAGCCCCTCCTATTGACCCTGCAGCATTCCTGGCATTAAACAGGAAAATGGACAAGTTTATTACCAACGTGGACAAGCTAAGCCAGGATGTGGCCTACATTAAGAAAAGGGTTCGGTCCATCAGGCGGACCCTACGGAGGGCCAACCTCTAGGACTTTATTGCTTGATTTAAATTTATCCCTTCCCTCTCTCCTCTTTCCTTTTTGTAATGATAGTTGGGTTTTGGGGATTAGTGTTAGGTTAGTGTAGGTTGTTAGCTTAGTTAGTGGTAGGGAGGAGGGTGGGGGTCCTTATTCTTTCTATTTTTCATTTTTGTGTGGGTATGGGGGGTCAATGTTGGGGTTCCTGTCTGTTTATAAAAAAATTAAAAAAAATCCCCAAAAAAAAATACACAACAAAATATATGATTGTTTAGGATAGTATAGTATGTGTGTAGGTTAGTATGTGTTGTCCTGCATGTGTCCTGTCTCATAATGGTGGGTGGGGGGTTGATGTTTAGATCGATTCGTTATATGTGTAGAGTAATTTTAGCTTAGGTTAGTTAGGGACAGTTGTGGGTTAGGAGTAGTCAGGTTAGATTAGTGTAGGTATGACTTTTCCCTTAGTTGCCTCTGGTGTGAATACATAGGAATAAACATATAGTTAACCCTTTGCATTATGCGTTAACTGCTACTTGATCATGGGCTTGACATCAGTGTAGGTGAATGTTTTTCTATGACATTTGTGTCCTATGCTACACACCACAGAAAATGGAGGTTTAACATGCCAGCTACCCCTGTGCTAACTTGGTAAGTATCCATCATTTGGTAGACCCACCATTAGTAGTTTACATCGATCACCAAGGATTTGTGTTGATGAGAAGGTATTCTACATCACAAAGTGTGCTTCCAGACTTGGTATTGTGGTAAATTTATTAGGTCGGACTGCAGTGTGATGTTCAGGGACATCTTTGTAGATGAGGTGTTGTTAACACTCTTGTCTTGTTGTCTTCATTGCTGACATAGATCATGTGTGTAAAAATTCAGCATGACTTCCCTTCATGGAAGTATACTCAGAAAGGGTGATTGATGCAGTGTTTAGTTGTGTTTGCTTAGATTATGCTGCATAAATTCATTTTTTAGTATTGCATGGTGCCTACATTTCTCAGCCACCATCAGTTGACTTGGATTGCTATAGATGGAGCATTATTCTGTCCAACACAGCATAATTGTGTGTGGTTTGTCCCTTCATCAGTTATTCTCCTCAGGATGGTCAGGCTATGATGCAATCCTGGCCACTGCACAGATGTATCAGACTAAATGATGTCAGGACAGTTGTATTGACAAGCTACATGGTTGTCACACAGGCACTTTAGAGTTACCTACTGCACAGTTGATGTGTCAAATTACACAGAGACATATAAGGTGTGGAAGTGCTATTTATTGATAGGTGCTGTAGTGCAAAATGTACATTGTCCATGTTTGCTGAGTCCGTTCTGGTGCATTCTTACATGGTGATCCTACAGAAGGGGGGTGGATGATGCTCCTGACATGCTGGGGTGATGTAACAGACAGTGCAGAGGGACAGGATTTGTCGAATAGTAGAGAGAGAGACATTCACTGGCAATGCTGACAAGTCATACAGTGGTTAGCAGAACAGTCATTGAGTATAGTTGTAGTGAGACTGGCATTTGACAAAACGTAGGACCTTGGTCAAAGTAGGCCATGGTGCAGGGACTAGTGCTTCCGGGTACTCTTCTGTGAGAATGTGATCTGTTCCATGTCTTCTTCTTCTGATGTGTGTGTTGCCTGGTTTGTCCTTGTTATTGTTGGTTGTGAAGGGGCAACACACACCTCAGTGTTAGAAGACGTGGAGTCAGACATCCCGGGGGCTGCTCCCTGTGAAGTTCTTAAGGGCAGTACTGCTGCAAGGAGGGCCTGCTGGTTTTTGAGAATAGCAGCCACATCACGATGGTAGGCAGCCAGGTCAGCCCTGAGGGAGTCATGGGGTGCGAGGTGTTGGGGCAACTCCCTTACTGCAGTGGTGAATTCCTTTATAGTTTCTTGTAGTCCTTGCAGTATGGATGTTAGGGCTTGCATAGCTGCTGCCTGATCTGCAGATGACAACATGCACGAGCGCACCCCCTCAAGGCTGGCTGACATATTTTGCATCCCCACCCGCACCTCCTTGGCCAGCTCCCGCTGTACACCAACTACAGTTCTTTCAAAGCTGGTGCCAGTGTCATCAGAGTCCTCAGCTGTATTGGAGCTGGCAGGTCTTACAATTGGGGTGGTGGGTGGTTCTTCTGTGATGGCTGCTTGTTCTGTGCTCCTCCTTGTGACTGAAGGTGGGGTCTGGAGGGTTTCAAGGACCTTTTGGATGGTCTCCTGGGGAATGTTTATGGGCTCGTCATCCATGTCATCAGGGAAATCAGGGACAGGCATATCGGCAGGAGATCCATGTTCCTCTGCAATGAAACAGGGTACAATTAGTGTGTCTGTGTTGTGACAATTTTGACGTAACATGCAAGCCTTTTGATGACTTTACTTTGTGATCTTGTTTGGTAATGGTATCTGCTGTCCTTCATATGGGCATTGTTATAGGCCTATGGCCCACCTGTGTGTCACATGTATGATATAGAGTTATCAGACTTGTTTGCCTAATCGCCTCTAGGTGTTGCTTTGTACCAATTAGGGAATAGCCATCTTTTTGTCCTATTCGACCCTCCGTGTATATCTATTCTTATGGTGAGACCTTTCACTGGCTGTGGGTGTTGTGATTGCCCTGGCAGCACACTTGCCTCTCAGGACCTGCCCCAAAATCTGTTTGTTCACATTGACCTAATTGTAATTGTTAAGTGGCATATCCTATGCATGGCAATGTTACGATGTGATATGGATGTAGACATTGTTGATGTTTCCAGCTGATGTTGGGTAATGTGTGTTTAATTGGATTGCCCTGTTTATCGTATCAATGTCCTATTTGGTCCTCTGACTGTGCAGGTGTGTTTCAGTGACCAGTTGCATGTGTCCCCTCCTCAATGTTGTTGTCTGAGCAGTATGACATTAGTGATGTTGCCTTGTTAGCCAGACACGTGAGGGACCCTGACGTATGCAGCATGTGTGTGTCCTTAGTGCTGTGTGGCTCCTATTGCTGTTTACTTTGGCTGATGTATGTGTCAACTATGGGCATTGACATTTGAGTGTACTGGTGCCTTTGTCTTATTTCTGGAGATTGTTGCAGATGTCATCCTCACCCCCTAATTTAGGTATGTATGTTCCTTGGGGAGCTTACTGCCATTGGTTACTATAGCTGCACAGAGATCAGAGGTGTTAGTGTCAACTGTTGTTGCAGTTACATTGCAGTTGTTGTTTTGGCTACTGGATTACTGATAGGGACCTAGTTGATGTAGGATATATTTTGACTGACGAGTGCCAGGATGTAAGTTTGACGTAGTGGCCTTCCCACCTGTCGCGGCTTTCCCTTAGCTCCATTGTTGTCATGACAGGATGCCCCCATGGGACTGTTGTTGGTGCTGTTGTATGTCGTGCCCCAGCTTCTGTCTGTGCTGGGCATGCCCCCCTGCCATGCCCCTTTACCCATGCCACTCCATATATATGCTGACTTACATGCATTGTGTAGCAGGTATTCCCCACCCCGGTTGCAGTTAACATAATTGCATTATAATTCCCCATGCGACTTACCCTGCATGTGCGTTGTCTCGTGGTAGTCTGCGCTGTCCTGTCCTTGAATCCCTGTGACGATCTCCTCAGGGATGACGGCTGCGACCATCTCCTCCATGTGGTCCAGGGCCTCCTGGTGTGCTGGACTCCCCCCTCCAGTCTGCAGTGCTGCCTTCCTGTTCCTGGCCATTTTTTCCTTTGTCCTACGTTTGCAGTCATGCCAGCGTTTCTTACACTCGGTGACTGTCCTGCGTACTTCAGCCCCACTGTTGATCTTGTCAACAATTTGTTGCCATATGGCCTCTCTCCTGCTGATTGGCAACTTAGAGGTGATGAACAGTTGGTGCTGGTGTTCCGTCACCTCTTTAACCAGGATTTCCTGCTCCTCTGCACTGAAGCGACACTTTCTTTTTTTTCTATATATGTCCTGGTTCCTGTATGGATCATCCTGGCTGGTTCCTGGTCTGCTGTCATCTTCCTGGGGTCTGTAGTGGCATCTGGGATCCATTTTGGCTCTCCTCTGCTGAAAGGGCAGTGTTCGCGGGTAATTTTGACGCTATTGCGTCAAAATAAACGGCGCTTTCCGGGTTGCGCTGTCGTAAATCGACCCACAGTCATTTACGTCGCGTTAGCGTTGTTTTCCTTTACGACTTGACGCCGCTGTGTGCGTCAAAAAAAAATGACTCCCACCTGTTGGTTGCGCCGCCGTGCATCAAAGTATAAATTTGACGCCCGCACGGCGCATCGAAATGGCATTAGCCGGCGGTAAAAAAAATTACGCAAAACTTCGCCGGCGCAGCTTTGCGTCAAAAGTATAAATATGGCCCTATGTGTTTTTAGTCAATGTTTGAAGTATTAGAGGGATTCTTGGTAGGAAAATCTCATGAGAGCCATGCAAGCTACCCCTCCCTGGATTCCCCCCGGTGTTTAGTTTTCCAAAATGTGCAGGGTTGCTATGTTTCCCTAGGTGCTAGATGACTTAGGGCCCCAAATCTACAGCTACACAATTTGCAAAAGAAGGGTCAGTTTACTGTGGAAAAATGTGATGTGTTCATCTTGCGTTTTTGGGATGTTTCCTGTCGCAGGAACTATGGCTTCCCAAATAAGGTATGTACTATTTTGGAGGATATGTGGGAACATGGAATATCTATTAGATTTTGCTGCACTTGTGCCTTCCAAATGTTGCCCTGTGAATCACATGCTAGTATGGGTACCCACAAATTCCTAAACGTATGTAGGAAGTTGGCTCTGTATATACTATCTCAAAGTGAGAGATAGTGTGCACAGAGTCCAAGGGTTCCCCTTAGAGGTTGATAGTGGCAAAATTAGATAATACTAATGCTCTATTTTGTGGTAGTGTGGTCGAGCAGTAGGCTTATTAGAGGGTAGTGCTTAGCATTTGTTGTACACACACAGGCAATAAATGAGACCACACACTCAAAGACTTAACTCCAGGCCAATAGGTTTTTATATAGAAAAATATTATTTTCTTAATTTATTTTAGAACCACACAATGCAGAATTTAGGTAAGTACATAAATAGTAAGGTACTTCAGACAGGTAAGTATGGAACTTTGAATTAAAACAGTATTATACACTGTGTTGGCAAAAATGGCAATAAGCTATTTTAAAAGTGGACACTGCAAAAATCAACAGTTCCTGGGGGAGGTAAGTAATAGTTAATTTCTCAGGTAAGTAAAGCACTTACAAGTTCAGTCTCCTGGGCATAGGCAGCCCACAGTTGGGGGTTCAAGGCAACCCCAAACCCACAGTACCAGCTACACAGGGCCGGTCAGGTGCAGAGGTCACAGGACGGCCCAAATAACATAGGTGCCTATGGAGAACAGGGGTGCTCCATTTCCAGTCTGCTTTCAGGTAAGTACCCGCGTCCTCGAGGAGCAGACCAGGGGAGTTCTGTAGAGCACTGGGGGGAACACACACAGGCACACAAAATACACCCTCGGCGAAACAGGGGCGGCCGGGTGCAGTGTGCCTGGTTTCTGGTTTTGCATTGAAAGCAATGGAGGGACCCGGGGGTCACTCTGGTGTTGCAGGCAGGGCATAGGGGGGCTTCTCGGGCCAGCCACTGACTGGGCTACGATAAGGGCCACCTGCTGGTCACTCCTGTACTGGTAGGTGGCTCCTCTCAGTCCTGGGGACTGCGGGTGCAGTGCTTGGTCCAGGCAACGGGTTCCTTTGTTACCGGGCAGTCGCAGTCAGGGGGAGCCTCTGGATCCTCTCTGCAGGCATCGCTGTGGGGGTGTAGGAAGGTCGACTCAGGGTGTCTACATCGTTGGAGTCACCTGGGAGTCCTCTCTGCGGGGTTAGTTCTCCTGAACTCGAGCCAGGGGTGTCGGGTGCAGAGTGTGAAGACTCACGCTTCCGGAGTGAGGCGAGAGTCTCTTTAAAGTTGGTTTCTTGGTTGCTGTTTTTGAACAGAGCCACTGTTCTAGGGAGGTTCTTGGTCCTTTACGTGCAGGGCAGTCCTCTGAGTCCTCAGAGGTCGCTGGTCCCGCTGGATGCGTCACTGTGCAGGTTCTTTGAGACAGGACGGTAGGGCTGCGGCCAAGTCAGTTGTTGTCTCCGTCTGCAGGGCTTTCAGGTCAGCAGTCCTTCTTCTTTCTTCAGGTTGCAGGAATCTGTTTTCCTGGGTTCAGGCTCAGAGGTCTGGGGTTCAGTAGCCAATGGCTACTGTCCTGGAGGGTGGCTACACCCTCTTTGTGCCTCCTCCCTAGGGGGAGGGGGGCACATCTCTAATCCAATTGGGGGAATCCTCCAAAACAAGATGGAGGATTTCTTAAGGCAGGGGTCACCTCAGCTCAGGACATCTTAGGACCTGTCTTGACTGGTGGGTGACCCCTCCTTGTTTTTCTCATTATCTCCTCTGGACTTGCCGCCAAAAGTGGGGGCTCTGTCCGGAGGTGAGGGCATCTCCACTAGCTGTAGTGGCCTGGGGCGCTGTAACAACAGGTTTGAGCCTTTGAGGCTTATCGCCAGGTGTTACAGTTCCTGCAGGGGAGGTGAGAAGCACCTCCACCCAGTGCAGGCTTTGTTCCTGGCCACAGAGTGACAAAGGCACTACTCCCATGTGGCCAGAAACCCATCTGGATGTGGCAGGCTGGCAGGAACTGGTCAGCCTAACACTAACATTTGGACTGGTATACAGGGGGCATCACTAAGATGCCGTCTGTGTGCATTTTAAAAAAAATCCCACTCTGTCATCAGTGTGGATTAATTCTGCTGAGAAGTTTGATACCAAACTTCCCAGAATTCAGTGTAGCCATTATGGAACTGTGGAGTTTGTGCTTTACAAACTCCTAGACCATATACTCTTTATGGCTACCCTGCACTTACAATGTCGAAGATTTGGATTAGACACTGTAGTGGCATAGTGCTCTTGCAACTATGCCCTCACCTGTGGTATAGTACACCCTGCCTTAGGGCTGTAAGGCCTTGTGACGGGCTGGACGCTGTTCGCCCGTACTCGGACTTCACTTGTGCTGACACTGCCACCGGTGGGCCTAGGCAGCCCAGTATACCGCTACGTGATTGGCTGGACGTTTGTAAACGGCGGGATGTCAGGAAGTTAAAATCGCCGCTGTCGGAGTTTTCGGTGTCCCGGGATTATGAGGAAGGAGTCGGAGGAGATCAAGGACCAGGGAAATCCCATCAAACCAAGGAGACAGATGACAACCATACGGATATCGGGAGCAGAGGACGGAGCCAAAGGAGTCCAAGGAGGCAGGCGGAGCACTCGTATCTTGGCAGTGACGGTGGGGAACGGACATCAGCCATCCTGAAGCCCAGAGACCGGGAGGACAAGCTGCTGCAGCCCGCCATGCTTCTGGAGAAGCGTGGCAGTACAGGTGCGTGGGATCACAAGCCTGAACCTGAATAACTGCGGAGAGAGAGAGCGAGAGAGAGAGAGAGTTGAACGAGGGCACAACGGAACACTATAAAAGGGGGGGGAAGGAGTACAGGGAAGGGGGTGGGAGAACAGCTGAAAACTTCACTTACCACTAACCACGTAAAACAATAAGAGTGTATATCACCGAAGTCACCACGCACAGGATCACGAGCACTATAAAGAAAAGGGGGGGAGAAAAAGTAAATAAAAACCATAGAAAGAAAGGAGGTTAAAGATAACAGAAACACTGAAACAACTAATATCAGTAATAGAAAGTGGGGATAGAAGTATAAGGAATTTGATACTTACCATACGGCCATAATACCCAGTCCACTTACCACTTCTGTTCTCTTCTTTCTGCATGTACCACCCGGGAACTCCCTAAGGAAGTGGAGCAGAGAAGAGGAGAGTGAAACCCTGAATACAAACAAACCCTCACCACCTTCTATCCAGCAATTAATGATCAGAAAAGGTGTACCTGCACTTGCTTCATCCATATAATTCCAATAAAACCTCTTTTTTTTTACACTTGGACTTCTGTCGGAGTGATTCCTTCCCTACCATCCAGTCACAAGTGGTGTCAGAAGTGGGATTTGAAGGAAACCGCCACCATGGAGGAAAAACCCACAATAGCTGATGTTGTCGTCCAGTTGGCTGAAGGGCAACGGCATCTCCAAATGATATGGGAACAACAGATGAAAGAAGCCAAATAAGAAAGGGAGGCGTTGCAGACCGCACTTAAAAGCCAGGCAACAATTATGGCCAATAATCAGCTGGTACATGAAACCGCATTAGGTAAGCTCACTGATACCATCGCCCATACTAAAGTACATCCTACGGTGCCCAGTAGTGTGTTACAAAAGTATCAGGAGCAGGACGATCTCGACTTTTTTTTTACAAACTTTGAAAGAGTGGCCAGCACTGCTAACTGGCCTGAGGACAAATGGGGTCAATATATCGCCCCCTGCTCACTGGACAATTACAAACCACGTACCAAGCTTTTAATCCAAGTGGGAACCTGCCTTATAAAGACCTTAAAAAGACGATTCTAGAACGAGTGGGCTTAGATCCTGAAAGTTATCGTACCAAGTTTAGACAGACGAAACGGCAGCATCAAGAGAACCCTGCACCTTGTAGTACCGAGTTCAACATGCTGCCGGGAGATGGTTACAACCCACGGAAAACACAAAAGACGATATGTTTAATGTCATAGTCTTAGAACAGTATTTGGATGCTTTACCACCCACCACCAGGAACTGGGTAAGACAACATCCTGGGCTAACAAATGACACTGCGGTAGATCTTGCCTGCGCTTATCATAGAGGTGCAGACTTCCGTGCTACCACAAGTCGGATTCCCCTTCCCCCATGCGACCAACCACATCAAGAAATAGTCTTCAGCGACCTGTAATAACACATGGTATGGATAGATCATCCGCCACCGGCCCAGGGCTATCCGGAAACGCGGGCCCTGGACCCCAATGTTACAGTTGTTCAGAGTGGGGACATATTGCCCGCAATTGTCCGCATATAAAGGAAACCGAACAACCCATGGAGATAGGGCTAACTAAGGGAAGGGTGTTCTGGTCTGGAGGAGACAAACCCAAATATATCCTTCCCATTGTCGTCAATAATGAGAAAAGAACAGCCCTCATTGACTCCGGTTGTAGTCACAGCGTAATAAGAAGAAATCTAGTATTGTCAGAACAAATAGAAAAAGGGCAACAAGTTCTAATCACCTGTGTACATGGAGATCAGCGGTACTATCCCTTAGCTACAATAAAATTACAATGGAGAGAGCGGTCAGAGGACCTCAGAGTCGGAGTACTCTCCAAACTAGAGGAAGACATAATCATTGGTACCGATTATGTGGATTTTTCCTCCTTATTGGAACGAGCAGGGCAAGAACACATGCTGACGTCTTGGTGGACGGAAGCACCCGAAGGAGACATGCCAGAGGGGACAAGAAGAATTCGAGTTACCCTCAGTAAAAGAAAAAAAAGAGAGAAAAGACACTCCTATTGGCAATCCCTCCCGTCCGATAAAGATTGTACTCCATTTGGGAGAGTTTGTACGATAACAGGAGATTTCCGGCGGAATCAGAACGAGGATCCCTCCTTAAAACATGCATGGCAACAGGCGCAGTTCCGGGACATACAAGGGGTAGGTCCCAAGGTCATAGTTCACAACCAATTACTGTATCGCAAACCCACACCCACCCGGGAAAATGACCTTCAGTTAGTGGTACCCAGAAGTCATCGGCAACAAGTATTACAACTTGCACAAGGGTGATAACGGGGAAGGACACTTGGGAAGGGAGAAAACTGAAGAGGCAGTACTTAGACGGTTTTAGTGGCCCGGGGTTTATGGTGAAATACGTAGACATTGTGCGGAATGTCCCAAATGCCAGTTATACAACCCCTCTTCTCAAATTCCTGCTCCACTCCAACCCCTTCCGATTATTGATATCCCTTTTACACGAGTTGGGATGGATCTCATTGGCCCCCTCACGCCCTCCACGCGGGGTAGGAAATACGTATTGGTGTTGGTAGACTATGCTACACGGTATCCAGAGGCCATAGCTCTTCCCAGTATACACACTAAAACCATTGCCCAAGCAATGATTGAATTTTTTTCGAGGGTGGGTTTCCCGAAAGAAGTATTAACAGACCAAGGAACCCCATTTATGTCCCGACTGATGGCGGAAGTATGCCACTTATTAGGGGTCAAACAAATTCGCACCTCAGTCTACCATCCGCAAACCGACGGACTGGTAGAAAGATACAATAAAACTATTAAATCCCTCCTCCGAAAGAGTATATCAGACGCAGGCAAAGATTGGGAGAAAAAGTTACAGTTAGTCTTATATGCCATCCGTACACATGTACAGGCGTCCCTAGGTCATAACCCATTCGAATTACTGTTCGGCCGCCAACCTCGTACTTTGTTGGATATGTTAGCCGAACAATGGGAGGATACGGAAGAGGAAGTGAAAGATTTATTAACATATACCCGGGAGTTAAGAGAGAATTTACATACGGTTTGGGAAGAAGCCCATACTGCTTTGCGAGAGGCCCAGGAAAAACAGAAAAGACTATATGATACCCGAAGAACAATACGAACCTTGACCGTAGGGGACAAGGCACTGGTGTTGCTTCCTAGCACAGATAATAAGTTATTGGCTCGTAGGCAAGGGCCATTTGAAGTGACAGCTCAGATTAATCCCACCACGTACAAATTGGCCATACCACAAGGAAGCAGCAGGGAACAGATTTATCACATTAACCTGCTTAAAAAATGGTTAGATCCTACAGAAGACCATAACATTCGGTACATCAATACTGACATTAATGAAGACATTCCATACCCCACCCTAACCAAACCTGAACTCCCTAACCCATCCTTACCCTGGATCAATCCTGACCTTACTGTGTCTTATCACAACCAACTAACCCACCTAGTACGACACAATCATGATGTCTTCTCCAAATATCCGGGAAGAACCCTCCTAGTCCAACATCACATCCGCCTTAACACCAATACGGTTCACCGCCAGAGACCATACCGCATCCCTGAAGCCAAACAAATGATTATAGAAAAAGAAGTCAAAACCATGTTAGCTGCTGGGATTATAGAACCATCAACCAGCCCGTGGTGTTCGTCTGTAGTACTGGTACCTAAACCAGATGGTAGTACCAGGTTTTGCGTAGACTATAGGGGAGTCAATAATGTGACCTATTTTGACGCATATCCTATGCCGAGAATTGATGAACTCATTGAGAGACTGGGTCAGGCCAAATACCTATCTACCTTAGATCTTACTAAGGGGTACTGGCAGATACCCCTAAGGAAAGAAGATAAAGAGAAAACCGTGTTTGCTACCCCTTCGGGATTGTACCACTTTACAGTCCTCCCTTTCGGGCTCCACGGAGCTCCGGCCACCTTCCAAAGACTCATGGACGACATCTTACGACCTTTTAGACAATATGCCGCAGCCTATCTGGATGACATTGTTATCTATAGCAATTCCTGGGAAGAACACATGACCCATCTCAATACCATTTTACAGGCGTTACGAAATGCAAAGTTAACTGCCAATCCTGAGAAATGCCGGCTAGGTCAAACGAGCATTAGATATCTGGGTTACATTGTAGGAGGTGGTAAGATCTTTCCCCAAGTCGAAAAGGTAGAAGCTATCTCCAATATGACGTTCCCTAAAAGAAAGAAAGATGTTCAGGCTTTTCTGGGATTGGTGGGGTATTACAGACGTTTCATTCCTCACTTCTCCACAGTAGCCGAACCCATTACGAAATTGTTAAAGAAATCATATCCCAACACCCTAGGGTCCCCTTCAGTGACTGCGTTATAAAGCTTTAACCGTCTTAAAGCTGCTCTTCTCTGAACCAGTATTATGTTGTCCTGATTTCAAAAAACCCTTTCTGCTACACACTGATGCCTCCGACGTGGGCCTTGGGGCTGTATTGTCACAACCCCAAGAGGATGGGACATCCCACCCCATTCTCTACATCAGCCGGAAATTACTGCCCCGTGAAACACATTATCCGATTATTGAGAAAGAATGCCTGGCAATAAAGTGGGCTGTGGAATCCCTCCGATATTATCTACCTGGCAGATCCTTTACCCTCATTACTGATCACGCTCCTCTTACATGGCTCGCCCATAATAAGGACACTAACCCCCGCGTTCTCCGGTGGTTTCTTTCCCTACAGCCTTTTTCATTTCAAATTCAACATCTGCCCGGAAAACAAATGGTGACTGCAGATTTCCTCTCCCGATCTCTGAGCGGCTCGACAGGCCGCTCTCTAGGGGGAGTGTATGTGACGGGCTGGACGCTGTTCGCCCGTACGCGGACTTCACTTGTGCTGCCACTGCCACCGGTGGGCTTAGGCAGCCCAGTTTACCGCTACGTGGTTGGCTGGACGTTTGTAAACGGCTGGATGTCAGGAAGTTAAAATCGCCGCTGTCGGAGTTTTCGGTGTCCGGGGTTTATGAGGAAGGAGTCGGAGGAGATCAAGGACCAGGGAAATCCCATCAAACCAAGGAGACGGATGACAACCATACGGATATCGGGAGCAGAGGACGGAGCCAAAGGAGTCCAAGGAGGCAGGCGGAGCACTCGTATCTTGGCAGTGACGGTGGGGAACGGACATCAGCCATCCTGAAGCCCAGAGACCGGGAGGACGAGCTGCTGCAGCCCGCCACGCTTCTGGAGAAGCGTGGCAGTACAGGTGCGTGGGATCACGAGCCTGAACCTGAATAACTGCGGAGAGAGAGAGAGAGAGAGAGAGAGAGAGAGTTGAACAAGGGCACTACCGAACACAATAAAGGGGGGGGGGAAGGAGTGCAGGGAAGGGGGGGGGAGAACAGCTGAAAACTTCACTTACCACTAACCACGTAAAACAATAAGAGTGTATATCACCGAAGTCACCACGCACAGGATCACGAGCACTATAAAGAAAAGGGGGGAGAAAAAGTAAATAAAAACCATAGAAAGAAAGGAGGTTAAAGATAACAGAAACACTGAAACAACTAATATCAGTAATAGAAAGTGGGGATAGAAGGATAAGGAATTTGATACCTACCATACGGCCATAATACCCAGTCCACTTACCACTTCTGTTCTCTTCTTTCTGCATGTACCTCCCGGGAACTCCCTAAGGAAGTGGAGCAGAGAAGAGGAGAGTGAAACCCTGAATACAAACAAACCCTCACAACCTTCTATCCAGCAATTAATGATCAGAAAAGACGTACCTGCACTTGCTTCATCCATATAATTCCAATAAAACCTCTTTGTTTTTACACTTAGGACTTCTGTCGGAGTGATTCCTTCCCTACCATCCAGTCACAGGCCTGCTACAGGGGGTGACTTACCTATGCCACAGGCAGTGAGTTGTGGGCATGGCACTCTGAGGGGAGTGCCATGTCGACTTAGTCGTTTCCTCCCCACCAGCACACACAAGCTGTGAGGCAGTATGCATGTGCTGAGTGAGGGGTCTCCGGGGTAGCATAATACATGCTGCAGCCCTTAGAGACCTTCCCTGGCCACAGGGCCCTTGGTACCAGGGGTACCAGTTACAAGGGACTGATCTGTGTGCCAGGCCGGGCCAATTGTGGAGACAAAGGTACAGTTTAGGATAAGAACACTGGTGCTGGGGCCTGGTTAGCCGGGTCCCGGCACTCTTTCAATAATGACTAGCATCAACAAAAGGAAAAAAGTTAGGGGGTAACCATGCCATGAGAGGCATTTTCCTACAACGCACAAATAACCATTGCCCCTAAACCCCTTACCTTGTGCCCATTTTCAAAATATATAGGTTTCCTTGATACCCATTTTTCACTCTACATATATCAGCATATAACTTGGTCTGAAAAGTAATTATACAGTGCAGCCCAGTTGTTGGCCTAGGTGCCTTGGGTTATTGGGCAACCTACAAACCCTATATATCCCTGCAACCAGAAGCTTGGTATATTGCTTGTGTAAATCAGCCATCATGACAAAAAGTTACCAATGCAAATAGGCGTTTTTGTCCTACTCATTTTCAGTATTTCTTTGTTTCTTTGGGAAATGTTTGAGGAATTTACACCTATGATGCCTTGCTGAATTCAGAATTGTATCTGCTTTCTAGAAATCTATTGCTTTCCTGGATCACTCATGGTTTCACTACTGTTTTTCACCATGAGCTGGTGGTACGTTCAAAGCACAAAGAACAGAAACAATGGGCTACCTCTGTGAAAAATGCCAAAACTGTGGCAAAAAATGAGATTTTTTCATTCAGCTCTGCATGCTGCTGGAAGCTGAGAAGTTGGTGACTTTAATACTGCAAACATTTGTTGAAGCCATTTATAGGAAAACTAAAACAGACAGTTTTATCCACAGCACTTTGTATCTATTTTTCCCCAAAATCTCTAAATGTAGCTATATTTTGCCTATTTACTCAGTCTCCTCCAGGGGATCCAGCACAGTCCACAAACCCTGGGTACCTTTAGAATCCCCAAGATGTTGGAAAAAAGGATGCAAATTTGGTGTGGATACCATATGTTGAAAAATAATTTATGCAGCCTTAAACACATACTACCCCAAATAGGCAAAAGAAAGGCTCAGCCCTGGATGAGGGGGTTTAGTTAAGGGAATGATAAACACTCATTAAAGTCTTAAAGAGATATATTTTACATAGCATGCAAGGTGTGCTTGAAGATGTTCTGGCAGTGTTTGATTGGCTGATGGCTCTGGTTCACATGCTGACTGAATGCAGACTGGAAGCAGATATTTGGTTAGAATGTCTGAGGAAATTGAAGATAGTGACTGCTGAAAAAGTGCCATTGGAATGCGGCTGTGAGGTTTTAGATGTTTGTCGCAGTGAAGTTATCTGAAGAGATCTGCTGAAAGTTGGGAGCTCTTGCTACAGACCATGGCCCTTCTGAGCTGGTAACATAACCGCAGGAAATCACACTTTTAGACATGGTTAGCCTTCACTTTTTGCCTGGTTTCTGATGTGGCTTTGACTGTTAGTTCACTGGGTCCCTACTAACCATTTCTCCAGTGCCAGATCGCCTTCCCCAAAACTGCACAGTTGTTTTGCACAGTTGGAAAACTCTTTAGTTCCCACTGTAGGTCCCTATTAAATGGTACCCCTGGTACCTAGGTCTGGGATACTAAGGAAGGTCTCTGAGGGCTGCAGCACCAATTGTGCCACACTCAGGGACCCCACACAGTGCTGCTGTTGCAGACTGCATGTGTTGGTGAAGGCTAAATTGAAAATCTGACCTATCACACACCCCTGTGTGCCAGGTCCCCAATCATTGCATGTGCCAGGTGTAAGTCACTCCTAGGGCAGGGTGCTTCCAGGCACATGTGAGGGCATTTATGCATGAGCAGATCTGCCCCTGCTATATCTCCGCTAATTCTGAGACATAGTAACTGCACAGGGAAGCCATTTTAAATGCATGTGTTGGACCCTGATCATTACAAGTTCCCCAGCTTCTTGATGGCTTCTCTGAAACCTGGGATGTTTAGAATCAAACATCTCAGAATAGTACGCCCTCACTGACCCCAGTGATGGATTTATGAAAAATGCACACAGAGGGCACCTTAGAGATGCCCCTGAAAACCAACCAGCTACTAGTGTACTGACTGACTGGTCCTGACCAGTTCAGGCACAACAGACACTTTTCTGCCTCCCCCCTCCCCAAAGGAGGAAGCTAGCATTCTCGAGGGCCTGAGACCAAAGCCTGCATGGGCAGAGGCATGACCACTTCTCCCTGGCAGGATGGACATCTCAGGGCCGGGAGCATCAAAGGCCCGTCTGCCTTTGTAATGTGACCCAGGTCTCCCTGGATGGTGGAGATGACCAACCCCTCCTCCCTGTCCTGACCCCACTTCTGGCAGCAGCACAAGCAGGATAACCAGTTAAGTTAGAAGGAGTGCCCACTTCATGGCGGTCCTGCCCCTAAAGTGGATAAGCTGAAGTGGACACTACTTTTGAAATTACTCCATCTTGTGTGGAAGGAATTAGGCCACTAAAGTTAGGGTTATGCCCACTTCTCAGCGGAAGTGACCATAAGAAGTGTGTAGTCACCCTCAAGGTGGTCAGCCCATTGGCTACCTCCTGACGCTCCCTGTAATGCCCCTAAATTGAGTATTTAGGTGGCACCCCTGAACCCTATAACGGATTTCTCAACAACCTAAGAAGACCTGGACAAAGAAGAGTTGCACCCGCAGAAGCGGAAAAGAAGAAGCCGCTGATCTGGAACTAGCCCGTCCGACCTGCCTGCTGACTGCAAAGGATCCTGCACAAGAAGCCAACTCATCCAGCCTTTATTAAAGACTCAAGTCTCCATAGGCACCGGACCTGTCCTGCAACAAGAAACTCCAGAGAAAAGATTTTGCAGCTGCTGGATCCCTGGAAACCCGACACCAGAAGTGACCACTGCACCTGGAGTCCACAACCCTAGGTGAAGCCAACCGATGGTGCCAACGTGGGTCCCCACCTGCCCTGAGACCTAGTCCAGTGTGGTCTTACCCATCTTGGAGTCTTCTGAGATGCCTGCAGCCTCTGCACACTGGCCCCCTCTCCAAAAGCTTGAGGAGAGTAGAAATCAGACAGCCAGAGCAACCACTTCACCTGTGATCCCTGACCCCAGATGAGGTGGTTCACGGGTGCCAACAACGGCCTCTGGTTACAAAGATCTCAAGTCCACCCTGAGTCCACCCTGGCCGGACTCCACCACTATGTCTGCAACCTCAACACACAGGACCCCCTGACCGTGGGATGCCTAAAGAGACCCATGCATCCATCACCCCTGGGCACAGAAGAAGAGGACCAAAGGTGCACCTACGTCCCCGAGCACCCCAAGTCTACTACCTACCTGTTAGTTTTCCCTGACTGTCTTCCCAGCCAGAGCCTGCAGCCTGTTCGTCATGGGGTCAAAGTCCTATAGGAAACCATTGGCACCCGACACCTTACGGCACCCTTGCACCCAGCCACCCTAGTGCCACCCGGTGAGACCTGTTGGTGTGGTTCTGATCAGTGCCCAGTACTTACCTTAACTTCCTAAGATTGGCTTTCTAAGTCATTGTTTACCCTATGTTTGCTGAATATTGTTTTCCTCCACAGAATAACATTGAGAGAACTCTGTAAATTGCAGTGTCTATTTCTGAAACTGCAAAGAATTTATGCTTGAAAGTCTACTTACTTGATTATGACGTTCTTCGGTTTGAAACATATATAAGAAGAATTATTTTTCTAACTTGGTCTTGGATTTATTATTTGAGTTTGTCTCATTTATTGCCTCTGTAAGTGCCACAAATGCTTAGCACTACCCTCTAAAAAGCTTAGCTGCTCACCCACACTACTCCAAATAGAGCATTAGTCCTATCTACTTTTGCCTCAGCAATATCAATTAAGGATCCACTGGACTCTGCACAGTGTGCTTCATTTTAGTGCACTAATTACAGAGCCAACTTCCAAAAGTAACTTTTGACTGAATCAGTCAGAGAGGCAGTTTGGACTCTGCCTGATCTACTGTTCACAGATAAGTTTCAGGAAGTATTTAGATTCCCCAGTGGAGGGGCCTGAAACATCTGATTCTCGGGTATGTTCAAAAGCAGAGTGGTGAATGTACTTCAATTGCTGTTATTGTGCATTTTTCAAATGAGTCGTCATATATGTACGCCGTTAACACAATGGATTGTGCGTTGTGCCATTGTTTGGCTGCGAAAACGTCATATCCCAATAACCACTTGAAATAGCAGAGAAGTACGATGAACCTTCTTGCTAAAAGTCAAAGGCGTGTTTCTTAGTCGCCAGCTTAGTGTAGTTTTAGCCACATTTTAAATAGAGCAAGAGAGATGCGTAATAGTAGAAGTGTTTATGTGCATGCTGTTCAGGTACTGTTCCATAGTGTGCTACATGCTATTTTCGATATGTATCCAATAATATTGTACTTTAAGTAATCACGTTAATAATATGGTGTGCAATTTACCTCCATGTAATTCTGAATATTGGTTTAGATTACCAAAGAAGAGATAACGAAATTGGAAAATTATTTTTGTTGCCCAAAAAGGTGAGAGGAAGGATTTCCTTTCTCGTATTTTATTATTATTATATTTTCTCCTCTCTACAATAAAGCAATTGGGTGGAGGCACTGATTACTATTGTATACTAGTTGTGTCTAATTATTTCATCAGTATTTAACGGGGTAATGCTCGATCATGACAAGGATATGGGCTGTCTACATCAATTGAGAGATGACTTGAACAGCACTCATGTTGCTAGTGCAAGATGCCATCAAGACTGTAATTTCATTCATTCGCTAGAGAGGCATTCAAGAAGTACATGTGACTCGGAAACTGCTTCGAGATAAGCGTCTTGCTAAGCGTCGAGATAAGTGTATATGCAGTACACAACGGCTGGACTAAGGTATATATGCCCACTTTGTTGTATGGTCCTACTTTGTATTTCAGGGTCATCTGGATTTAATATTCTACATTGAATAAAACCCACAGAAATCATGTGTATTATCCACAATATACCAAGAACTCCCTCTAAAATGAAGATGTATTTAAAAACGTATCCACGAAGGCCACAGGGACCATATGGACTCAGCCACAAAAGTGAATGGACAATGCCAGAGCTCTGTTTAGCGAACAGAAATGGGACTGGGGCTTACTTGGTGCATTCCTATCTGATACCAGGAGTTGTTACCAGAAGTTGAATCTGCCACGACTATCCTTTTAGTTCATGGGATTAAGTGTATGTTTTGAACACACGAAGCCTCCCACTCCAGGTCAATTTACATACATTCACACTATGTACTTGGTGTAAAAAGTGAATGTAATCATCCATGAATCGGCGCTGATGGAGAGGGGTGAAATAATAGAAGCAGCAGCAGAGGCACACAGGGCCACTGTAGAAATTGGGGGGAACGGAGACTGATGGTCAAACAATGAATATTAGAAGATAAAACTGAATCAGCAAACACTGGAAAGATCAGGAAGTAGTACTACAGAAGTAATCTTTTAGAGATGTTATATTCCGACCAGCATTGCGACGCCCATCTCTTTTAGTGAAAGTGAAAATAAGGTATCGTTGTCCTGCCTGTTTGTACTATTTGTATGTGAATATTTTGTAAACATTCTTGTGCGCTAATAGGTGTTTACACCAAAATCCAAATTCGACTTGCTTAATATTTGTTCATGGACTCGCAATATTTCTTTGGAAAATGCGCTGCTTAAAAGGAAGGCACCAGACTGTTGACCTTCAGCACAGAGTCAGTTGACTGCTGGGCACAGAGCATCAGTGGTTATTGGCATGGGCGGCGCTGCTCCAACCATGCCTACCACTTCGAATGGTACACGAGGAGTACATTAAAGAAGGCCAGCTTCAGCTTCACCATCTGGACCTTAACCGTCTTAGAATTCTTATCTATCTGACCCCGGACCTGACCCAAGCCGAAGCAGACAGGATTACCATGGAGACAGCTATCTCTCCATACTGTTGATGCTCTAATTATTAATTCAGGGTCATATGCAGTAACAGGACTATTTGAGACTCTCACAGACTTAGTTAAAGGCTACTTATAAACTGAACACAACACATATCCTAAAGTTACCACCTTGTGCGTTTATTCAAAAAATGCATTTCTGTAAAGAAATCAAAGTAGTTAAATGTTAAATAGATTAAACTGACATAAGGGCCATCCCATAAGAAGAGCTCAAACAGTTCTCAAAGCATAAAATAAATCTCAAATCAAAGGTCTTAGACAGAGCAAATATATGTGCTAGCAGCGATTCAAGGGACATCTGTAACGAGAAGCCTAATAAAAAAATATCTCGAGTTCTGAAGGCATCTGTAGGAAGATGGCTCTGTGTATAGTATATCAATATGAGATATAGTGTGCACAGAGTCCAGGAGTTCCCCAGAGGCTCAACAGAGGCTAAAATAAATAATACTATGCTCTCTTTCATGGAAGTGTGGTGGAGCAGTTAGGCTTATCAGAGGGTAGGGCAAAGCATTCGTTGTACACACACAGTCAAGAAATGAGGCAAACAGTCAATGACTAACTTCAGGTCAATTGTGTTTATATAGTAAAACATATATTTTGTTACTTTATTACTAGAACCAGAAGAACTTTGCTGTAGGTAAGTACAGTTGTAAGTAATTATCAAGCATACGTACCACATGTACTTTGTTTGGGTTTAGCAGATAAAGTCGTTTAAAAGTAAATAGCAATTTTCTATTTCAAAAGTTGACAGGGCAATTTTCCATAGGAGTCCAGAGAGTCCCAGGGGGGAAAAGTATTATCACAGAACACAGGTAAGTACATGACTTACAGTTCCAATCTCTGGGGGGTTAGGATGTCCACTGTTCACGGTTCAAGATGACCCCAAACATACACCACCAGCATCACAGGGTCAGTTGGGTGCAGAAGTCGAAGTTGGTGCTAGATGTTGAATGGGATCCTATGGAGACTGGGGGCACTCGAAAAACAGATCTGCTGGCAGGTAAGTATTCGTGATTTCAGAGGGCAGACCTAGGGGGTTTAGGTGAGCACTGGGAGGGTTTAGGTGGGCACAGGTCAGCACCAAACACACACTCTCAGTGGCACTGGGAAGGCCAGGTGCAGAGTGCAAACACAGCGTTGGCTCCTAATGCTTTTCAATTAGGGAACCCTGCGGGTCACACGATGTTGCAGGCTGGATCCAGGGGGTTAGTTCCAGAAAATGGCAGGCTAGACAAGGAGGAGGGCTGCCTGCTGAATGTTGCTGGACGGTTGGTCGGATTCCCAAGGCCTGGGGGCTGCAGGGGCTGGGATACCTTTAGGTGTCAGGAATCTGCAACCAGCTCTCTCACAGTCGGGGTCCTTTGGATTTAGGCTGCAGGCATCGTCGTGTTGGTTGGAGGGATCAACCCAGGGTAGACACAAGGTCAGAATTGCCAGGGGACCTGCTCTGAACTGGTGGGCCGCCTAGTCTCAGGCTGTGGGCCTCGGGTGCAGAGTGGGCAGGACTCGCAGATCTGGGGAAGTTTTGGAGTCCCTTTTGGTGTTTCTGTCCTAAAGAGTTCTTGGTCCTCTGGTGGACAGGCAGTCCTCTCGGGCTTTGCAGAGGTTGCTGGTCCTGCAGGATGTCTCACCTTTTTGTAGCAGAGTCCTTGAAGCTGCCGACCAGGGTTGGGCCAAGTCAGTTGTCGTCTGGAGTCTTCACTGCTGGGAGGTCTGCTTAGCAGTCCTTCTTCTTTCTTCTCGTCTTGAGGTCTCCAGGAATCTGGTGATTTAGGTTCAGGGGAGCCCTTAAATCCTAGATTCAGGGGCATTACAGGGCTCACAAGGAAGAAGCCAATGGCTACTGTTCCTGAGGGTGGCTACACCCTTCCTGTGCCCACTCCCTTTGGGGAGGGTGCCACATTCCTAACCCTATTGGTTCCTGTCTTCCAAACCAAGATGGGGGACTTTACAGCGATGGGGTCACTTCAGCTCTGGACACTTTAGAGGTGGTCCTAGCTGGATGGTCACTCCTCCCTGTTTTAGCTAATTTTACCTTTGGACTTGCTGCCAAAAGTGGGGCTTTGTCTGGGGTGGGAGGCGGGCAACTCCACTAGCTGGAATGCCCTGGGGCACTGTAACAGGAGGCCTGAGCCTTTGAGGCTCACCACCAAGTGTTGCAGTTCCTGCAGGGGGAAGGTGTGAAGCACCTCCACCCAGAGCAGGCTTTGTTTCTGACTCCAAAGAGTGCAAAGGCTCTCACCCCATGGGGTCAGAAATGTGTCTTTCAGTGGCAGGCTGGCACACACTGGTCAGCCTTACACTAAAGGGTTGGTCAAAATACAGGGGGCATCTCTAAGATGCCTTCTGGGTGCATTATACAATAAATCCAACACTAGCTTCAGTATGGATTTATTGTGCTGAGACGTTTGATACCAAACTTCCCAGCATTCAGTAAAGCCATCATGGAGCTGTGGAGATCGTAATGACAAACTCCAAGCCCATGAACTCAATATGGCCACACTGCACTTACAATTTCCAAGAATGGACTTAGACAATGTAGGGGAAGATTACTCATGCAGCAATGCCCTCACCTGTGATATAGTGCACCCGGCCTTAAGGCTGTAAGGCTTGCTAGAGGGGTGACTTACTTGTGCACAGGCAGTGGTTGGCGGGCATGGTGCCCCATGAGGAATTCCATGTTGACTTTACTTTTTCTCCCCACCCATGGCAGTGTGCATGTGCTTCGTGAGGTGTCCCCTAGAGTGGCACAATATAAGCTGCAGCCCTTAGGGACTCTTCCTGGTAACAGAGCCCTTGGTACCACTGGTACCTTTTACAAGGTACTTAGCTTTGTGTCAGGGGTGTGCCAATTGTGTAAGCAATGGTACAGTTTTAGGTAAAGAACAGTGGTGCTGGGGCCTAGTTAGCAGGATCCCAGCACATTCTTAGTCAAGTTAGCATCAATAACAGGCAAACGGTTGGGGTAAACCATGCAAAAGGGCACTTTTCTACACCATATCCACATTGTATGCCCTTTTATAATGGATTTGGTACGGAATACACAGATTTCATAACATTATTTTACTTAGAAAGACAAGGTTTCAATTACAACAGCCAATCAAACTATTAGTTTCTATTACATTCCTGCAGCATCTATTTCCTATTACAGCCTACTGGTTAGGGCAGTGTGTAATTAAGGATGTGATCTCGCGCTAAGCTAAGTAGCCTTGACATTGTTTAATTAAAACGTTCTTCCACCTTCCTTCTAGAACTGAACAAATTAGATTTGTACACAGAGACCATGGCTGAGGCTGTATTTTCAAATGAATATTTGAAAAGAGATAAAGACTCCTGCACATAGAAAGCACATATCTATAAAATAAACAGACTTTTTTCTTAAGTACGTATGAATAGTCTTTAGCCGAGTGATACTAACTAATGCACCTACATTAATCATTAATTTATATTATATAAAAACACAATAGTACGGGCCATATTGCTGTGGCTTGGTTGTCTCCCTTTTAGAGTAATGGATTTCAAGATGGTTATGGCTCATACAAAACTCTGTCACTTCTGTTATTTGTTTGTGAAGTAAGGCTGCTGGTGAGGTATGCACGAGGTTCAGATAGGTTATGCCGTCATTGATCATCTTTTGTTCAAGAATGAAAATTTCAAAACGAAATCGGAATCACATTTAACAGACTGTCATTTCATTGGTATCCGTCGCAGTGCTACTTCAAGTGTTCCCGCAATTATTAACACACTTTGGAAACAAAAACAATGCTAGCTATCGTATTGAATCAAAGTCCATTCCATTGAACCGTTGAGATAGTAAGAACGCTCTGATTACGCAGTAATATTTTCTGGGGCACCTTAGTATTATTTCATAGGTCACGTTTCTTGAAGTATCGCTAACTCCTATAGCTCTGGCCATTTTGGTTGATACTTTCCTGGGCGGAGGGAGCTGATGACAGTTAAGCGTCTCTAGAATTGCAGTGATAGATCCTATGCTATTGACAAACAAATCTCAAAAGGAATTGTTCCATCCGCTAAGCTTTCTTGCGGGTTAGTCCTGTGTGGTGTGAAACTGCCTAATTCAGCACCTGTACAATGTATGTGATATCCCATGTAGTAGGCCAAGAATTGTTTCACTCGCATTCCTTTATACAGAGGATGCTATTAGACTGTACTTCCTGTTGCGGTAGAAACTATTGTTGCTGCCATAGTGGCAGTTCTGAATCATTTTGTGGTCCTTGCTGTGCATACATCTATGGTCACTGATCTGGTTCGTACTGTGGTAGCCACTATGGTCGTCGTTGTGTTATTAGAGCTGTGATTACTGCTGCATTCACTGTTTTGCTTGCAGCTGCTGTTGCTGCTGCAGTGGTGACTGTTATTACAGCTTTAGTGGCTGCTATGGTGGCAGCTCTTGTTGCTGATGTGGCCCCAATTGAGGTGACAGTTGTTGTTTTCCCTACTGTTTTTTAACTGTGGACACTGCTGTTGCCCTTGCCTTACTGGCAGCTCTTGTTTTCCTGTCTGTTACTGTCATGCTCTGTTCTGTTGTCCCTGCTATGGTGCCTTCTTTGGTTACAGTGGTGGTTGTTGTCTTAGTATCTACCATGCTGGCAGCTGCTGTTGTGGTTGTTGTTCTTGCTTGAGTTACAACTGCATTTGCTGCTGTCATGGCAGCTGTTGTTGCTGTAACTCCTGCTACTGGCCTGGTCAGAATTAATTGTCTAATTATAATGAGGTTTGTTAGAAATGGGGTTTCTAGTTGTGAAAGCATGCACTCTGTACAAGCAGGAACCACCTCTCTAGTCAGGGTAAGTCACGTACACAGTTTAAATTAACCTGTGCTCACCCTCTCGTAGCTTGACACAGAGCAGACAGGTTTAACTTAAGAGGCAATGTGTAAAGTATTTGTGCAACACACACACAGTTACAGAATGAAAACACTACAAAAGACCCCATTCAGGTTTAGTAAAATAGAGAATATTTATCTGACTAAAATGAGATCAAAACGACAAAAATCCAATAAGTAGAAGTCGGGGTATGAATTTTTAAACATTACTTAAAATAGTGCTTAGAAGTCACTTGCAGTCAAAATGTTACTTGTGGTCATGAGGGACCGATGAAAATGCAAAGTTCAGGCTGAACACAATGGAGGGTTGGCCGGCTACAGGACCCACGCAGGGTCAGCTGAGAAATTACCTTACATGAAGCAAATCACTGAGGTCGAGAGCACGTTGCATCATCGTCGAACCGTGCAAAGGAACTACCCTCTTCGTCATAGAGCTCCGTTGAAGTGAATATGATGCGTTGTTGAGCTATGCAGGCTGCAAATCTGCTGTCATCGAGCAGCTTCTGCGTTGGCGTCGAAAGGCAATACGGTTTTGAAGGGCAATTTCTCCTGCATTGGATGCAATGCAACAGTTTGTGCAGAAACAGCTGCAGAACCCACTTCTGAGACCCACAGCATAGAGAGGGCACCTCAAACAAGGGTAAAACTAACAGAAGGCAGAGTCCAGCAGCACCAGCAGAATTGTAGGAAGTCTTTTGAGTCCCTGAGACTTCAGACAACAAGAGGCAAGCTAACAAGCAGTTGGAGATCACTTGGAGGGAAGGCAAAGTCTTTCCAGCAGAGTCAGGGAGCAGCAGGCAGCAGGGCAACAAGCAGAAAAGCAGTTGCTCCAGAAAAGCTGTCCGATTGAGTCCTTTAAGCATCTTGTTCTAATCTCAGCTCTCCCACCATGACCACCTGGACACATCTACAAACTGGATGTGCTCATAAATCTTTTCATATTAAGTGTTATTTAAAGGATTTGCCCATTTTCATTTTTTCCTGTGCTTCATTAACAGAAAGAAAACTGCTTGGTAATAGTCACACAAACCATGAGACACATGCAGTGTAAATACCATGTCCAAAAAAAACTGCATAAAACATTCCTACAGAATCTAAACGTGCTAATAGATAGTTTAGAGAAAAAAATAATTATCTTTTCCAAGTACATTAACAGCAATTTGTTGTGGGCAGCAGCATTTTAGTAGACTGTCTGTGTTTGAAGTTATTAAAAAGGCAGCTATCTTCCACTTTTTGTTATAGTTTTAAAAACATTGACCATTCAACACAGACAGTAGTAAACACAATCTCCCTCCATCTTACAGATACCTCTTCTGGTTCAGTGGTTTAACTGACAAAAATGTAAGCCTAGGCGGTCATCTATGGGATCTGCTCTGTCAAAGTTGCGCTGGCTGCCACTTGAAAAATGACTTATCTTTAAAGCTATGTGCTACTGTCATAGGATCCTCAGAAATAAAGGCCCCTGTTGCTTGTACCCTTTCTTAAGCCCTATGTTCCTGCCAGGAATCTAAGACCTGCTGGTGGGTATTTACTAGCATTGGTTCCCACTGTTAAAAAGGTGGTCATTTTCACATAGACTGGTACACTTCAGTGTGAAGTAGCCATGCACTTTATAAGTGATTTTTTATTATTATTATTATTATTATTATTATTATTATTATTATTATGATCAGTTTTGGTGTATATGTTTTCTAAATTCACATTCACAAATTTAGACTGCTTGTACTCTTTGAAGAGGAGAAACAACATTTTAACCTGTAACTGAAGTTCTCCAGTATTGCTATCTTTCATAGACTTGCATGCTTGGATCATCCCTGTTGCGAGCTGGGAGTCCCACAGTACATATAGTGAGCAGTACAATGTTAAGCATACACCTAGATAGCTTTAACATAGACACAACAGTAGCCTACCACATCCTCAGGAAACACCCAAACTTAACCAATCAGAGCAAAACACAGCATTCTCTTCCCACTCAGGCAAGCAAGTTCAGGTTTCAGAGCATTGGAGAACAGTCTTCATGTTTCCTCTGTACTAATTTATCTCTTTGTTTGCCTGAGGTGGGGAGGAGGGTGGGTTAAATGTAAACTAATGAAAGATATCAATACTAGTGAATGTAATTTACAGCTAAACAACTTTTTTCTTCTGCAGTATTGGATCATTCATAGATTCTACTGGCTTATTCAGAAGAAATCTGAGGGTTCTTTTAGGATGAAGGACTAGATCTAGAAAAAATCCATTTTGCGAATCGGACATTGCAAGTCAGTGTGGCTCTCAATTTCCGATTCGCAATATCGTATGCAGAATGGTGTCTCAGACACCTTCTGTGACTCTCAAGGGGGTCGCAAAGACCCACCTCATTAATATTAAGGAGGTGGGTCGTATTTTGCGACCCTATTGAGATTCCCTGAACTCACAGGGATGGTGGCCTGCTGGAGACAGCAGACCTCCATGTCTGTAAATGTTTTTTCAATAAAGCATTTTTTTTTAATTTGTATTGCAGCCCGTTTTCCTTAAAGGAAAACGAGTTGCAATACAAAAAAATAACAAAACCATTTAATTTCATTTTTTCAGAGTAGGCAGTGGTGCATTGGACCACTTCCTGCTCTGAAAAACCATTAATAGCGACATTCACAAAGGGGAAGGGGGCATGGGGACCCCTTCCCTTTTGCGAATGAGTTACCACCAGGGTGACACTTGCGAATTGCTTTGCGACCCCGTTTAGGTCACAAAGCAATTCTGCATTGCAGTGTGAGTCGCAAATAGGAAGGGAACACCCCTTCCTATTTGCGAGTTGCATTTCCATTTTGCGAGTCAGTACTGCGTTTTGCATGGCGCGATTTTCGCAGTTTGCGCCATGCAAAAGACGTTCTACATCTGGCCCGAAGTGAGGATTAGTTTGTAGGATGACTTTATCCTCTCATGTTAGAAATGGGGTTTCTGGTTGGCTAGGGTATGCACCTAAGCCAGGCAGAACCCACCCACTCTAGTCAGGGCAAGGGAGTTACACGTCCAAGATAACCCCTGCTCACCCACTTGGTCGCTTGGCCCGAGCAGTCAGGCCTATCCCAGAGGCAATGTGTAAAGTGTTTGCACAACACACACAACACACGTGATGTACTATCCCCACCACAAAGGAAACCCAATACCAAGTTATATGAAAATATACTGTATTGTACACAACGCAATTATTGGACCAAAAACCACGTCAGTAATATCCTGCTACCTTAGCAGTTGTCAGAACGTTACACATTAGTTACTCTGCAGAACCAGCAGTAGTCACATATAGCACACAGGTTACTTATTATTCTGCAACTTAAGTAGTAGTCAGGAATCACATTGCTACACAAAAGCACTTGTCATAGAAATATCATAAACGCCCTTATCAGGAACATTCTAAAACATATGGCAACTCACGCAAACATATCCATAAAAGGAACATCAGCAAAACATATATGTAGCCCATCATAAAACAGACAGGTTAGCATATAAATCCATTAAGTCCATATTAGGAACATAAGAAATAGGGATGCCTTTTAAAAGTACCTGGTTGTCCTGATGAAAAGGCACTCCTGGTGCCACGGGTAATAAAATGGGGCTCCTGACGCTCTGTACGCTCGTTCTGGGGACCACTCTGAAGATTGGTATAGGAGGGGGGGTGACACGCACCCCCTCTGGTTTTAAAACGGGTGGGGGGCACAGAAGCCAACCAACAACAAGGGCCACAGTTGGAGCAGAAAAAGGGGGACCTGCTGTGCGGGGGGCCTCCATCGAGGCTTCCACCCTGCCTGCGCTCTCCACGAACAAGATCAGAGCTTCATTGGGGCACGGGGAGCCCCCGATGAGGCTTCCTTTCCCCCCTGCCAGTCCACAAAACAACAGGGGCTCTGGAGGGGTGGGGAGCCTCAGATGAGGCTTCCTTCCCTGCCCAACGTCTCCTTTTGCATCCCGGCCCGCCCGGGCCGCAGAGGTGTGCAGGCACCAAAGTAGGTGTCTGCTTGTGCCCCGGGGGCGCTCCTCAGAGCGTGCTTCACCCCGGGGACATGGTAGCAGCACACTTGCTCCTTCTTTCCAATCACAGGTGCTCCAGGAGTCCCAGAAACAGCACGTCATTTTACAATGCCTGGGTCGCGGTGGTGATTCTCCCACGGCGGCAATGCGCTTTCAATCACCAATAATCTTAATAGACAGCGCTCCTCGTGGTGCTATTGCTCAACAACAGAAGGCGCTCTCAGGGTGCTTTGTGACTCGCAAATCAAGTGCTCTCCAGGCGCTATGTGATGGAGGAGAAGCACTCGTCATGTGCTTTGGCAGTTGCAGAGGTCAGGGTCCACGGCACCCTGCCCCTGGGGGACAACAGTCAGAGAAAAAGGAGCAGAGGTGGTAGGGCTCAGCAGCAGGCCAGAGCAAGGGGGATGTAGGCAGATGGCAGTCTCTCCTAGTGACTCTGCAGGTCACAGGTCTGCACAGCAGCAGCAGTCCATTGCGGTTCCTTGTGAGTTCCTCCAGCATTCTGTGTCCAGTTTCAAGTAAGCTCCAAAGTGTCTCCGAATTGTGGAGAAAATTCCCCTGTACCTATACTCAGTTTTACAGTGTGTTTACAAAGAAGGGGGAAAGGAGGATCCAACTAGTTACAGCTGGTTCTGGGAGTGCCCCCTCTGTCCCACAGCACAGGCTCCAAACATCAGTTGGGGGTAAACAACCCTACTGTGTGAGGCCAAGGCACAGCCTTTACAAATGCAGGTGTGCCCTGTCTCTCCTTTCCCTCAGACTAGGCAGACTATTCAGTATGCAGATGCACCTCTGTGACACCTCCACCCTCCCTGTGTGCAGGCTGTCTGAAAAGTATGCACCAAGTCCAACTGTCACTCTGCCCAGACGTGGATTGGAGTCAAGCTGCAAAACACCAGAGTCATAAGCACAGAGAAATGCTCACTTTCTAGAGGCATTTCTGTAATAGTAATAGAAATCCACTTACACCAGTAAGCACCATTTCTCATCACCACTACAACCATACCAAACATGCCTACGCTACCTCTCATAAATCAGACAATACCCCCTGCACATAAGGCAGGGCATTTCCAATGCAATCCTATCAGAAGGCAGCACTTACAGCAGTGAGAATCCGAATAGGCTGTTTGTCACTACCAGGACAGGCCACGCTACCTGGCACATGCCCTGCCTTCTACATACATAGCACCCTGCCCATAGAGCTAGCTAGGGCCTACCTTAGGGGTGACTTACATGTAGTAAAAGGGGAGTTCTAGGCCTGGCAAGTAAATTTAGATGTCAGGTCCCTGTGGCAGAAAATTGTGCACACAGGCCCTGCGCTAGCAGGCCTGAGACAGGTTTGAAAGGCTACTTTAGTGTGTTGAGCAAACAGCGCTGCAGGCCCACTAGTAGTATTTAATTTACAGACCATGGGTATACAGATACCACTGTATAAGGGACTTACAGGTAAATTAAATATGCCAAATAGGTATCAGCAAATCGTAACAACTTTAGAAGGGAGAGCACCTGCACTTTAGCACTGATCAGCAGTGATAAAGTGCTCAGAGTTCTAGAGCCAACAGCCAGAGGTCAGAAAAAATAGGAGGAAGGAGGCAAAAAGTCAGGGGATGAACGTGCAACAAAGGCCAGGTCCAAAATCTCCAAATTGTAGGAAAGGCTCTTTTATCATGAAGGTTTGGATCTCCCCTATCCTTCTGGCTGATGTGAGAGCTAACAAAAGCACTACTTTCCATGAGATATATTTTAGGCCTGGTTTGTGAATTGGTTCAAATGGTTTCTTTATTAGTTAAGCCAGCACTCTCTTAAGCCTCCACGAAGGAGTAGAATGTTTTATAGCAGGAAATGTCCTGAAGAGACCTTTCAGAAATTCCTTTATTATAAGTAGAACACCTGCGTGTATGGTATTTGTTTTTTTAACATATCCGTCTGTAATTATCCATATTTATTTTTAGTCATCTTATCAGTATTTATCCATATTTATTGTGTACTTTGTGAATAAACTGTAACTGTAATTGTATTTCTATAGCACTTACTACCCCTGGCAAGGCGTTGAAAGGCTTCTCGGTGAGTGGCACATTACTCCGGAAGTCAAAAGGATTAGTGGTGGATTAGTGTAGGAAAATATGAGTATATTATTAATATAGGGAAATATGGGGTAATTTGAGCAGTGGCCATATGAGTCTGTTAGTTGGATTGATTAGTATAATGGAGGAATAGAAGAGGGAACAATCCAGAAAGTGTTAATTGGTGATACAGTAACACGAAATGTGAAATCATACTCTGACGCCTGTCCAGTTTTAGTACATTAGGTGACCACAAATAATAAAATAATAAATTCACATAGGAATACATTTGCATAATAGCATAAACATGCGTTGAGATATGCAGTTACTAAAGGAAATATCATCCTTTTTTTAATTCCACATGCTCTCAATCTGAGCAATTATTGGCTGGGAATTCATGAACAACATGTAAAGCCACTGAAAAGATGCCAAATTGTCAGCATCTTTTCAGTTTTAAAATTAAATACAGGCAATAAACACATTGATTTCTGTCTGTATGTTCCGAAAAAGTCAGTAAAAATGGAAAACTGGGAGTCTTATTTCTAAGTCTGTCGGACCAAAGAGATAGTAGATTCCCAGTTTTTTTTTTTTAAACGAGTAATAGTAGCCAGAATTTAACTGAAGCATGACTGAGTCCTGAATTTGACAGATGTAGGAAATATGATATTATTTGCTGAGGCAGGGCTGATATTTGATGTAACGTTTTTCTGCATACAACAGTGACAAAAACCTTTGCATTTTGCTGAACATGCCCTGTTTGTGGATCCTGCTCTGGCTTTGGAAAGTCTCTATTTTCATTCCAGTGGGGTGTCTCATAAATGGAATTGATTGAATTCAGGATCCAAGCTGACAAGATGAGAGAGCAAAGACTTGCCCATTATGGCAAGACACTAAAGCTGATGTGGGTTCCAATAGTATTTGTTGCTATTCTGACAGGAGAAGCAACTCTCTGAACCAATATTGTTTTGGCCAAGAAGGAGCTATGAGGATTATTTGGCATGGTGCCATTCATTTTCAATATTACTGTTGATATCAATTGGTTCAGAGGAAATGCATACGCAAAGCCCCTGACAAATTCATCATAAGTGTATTCTCCCACAAACCTGGTAGATGATGCCTGCTGGCGTAATACTGGCATTTCTTGTTCCAATTGGTAGCAAACAAGTCTAGTTTTGTCTGACCCATTTTGTGAATATTTTCCATAGCTTGAACTGGTTCAGTTTCCATTTGTAAAATTCATTTGTTGTTCTGCTGAGACTGTCTGTTCAGAGGTTCAAAAAGCCTGGTAGATGCCCTGCTTTTATCTTGATATGACAGTATATAACACAATTCCATATTTTGGTGCTTTTTTGGACAAGGGAAGGGATTGTGTCCTCCTTTTTATTGGCAAACTACATTCTGGTTGTATTGTCTGTTCTTATCAAAACTGATGAGTTCCTTATCTGGGGAACAAAAGAGTGGAGCCCTAACGTGATTGCCTCAGTTCCAAGATATTGATGTGGATCCTGGGTTTTTTTCTGTACATTTTCCGCTGACTGACAACTCTTGTAAGTGTGCACCCCAGCCTTTCAATGAGAAATCTGTTGTCATTACAAAATGCATCTTCCTTTACGGTAAGGACAGCCCAAGTGCTGTGGTTTTGAAGCCACCATGTGAATGCCTTTGAACGTACCTGTCTTCTGTGACCACTCTCTTTCTAATGTATCTTGAAATGGCCTCATTTGAGGTCAGTAGTGTCCCTTAAGAGGACTTAAAGATTCACAGTGAGTGTTTTTTAAAATTTTTGTAGGAGTGCCACCACGGATGTTTAACAGGACAATCTTTCTTCTGTGGGAAAAGCCTTGTCTATTTTTGTAAGGAGAACTGTCCCATAGAATAAAAAATGTTCCTGGGGTTATTAGAAAGATTTCTCTTTGTTTAATGCAAGGACAGTTTTTTTTATAATGCAACAGTAGCTGCTGTTGCCCCCAGAGCTGCTCACGAAGTTCTTGCATTCATTATCAAGTTATCTAGATAAGGGAATATTTGATGATTTTTTTTCTGAGATGGGTGGCCACTGGTGCCATGCACTTAGGTAAGATTCTGGGAGCAGATTTCAGACCAAAATGGAGGACTTTAAATTGTTAATGATGATTGGCTACTCTGAATCGTAGAAATTTTTGATGTGTAGAGTATTTGGGAATATGAAAGTATGCATCCTGGTGAGCCAGAGAAGTCATGAAGTCTCATGCCTTAGAAATGTGAGAACTTCCTGCATTGTTAGCATACAAAACGTTTGCTTCTTTAAATATTTGTTGAGGTTTCAAAGATCCAATACTGGTCTCCAGTTTCCAGTGATTTTCTTTATGAGGAAGAAATGAGAGTAAAATTGTTCTACTGAGCTTTGGAAACCAGTTCTATTGTTACCTTCTTGGCATGATGTGTGGCAGATGTCAATATTTTACTTTAAGTGGTGGCATCCCTGGTGGTCTTTCTACAAATTCTAATGCATAACTTCAGTTTATCGAATTGAACACACAGTGGTTAGATATGATGCTGGCCAAAATGTGGTAAGGGTGAGAGTCTAGGTTGTCAATATGTACAACTCTGTGATCCGTAACGTCCAGAATTGTGTCATTGTCTTCTGTAGCTCTCATTCCTCTGCCCTGGTTTCCTGTCCTTTCACAAGGGGTTTATCTATGACAGGCTTCTGTTGGTGTTTTCGTGGTACTCTAAATTGTTGCGGGTAAGCTTTTTTGTATTAAAATTGCAATGTACCATATTGTTGGCATCTATGTGGTTGATAACCTCTTCTGTAGGAGTAAATGCCACTCCCTCAAACTTCTCAAAAGGACTGTGATTGTCTTTACTGTAAGGCACCTACAGATTTTGCTCTATCCATGTCTTACTTAATGGATTACAGTGCTTCATCAATAATAATAAGAATAATAATGACATTTCTTCAGTGCGTAACTACCTCATGAGAGTTGTCCCAACGCTCAGTACCGAAGTCCATCCGTCTGCATGCATTTCTCAATCCCCCCTACATCTTGATCTGAAAAAAACATGTTTTAAGTTTTTTTCTGGAGCATTTCCTCTGACTGGGCCTGCCTAACTGTTAAGGGCAGAGAATTCCACAGTTTAGGTGCTAGTTAGCCGAACAACTTTCTGCCTATTCGTGCTTTCCTCACTCTGGGCACTATAGCCAACAGCTCCCTTGATGAGCTGAGATTCCTTTAGTGTATGTGAGATCTCACCAGTGATTGCAGGTACTGTGGCCCTTTATATAGAAGCATAAGGCTTTGAAGGCTGCTCTTTGTCTCGCAGGGAGCCAGTGAAGCCGCCTAAGTGTGTCCTCATGAGTGCTTGTCTAGGCAGATTCAGAATGAGCCTAGCTGCCACATTCTGCACTCTTTGGAAATCTGTTGGGTCTACTTTGTGTCACTCAAAGGTATTACACATCACAGTAGTCCAACCCTGACACGTTCATGGACTGAACCACTGTCTTCCTAGATTCTGTTGGCAAAAAGCACACTATTTTTCTCAGCATTTTCAGGAGTCCAAAACACTTTCCTGCCACTGCTGAGATTTGGATATCAAAAGAAAATGTATCATTCTCCCAGGTGCCGAGATTCTTGATCTTAGGTTCAGCTTCCAGAACAGGGCCTAGCTCTAGGGGCCACCAGGGCGATTACCAAATATTAGCCTGGTTACCAAAAGTCAAAATCTCTGTTTTTTCTGCATTGAGCTACAGAAACTTAAGGTTCATCCACTTTGCGACTTCTTCCAGGCAGAAGCAGAGAGACACAGCCATCTGGACAGCATTTTTGTGATAATAAACTGAGTTTCATCAGCATATGACACAATCGAGAATCCACAGCTCTGAATTACCCCCGCTAGCATGCGCATACATACATTAATCAGGGTTGGGCTCAAGGAAGAGCTGCATGGCACTCCTTGCTTCAACTGGAGCACCCTTGATTGGCTTATGTGCAAAAGGACTCAACCCATCGCAAAGCTTTGTGTCCTATCCCACATTTCCAGAGTCTCCCTAACATAATGCTGTGGCACACAGTATCAAATGCAGCACTAAGATCCAACATCAATAGCGCTGCATGGTCACCAGCGTGCCAACCAAAGAGGGATTCAACATTGTATGGCATGTATAGAATTCTACTTTGTGCTTGAGGTCTAAAGGAAGCTGCCCTCAGCCATCCTTGCCTTTGCAGTACAGATGCTCCTGCCAATTCTCTAAAACATGTAGATGAAATATCCATGGCAACATAAAAGATTGCCGAGGATGTTCTTTCTCCTTCCTGTGGAATTGTTTTTGTATCCACTCTTAACTTCCGCTATATGTGTTCAAGATACATAGCTATATTAGACCACATCTGAGGATCATATCTTGCTAGAATTATCAGAGCATTTGAGGCACTTGTAGTGGTAGCAGCAGTTACATAAAATGCTTTTCAATGTTGTCTAGCTTTTTAGCTTCTCTATTTGGATGAGCAGTACACGGTGCTGATGGGTTTCTGGACCATCTTTGAGTGCTTTGAGTAATGACAGAATCTGCTCAAGGGTGACCTAGCAGACATATCAGGGTGTTTTTACTTTTTGTCCAATCATGGTATTACCGCTACACTTGTGGCTGGTGTAGCCACAATTTTTAGATCTTCTTCCCAAATGTGATCTACTATAGGGATTGATTTCACAGTCTTTCTGGCAGGCTCTTTGAAATCATAAAAAACAATCAGTCTCATTTTCAGTAATAAGTAAGTCAAACCTCTTTGATTTTCTTTCTTTACAATGACGAAATGCCATCTATGTGGTGAATCTATTGCTGAAGCAGTGGCATCATCCAGTGTTATAGCCACATACTGCTTGCATTTGGGAAATGAATACTGAGGTGAAACTGGTAACTACACTTCCTCCTGATAAACATCTATATCTGATTGTTTTGGCAAGGATTGAGATGGTGCTAGAGACAATTGTGGCGAGGACATTTGAGCAGGCTGAAAGAACTGTCCTGAAGAAGGAGTTGTAGCAAGCCTCACCTGAGGTCTGGAAATATTTGGTTTGCCTGCATTGACGTTTGTTGGTTCAAATGAGCAACTTGCACTTGTGGGAAGCATTTGTAGTAATCAGGTACCATTAGGCATACATCTTTACCCAGGCCCAATGGAACTTGTACCATCTGTTTCCATTTATCATGCATAGGTAGTTCAAGATGTTCCATACAATGTTGCCATCATCATCCTCAGTTCGCCCAAAAGATTGATAACTGCTTTTACCATTTGCAAGAGTAAAAACCTTTCGATCATATTCTTCATCCTCTTCATCGGAGACATGGTTTTTACGTTCAACTAAGTTAGGTTATAAGCTGGCCCAAAAGGACCTTCCTCATCTAATTCCTCTGTATTGAATAATTGTCTCGGTGGTTAAGGGGACACTTTGTTAGGAGAAGTGTGTTCTAGTATTGAAGTGCATGACATGCCTTAATCTGAAATTATAGCTATTTCAGGTTCTTTTGCAGTTCTCATCATCTTTATTGATGGTTTTGTTGTGGTAAATGTTGTGTTGATCAAGCAGTTGAATAGGTTATGGTTGATTGTAGTCTATTTGCTGGTTTTCTTGTTGACAGTGCTGTTGATGATGTAGCCATGGATTATGTAGCCATCAATGATGTAGCAGTCAACACTATGGCTATCAAAAATGTAGCTGTGGATGATGTAGCAGTCGACAGCATGGGCAGTGTCATAGTAGTAGACTTTTTTCACACTATTGTCATTGATGATATCTTCGTCAATGACCTCGTAGGTGGTGTAGTAATTGATTCTTTCGTCAACGGAATTCATGTCAATGGTGATAGTGTCTTTGTTGACAGTGAAATTTTTGTAAATGGTGTTGTTTACACAGCCTTCATCACCATTTATTTTGATACAGACAATTTTGAGACTTTGGGGCTGATTTAGAACTCAGCAGACAGGTTATGTCATTGTACAAAAATGCCACTGTTGGCATGGTTACCCCCTAACTTTCTGCCTTTTGTTGATGCCAGATTTGATTGAAAGTGTGCTGGGACCCTGCTAACCAGGCTCCAGCACCAGTGTTCTTTCCCTAAAACTGTATCTTTGTCCCCACAATTGGCACAGCCCTGACACATAGATAAGTCCCTTGTAAATGGTACCCCTGGTACCAAGGGCCCTGTGGCCAGGGAAGGTCTCTAAGGGCTGCAGCATGTATTATGCCACCCTGGGGACCCCTCACTCAGCACATGCACACTGCCTCACTGCTTGCGTGTGCTGGTGGGGAAATAAAATTATAAGCCGACATGGGATTTCCCTCAGGGTACCATGCCCACAACCCACTGCCGGTGGCATAGGTAAGTTACCCCTCTAGCAGGCCTTACAGCCCTAAGGCAGGGTGCACTATACCACAGGTGAGGGCATAGCTGCATGAGCACTATGCACCTACAGTGTCTAAGCCAATTCTTAGGCATTGTAAGTGCAGGGTAGCCATAAAGAGTATATGGTCTGGGAGTTTGTCAAACACAAACTCCACAGTTCCATAATGGCTACACTGAATACTGGGAAGTTTGGTATTAAGCTTCTCAACACAATACATCCACACTGATGCCAGTGTGGGATTTATTGAGAAATGCACATAGAGGGCATCTTAGAGATGCCCCATACATTCCAGGCCAACTGCTAGTGCTAGGCTGACCAGTCTCTGCCAGCCTGCCACTTCCAGACTAGTTTCTGGCCACATGGGATGAGTGCCTTTGTGCAATCTGTGACCAGGAACAAAGCCTGTCATCGGTGGAGGTGCTTCTCACCTCCCTCCTGCAGGAACTGTAACACCTGATGGTGAGACTCAAAGGCTCAAGCCTGGTGTTACAACACCCCAGGGCACTCCAGCTAGTGGAGATGCTGCCCCCCCCGGACACAGCCCCCACTTTTGGCGGCAAGTCCGGAGGAGATAATGAGAAAAACAAGGAGGAGTCACCTTCCAGCCAGGACAGCCCCTAAGGTGTCCTTAGCTGAGGTGGCCCCTTCCTTAGTAAATCCTCCATCTTGCTTTGGAGGATTTAGCCCAATAGGATTAGGGATGTGCCCCCCGCCCCAAAGGGAGGAGGCACAAGGAGGGTGTAGCCACTGGCTACTGCCCCCCAGCTCTAAACACACCCCTAAATCTAGTATTTAGGGGCGACCCATGACCTACAAAGAAGAAGGACTGCTGACCTGAAAACCCCATAGAAAAGAAGGAAGACAACAACTGCTTTGGCCCCAGCCCTAACGGCCTGTCTCCTGATTCAAAGAACCTGCAACAGCGACGCATCCAGCGGGACCAGCGACCTCTGCAGACTCAGAGGACTGCCCCGCAACCGAAAGGACCAAGAAACTCCTCTGGATAGCGGCTCTGTCCAAAACAACCAAGAAGAAACCATCTTTAAAGGGACTCACTCCTGTAGCGTGAGTCCCCAACACTCTGCACCTGACGCCCCCGACCCGTGTCCAGAGAAACTAACACTGCAGCGAGGGCCCCCAGGGGACTCCTACGGCATGTCCACCCTGAGATGACCTCCCTGCACCCCCACGGCGATGCCTGCAGGGAGAATCTAGAGGATCGCCCTGACCACGACTGCCCAGTAACAAAGAACCCAATGTCTGGAAGAAGCACTGCACCCGCAGTCCCCAGGCCTGAGAGGAACCAACTACCAGTGCAGGAGTGACCAGCACGCGGCCCTCATCTTTGCCCAGTCAGTGGCTGGCCCAAGAAGCCCCCCCTGTACCCTGCCTGCATCGCCAGAGTGACCCCCCCGGGTCGCTCTATTGAAGCCAATTCAAAACCCGATGCCTTGTTAGCACACTGCACCCGGCTGCTCCTGTGCCGCTGAGGATGTATTTTGTGTGCCTGTTTGGGACTCCCCCAGTGCTCTACAAAACACCCCTGGTCTGCTCCCCAAGGACTCAGGTACTTACCTGGTTGCAGACTGTAACTGGAGCACCCATAGTCTCCATAGGCGCCTATGCTGTTTGGGCCCCTCTTTGACCTCTGCACCAGACCGGCCCTGTGTTGCTGGTGCTGGGTGTTTGGGTTTGACTTGAACCTTAAACGGTGGGCTACCAATGCCCCAGAGATTAAACTTCTTTTGTGCTTTACTTATCTGACAAACTAACCTTTACTTACCTCCCCCAGGAACAATTGAATTTTGCAGTGTCCACTTTTAAAATAGCTTATTGCCATTTTAAGCCAAACTGTGTACATTACTGTTTTCATTCAAAGTCCTAACTATACCTATGCAAAGTACCTTACATTTAATGTACTTACTTGATAGCTGAATCATGTGGTTCTAAAATAAATTTAAAAAATAATATTTTTCTAGATAAAAACCTATTGGCCTGGAGTTGTCTTTGAGTGTGTGTTCCCATGTATTGCCTGTGTGTGTACAACAAATGCTTGACACTACCCTCTGATAAGCCTAACTGATCGACCATATTACCACAAAAGAGCATTAGTATTATCTATTATTGCCACTATCAACCTCTAAGGGGAACCCCTGGACTCTGTGCTAAATATCTCTCACTTTGAGATAGTATATACAGAGCCAGCTTCCTACAGCCATCACAGCGGTGGTGGATATCCCATCCGCTGAAGTCGAAATCCCATAGAATAGAATGGGATTTAGATTTCGGAGGATGAGATATCCATCACCGTTGTGACAGAGTAATCCGTCCGCTGAGTTCTAAATCAGCCCCTTAGTCACTGGTGAAGATGAAGATTGCTTCAAAGGCTTAGCTGTTAATTTTTTTTTTTTGTAGAACTCGACGGAGCTGATGATACTCTTTGGCTTTTTTATGTCAGGTTTTTGTCAGACTTATGACCTGACTCTGAAGCAGTCGTGTCCCCTTTTAACTTGGTAAGGGCTTTTAGTGAGGAGAGCCCTCAGACTTATCCCTTAAAGAATGACCAGAATGGAAATATTCTCTTTTAAAGGATTTTGAGGAGGATTCACCTTCTTTACTAGAGTGGGATTCTTGACTTTTGCAGCCAAAGTAAAACTCTTGCCTTTTTGCCTTTAAGTCTTTTTGTAGAAACTGTTTGACATATTTTACATTCCTTGGCTTTGTGGGCATGGTAAAGACAAAATATGCAGTCTTTATGAGGGTCTTCAGAGCGAAATCTCTTTTTACAACATGGCCTAAAAAGGTTTTCCTTGTTAGCTTCAGTCATAGTCTGATTTGTACAGCTTAATAACTCTTTTTACAAGAAACGGTCACTCATCTGACTGAGAAAGCGGGGCTCACAGGGACTCCCTTCACACACAGCGTGTGATAGAAATCTAAACTTGCTGGCCTGAATGAGGAGAAGGGGATGTTGTGCTTTGCTCTGATTGATTGAGCTTGGGTGTTCTATAAAGTGGCGGATAGGCTACTGGTGTGACTATTATAAAGCTACCTGGGTGTATGTTTAACATTGTAGTCCTCACTATATGTACTGTGGCTCTCCCTTCTCACTGACAGGGATGATTAAAGCATGTGAATCTATGGAAGATCCAATACTGCTGAATAATCAGTATATACATTTGAGTCTTATGATGAATGCTAAAACAAAAGTTTCCCTATTGAGTTGCATTAAATGGGATCAGTGCAAGACACTCTGCACTTCTATCAGAATGCAAAGTAATAGAAGCAGTATTTGAATGTATGTAACAAACATAAAGAATCTTGTAACTTAATGCACCAGGCCACAGTGTTGTAGTACCAGTCCAAAAGGTTCTCCCTAGTGGTATTATGCCAAAATTAAAAACAGATGTATGCTATTATGGAAAGGAGAATTCATTAGGATCACAGCATGCCAATAGCATCCCCCAGCAGTCTTCCCTAATGCAATCTGTTGGAAGAGCTAATTCCATGCCTCTGTATGAAGGGAAATCATGCCAACTTTGTAAACATATCTATGGATACTCTGAAACAGATGCCAGCTTCTTTAATCTCAGACACAGAACCACTCTTAGAAGCAGCCCTCTAGGTATAAAAACACTCAATTATGTTATATTTTGAGGAACATGGAAACCAATAATTTCCAAGGTATAGTTAAATACCATTTTCAGTATGTAGTGATTATGGTATCTTCCTGTTTACAATGCCAGGGATCCTGCAAACTAATTAGATTGTTTTTAACTGCTTCCACTAGCGATGTGAAGTTTATTAAGGAAATAGTGTTGGGAAAGCCAATTGGTCTTGCTTTGGTCACTGCTATTGGCTTTGTCAACATCAGATGTTTTTAAAATGCTCCTACATTGGCAAGGCCAATACCGTCAACCGCCCATCTTGAAAGTCTCTTTTATTTTCAAAATAACCACCTCTTTGCATGACATAATTTGAACTGGAGCAATGTGTTTGGCGCAAGGTGGCTGCCATCAAGAAAGCACACCGAATAACGTTATGCTTTCAAGATAGCCACCATGTTGGGTCACATCATGTTGTATCATGGAACTTGACAACTTTCTTGAAAGTATAGCAAATACACTTTGAAGTCACCTCTCTTGGCAGTGCATCTTATAAACATTTGGCACTAGCAAAGCTGATAGTGATGGCCAGGATATGTTACGACTCTGTCATCCCATTTCTATGGGGCGCAGTAAGGGGACTCTCGGTAGCCTGGGAATCACCTTGAACACTTATCTAGAGTCCCTTGCTGACTCCCGTTTGTTTCTCTTTTCACCATGATATACTTCTTTCATATTACATTTGCTTCCTGGGACTGCAAATCCCTAATGCACAGCCTGGTAGTCAGGAAAGCCAGGATTCTGTTTCCCATTGTTTTCTATGGGAGAAGTCCAGTTGCTCCTTTTTACCGGATCTTCTGCTCCAGGACTTGCGCATGTCTGAAACTACACACACCTGAGACCTCTCCTGTGCAGCCCACTCATGTGATTCCACCTGGGGTTTTCTGCAGCTTGGAACTGCTTATAAGCGGCCATTTTCTCAAGATCCCCGTCGTGCATTGGAGTTCTATTCCTTTGTGTTACAGACCCCTTATGGGATGGTGTTCAGTTTTGTTCCTGTTCTGTTCCAGCTTGATCCTGTTTCCTGTTTCTCTGCCCTGCTCCTGGTTGATCCAGCCAGAGTCTACTCTCTATCTCTTAGCCTTGTACCTATTTGTTTGTTCCAGAGCCTGCTCCCTGTTTCTCTGTCCTGCTCCTGCCTTGTTACAGCCTGAACCTGCTCTCTGTTTCCCAGTCCTGTCTCTGTTTGTTCCAGCTAGAAGTTTGCATCCTGTTTTCCAGTTCTAGTCCTGCCTTTGCTTCAGCCTGAGTCTGTTCCCAGTTCTTGGCTCTGCCTCTGCCTCTTAGTTTGTTTCCTTCTGTTTCTGTTTCCTCTCGGTATTTGTGTCTGGTAAGTGTTCAATCAGTCTTCACCAGTGTATAAGTGTCCTCCTTTGTACTGGGGTTGGCTCCTGGTTTCCAGGAGGCAATTCCAGTCCCCATCCTTGTCTAGTGTTATCCGTTGTCTTTCGTGCCTAACAGTGACAGCATGCTATTGCTGTTTTTCCAGGAATCGCTACTGTGTTTCCAGCTGGACCCACAAGAGCGTGTCTTGTGAATGTAAGTACTATCCTTGTTTGTGCTCTAGGGTCCAGAGACAGAATCACTTCTGCGGCCTCCTTTTTATGGGGCTGGCAGGGTGACTATCTGTAAGAGCAAACTGCACAGAGGCATTGACATTCCCTGTCACTGTGGGAGGTTCTGCGCCCTACTCTGTGTACAACCCCAGCGTGTTTGTCCATTACTAATCCGTTTCCTGTTTGTTCACACAAGGGTAGCTCTGCTTTTACTTTCCTGTTTCCTGTGCCTGTCCATAACTGTCCTTTCCCGTGTATGCCTTTAGCTGATCTTCTGCCCCAGTACACTACCTCTTTAGGATATTCGGTGACCTCAAGGGGTGTCCCAACCAGAGTCCTGATCAGACCCGCCCGAATCTGTGACAGAATGCACAACCCAAAAATGTCAAGCTCCTCGGGCAGCAAAGGCACACACAGACCTAAAATGCTTTACTGTCATGTTAAGACACCCCTTTCTAAACCTATACATTCTCTGTAAACCTCTAAGAAATTCCTTAGTTTAAAGGATAGACTTGTTAAAGAAAACCATAACTTGCAAGTTCAGTACTACACTGAGTGGCTTGCTAATCTTTCAGTGATAGACTATTATGTTATTTGTGGCTATGGCCCCCAGTCCCTGTCTGTAGAATTACAAGGACGTAATAAGTTTTTGCAGTATCTATTAGCTGAAGCCAGTAAGAATGTTTGTAACCGGGGAAGTGCTTTTGCTACCTCTGCACAAGACACTCACACTTGTGCAGAGATGGTTAATTCCTTGACTCATGCTAGTGCATCCCAAGTTCATTTCCAGGACTTTGCTATAACAAAGAACCCTGACACTGTCCAAGAAGCCACCCTAGAGATCCCCTTGTTTTCTGATGCGTGCTTCAGCCCATCTGGGTCAGTTTCTCAGAATTCAAAGTGCAGTGCTGACTCTTATAAAGACCTACCAGTCATTCAGAGCTTTCAAGTCAGCAGGCTAGACCCTGTATTTAAGGGATCAGTAAAGACTGTGGGGTTCCTTAGTTCAACTCAAATGGCTTGTGCTCTCCCCAAATTGGATGACAGTACATCAGTCTCAATTCCTAAGTGCTGTGCTGACTCTTGTAAAGACTTACCAGTCCCTCAGAGCTTTCAAGTCAGCAGGTTAGACTCTGTATCAAAGGGATCAGTAAAGACTGTGGGATTCCTTAGTTCAACTCAAAAGGCTTGTGCTCTTCCCAAACTGGATGATACTACACCAGTCTCAATCCCTAAAAGCTCTGCTAAACCCTTTTCTATTGTGAGTGGGTTTGATAACAATATGGACATACACATACTAAAAGAGCAGTTTTGGCAGATTAAAAGGCAGATATCGGAGTTCTATGATGAAAATGTTGTAACATACACAATAAATCTTGCACGTGGGCTCTTTTCATCAATGCATATTTCACTGTTGCCAGAACCAGACATTCTGTTTCTCTGTAAGGTAGAAGAAGTAACAGAGCAGCTGATGGAAACTACTGCAAGGCAATTTGAAAACCTGAAAAAAGAAAATGATCACCAGCTTTGGCTCAAAGAACAGTATGCTACTTCATGTGCCTCTCCAAAGACTACTATAGAGCAGATTGTCCCTTCTATTATTGACAGTCAAGAGACAGCTCCTGTTATAAATATATCAGCCTCTTCTTCAGACTCTCGCTCAGCTTGTAGTTCTCCAGAGAATATCCCTGAACAGTTGACTGAATTTCTGACATCTCTGAGAGATTTGACACCTCTTGATTTAAAGGATGAATCAGAGTCTTCAGAAGGAAGTGTCTCAGCCCCTCTATCAGAGCAAATAAAGTCAAAGGAAGAAGACAATGCTGTTGCAGACTCCAATAGCTGCACCATAAGAAACCAAGATATGACTTTACTGGAGAGTAAGGGCAAGTTGTGCAACAGTGCTGAAGGATCTGAATCTAGTGATGACAGTGGTTCCTGCCCTGCGGTAAACAAACCTGAAGATAGTGCTGTTCAAACAACGCAAACACCAGAATTTTCAGCTTGTGGGGATACTCCTGCCCTTTCAAACGTATTCATAGAATTTTCAGATGATGAAGAGACAATTCCTGTTTCAAGTGAATTAATGGATTTCTCTGTCCGTGAAGAAATACCCGCAGTTACTAAGAATGTAACGGACTTCTCAGAAAGTCTAAAAATCTCTTCTGTGTCAAAGCAAGCCATGGAAATGTCAGACAAGGAAGAAAGCCAGCAATCTGAAACTGAACAGCATGTCATAAGAAATTATAGCCATCTCCTAGAACAGGACACAGTTGGAGCCTCAACCACTGATCCTGACTTGCTGTTCCCTGCCACTGTGTTGCCTGTTTCCAGCTCAACGGTTAGTGAAGAACAGATCTTTGATCAACCGGTATCTGATCTTGATGTAAAACCAGCCACACCAATGCCACACCAATGCCACCTGCTGTGTCTCTGAAATTCAAGACTCCTGAAAACCAGCAATCTGAAACCAAAGCTCAAGTACTGAAAGATGTAATATTTCCCACTAAAACTAAAGACATGAACTTGAATCTTGTATTTGAAGATCTGATGATAAGTACTGTACTTAGGTGGTCATTACAACCCTGGCAGTCGGTGTTAAAGTGGCGGTAAGGCTGCGAACATGCCGGCGGAAAAAAAATGGAATTACAACCATGGCGGAAACCGCCAACAAAGACAGCCACTTTAACACTCCGACCGCCACGGCAGTACAAACAAACAACGCGGCGGTCACCGCCAACAGACAGGCGGGAGACAATGTACCGCCCACAGTATCACAACCTACCAATCCGCCACCTTTTCTGGGGTGGATTCACCGCGAACAAAAACACGGCAGAAACAGGACTTCAAAGGGCTCACCTCTGCACAACCCACGAGGAACCAGGAAGCCATGGAACCCGAGCTCCACATTTTACCAGCCTTTATCTTCTTGCTCCTCTACCAGGAGCACGAACGCCGGCGGCGAAGACCACGGTGAGTACTGCACCTATGACACAGGGAAGGGGGGAGGAAAAAAACTGTGACACACACACGCAACACGCAACACCCCCACCCTCACCCACGACAAGACACACATTAATGCAGCATGATACATTACAGTTACACCCCTCAACCCCCCCGGAAGAATGCAAAGACAAAAGGAAATGAGGTGAACGATTGTAATATATTAAAATTCAGTAGTCAAATAATATACATACACTATTTACAAATATAAACACCAAGAATATTAGTCCAGGGTATTCCACCCTTAAAGTCCGTGGACCACTGGGCCCCAAATGCATGGGCGAGGCCCACACAAGATACCCAAACATGATGGAGAGAACACTGCAGGGGCATCAGATAGAAATAAAACAGGCACCTCAGGGGGAAGGGAAAGGGGGGCACCTCAGCCGGTTGAGTGCATGACGCCAAATCCACGAGGGGGCCCCATGCCCACTGTTCAATCCTGGGGAGTGCAAAGCCAGAGTCTCTCAAGTCTCTACAGTGGGTGGGTTGCCCACTGTTCAATCCTGGGGAGTGTAAAGCCACAGTCTCTCAAGTGGATAACAGTCTCCACTGGTTCTAGAGGGGGCTTGGTGCCCAGAGTACTACATCCTGCCAAGGACAGAGGTAGTGGATGTGATACTCCACTGGTTCTGGGGGGGGCTTGGTGCCCAGAGTGCTTCATCCTGCCAAGGACAGAGTTAGTGGATGTAAATCTCCACTGGTTCTGGAGGGGGCTTTGTGCCCAGAGTGCTTCATCCTGCTCGTGGCGGCCTCAGTATTGTCAGTGTTTTTGGCGCTCATGGGCCTGCGGTGCTTGTGGCGGCGGTGTCTTTGGCAGCGGTGCTTGTGGCAGCGGTGTCCTTGGCAGCGGTGTTTGTGGCGGCAGTGTCCTTGGCAGCGGTGCTTGTGGCGGCAGTGTCCTTGGCAGCGGTGCTTGTGGTGGCGGAGTCCTTGGTAGCGGTGCTTGTGGCAGCAGTGTCCTTGGCAGCGCTTCAGCTGCTGGCGGTCCTGTCTTGGGCAGCGGGGCTGATGCTGGCGCTCGCCTCCTGGGCAGCGGGGCTGATGCTGGTGCTCGCCTCCTGGCCAGCGGGGCTGCTGCTGGCGGTCGCCTCCTGGGCAGCGGGGCTGTTGCTGGCGGTCGCCTCGTGGGCAGAGGGGCTGATGCTGGTGGTCCTGTCTGGGCCAGCAGGGCTGCTGGCGGTCACCTCCTGGGCAGCGGGGCTGATGCTGGCGGTCCTGTCTGGGCCAGTGGGGCTGATGCTGGCAGTCGCCTCCTAGGCAGCGGGGCTGCTGCTGGCGGTCCTGTCTGGGCCAGCGGGGCTGCTGTTGGCAGTCGTCTCCTGGGTATCGGGGCTGATGCTGGCGGTCGCCTCCTGGGCAGCGGGGCTGATGCTGGCGGTCGCCTCCTGGCCAGCGGGGCTGCTGCTGGCGGTCGCCTCGTGGGCAGCGGGGCTGATGCTGGCGGTCCTGTCTGGGACAGGGGATTGGGTCTGGGTGGAGGAAGTTGGAGAGGGGAGGCTAGAGACACAGACAATGGCTGCCATCAGTGCTGAGGCCAGTATGAAAAGCTCGCTGAAGGGCTGCCTGACCAGAATGAATGCCCACCAGGAATGCAATGGTTTGTTGCAACTGTCTCTCTACACCCTGGATGGCATTCAAAATGGTAGACTGCCCAACAGTGAGGGACCTGAGAAGGTCAATGGCCTCCTCACTGAGGGCAGCAGGGGTGACTGGGGCAGGGGCTTGAGGTGCCTGGGACGAAGGAGATGCCCACCCTCCTGGGTGAGCGGGCACGGGGCAAAGGCTGAGGGGCTGCTGGGAGGGCGGTGCTGGAGGGGGGTTGGCGTCTGTACCTGTAGATGCGGGGGCACAGATGGGGCTGCCACCACAAGGGAGCTCCCATCAGAGGACGAGTCCGTATCACTGGTGTCAGCTCCTGTCCCCGCCGTGGAGCTCCCCTCGCCCTCCGTCCGACTGGTGAAATCATGTGGGATGCAGCTCCCTCCTGCTCCGCTGCCACTGCTTTTCCGCCTGATGATGCTGATGCACACATGTACAGGGAGACCACAAAAAGGGGGGGGAGACAGAAGAAAGACATGTTGAGTGCATGCATCACCGCTACCGTTGGTGGACACGACAGATACAGAAGCCCCCTGCACTACGCCACGCACTTGGGGTCCACTATTCAATCCCTGGGATATGGCCTACAAGTCTATGGCCGATATCTGCACACATGGATGTCACAGGAGCCTGACGAGGTGTAGTTGGCACTGTACCCAGGTGGGGTGGGGTGCCACAGGGTCTGCCTGAAAAAGGGGACTTTACTAGCACACGCGCCCTGGACTAGGGAAACCCACAGCCCACCTCCACCACCCAGACACCTCCATTGTGTGCTGAATCAGCAGAATGAGAGTGTACTCACCCCTTTGTTGTTGCTGTGATTCCCTCAAGTGCCCATCCAACTCCGGGTACGCCACCGCCAGGATCCTGAACATCAGGGGGGTCGTGGTGCAACGGGCACCCCTCCCACGTTGGGAGGCCATCCCCAGCTGGGCCTTCGCTGTCTTCCTGCTCCAGTGGTGAATGTCCTCCCATCTCTTACGGCAGTGGGTGCTCCGTCTGTGATAGACCCCCAGGGTCCAGACGTCCTTGGCGATGGCTCGCCAAATATCCTTCTTCTGGTGGGCGCTGAATTGTACAGGGAAAAAAGAGAAGTTATTACCAACTGCACCATCACAGTCATTGGCACGCATCCCTATCCTTGCCATGTGGCACATGCACTCGCCATCGTTTCATGCACGCATCATTCTCCCCCCCTATCTTTCATCCACACCACTCCACACAGGCATTGCCCATACAGCATGCTCACAGTGTACTTACCTGTTTGTCTGGAGGACCGTAAAGTAGCGTGTACTGGGGGAGGACCCCATCCACGAGTTTCTCCAACTCCTCCGTGCTGAAGGCAGGGGCCCTTTCCCCAGACGCACGAGCCATTGTCTCTTCCAGACTGAGGTCACAGCAGCACTTGCAGTGTAGGTCCTCTCCTGTCGAAGATCAGGTATCGAGTGATTGAACAGATAGAAAATGGTGGTCACGTCCATGGCGGTGCATACAGTCACCTCCGCCGTACATCACATCATCATTGGCTCCTGGGACCCATAGTGTCCCATGTTAACCAATGCAGAATTGCGCCGCGGTCTTTGACCGCCTACTGCGACGGTGTACAACGCCAGCGCAGTTACCTCACATCCCATTGTCCTACTTTACAGGTCAGGCAGCCGCCATTTCAGGGGCCCACATGGCTTTATTTGTAACTGCGTCACACATACCTAGTCCTTGCCTCAACACTCATACAGGCAAAATTCGGGTTATGAATGGTTTTCTGAGTAAGCTGTGTTTATGTACCTCTGAGTTGGTTGACTCTGTGCTCGCTGTTGTCCTTCATAGGCACCGTCTGCTGGGACATGTAAGGAGATGGCGGCATCCTCTGGTGTATAGACCGCTGGTGGACCTGTCAACAATGGAGGAAAGACATGTAATCATCACCTACAGGCTTGATCGTGCCACAATCATGGAACTGTGTGCCCAGTTGGAGCCAGACCTGATGTCAGCTATCCGCCATCCCACAGGAATCCCTCCTCAACTGCAGGTGCTGTCAGTACTCCATTTCCTTGCAAGTGGGTCTTTTCAAACTACAGTGGCCATAGCATCAGGGATGTCCCAGCCTATGTTTTCCAACGTGTTGGCCAGAGTGTTGTCTGCCCTGCTGAAACACATGCAGAGCTACATCGTGTTCCCTCAGGTGGAGGATTTGCCTATAGTGAAAAGTGACTTCTATGCCCTTGGACATATCCCCAACATCATAGGTGCCACTGATGGGACACATGTGGCCTTGGTCCCCCCCACTGGAGTGAACAGATGTACAGAAACCGGAAGAGTTACCGTTCGATGAAAGTGCAGATGGTGTGTTTGGCAGACCAGTACATCTCCCACGTTAATGCCAAATTCCCTGGCTCAGTGCATGACGCTTACATTCTGTGGAATAGCAGCATCCCTTATGTGATGGGGCAACTCCAGAGACACAGTGTGTGGCTATGAGGTGAGGACATGGACCCAATACAGTGTGACAAGGTGTCTGGGTCTCGGGATGTCCCTGAGAGTTAGTGTGTATCTAACAGTTGTCCCTCGCCATTTGCAAGTGACTCTGGGTACCCCAACCTGTCATGGCTACTGACCCCAGTGAGGAATCCCAAGACAAGGGTAGAGGAACGCTACAATGAGCCACATGGGCAAACTAGGACGATTATAGAGCGGACCTTCGGCCTCCTGAAGGCCAGGTTCCGGTGCCTCCATATGACAGGTGGTTCCCTATTCTGCTCACCAAAGAAGGTGTGCCAGATCATCGTGGCCTGCTGTATGCTTCACAGCTTAGCTTTGCGACAACAGGTGCCTTTTCTGCAGGAGGATGGTCCAGATGGAGCTGTTGTGGCAGCTGTGGAGCCTGTGGACAGCGAAGACGAGGAAGCAGGAGAAGAGGACATCGACAACAGGAACTCTGTGATCCTGCAATACTTCCAGTGAGACACAGGTAAGAATACAAACCTGCCTACTACATGTACTTTAACACTACTACCTCTCTACTGTCTGTCCTTTTCACCCAGTGTATGGTCACTGAGTTGTCACTTTCCCTTACGATTTCACAGATGTGGGTCCCACTGTGTGACATCTGCTTTGTTTCCTCATGGACTAGAGCTTTGTGACATAGGTATATTGGCATTACAATAGAAAGAGCATTTTGTCACTGTAATTGCTAATACACTATTTCGAAATCACAGACAGACTCCAGATTGTTTTGTGCTTTAAGGGTGTTTATTTGAGGGCTCAATATTGGAGGGGGTTGTAAAATGGTGAGGGGTGATGGTGGAGGAATGTCCATGGTAGAGTCCAAGCTAATAGTCTCACAGGTGCATTGTCCAAAGGGGCATATGAAGTGGAGCTGGGGCAGTTTGAGGATGGACAGGGTGACAAGGAGGGACAAAAGGATGACATTCAGGGCGGTCTCATTTCTTGGCGGGGGTCTTGGCATCATTCTCTGTCTTTGTCCTGGATCTCAGGGACCGTTTGCGGGGTGGTTCTCCCTCTGCAGGGGGTGGGGTTCTGGTGTGGTGGTCCTGTGGGGGTGCCTCCTGTCCACTAGCGCCGGTGGAGGTGGTGGGCAGTTCATCATCCAGGCTAGTGTCAGGGGCCCCTTGTTGTGCCACAGTGTCCCTCCTGGTGTTGAGGACTTCCTTCAGCACCCCTACAATGGTGCCCAGGGTGGAAATGATGGATCTGGGTTCCTCCCTGAAGCCCAAATACTATTCCTCCTGCAGCCACTGGGTCTCCTGAAACTTGGCCAGTACCGTTGCCATCGTCTCCTGGGAATGATGGTAGGCTCCCATGATGTTGGCGAGGGCCTCGTGGAGAGTGGGTTCCCTGGGCCTGTCCTCCCCCTGTCGCACAGCAGCCCTCCCAGTTCCCCTGTTTCCCTGGGCCTCTGTCCCCTGAACGTGTGCCCACTGCCCCCAGGTCCCTGTTGTTGTTGGGGTGGTGGGTTAGCCTGGGTTCCCTGTAGTGGTGGACACACTGCTGCTTGACGTGTCCTGGGGACAGAGGTTTGGGTCCGCTGGGTGGGTGCTGTCCTGGTGTTTCCAGAGGGGGCAAGCTCTGTAGTGGCCTGTGCCAGTGTGAGGGGAACCGACTGTCCCAAGGTCCCAGATGGGCCGTGCTGGTCATCTAGATCCAGTTGGACAGAGCTGCTGTCATCACTGTGAGCCTCTTCTGTTGGTGGTGTGGATATGTGTGGACCCTCCTGTGTGGTGACGTTGGGTAGGGGTCTTGGAGGGGTGTAAAAGCATGATTATTGCATCTGGGTGTGTCATGGTGTGCAAAGGGTGGGTGCCCGTGTACCCCAGTGCTTGCATCCGTGTGGGGGACCTTGCATGATGATGGCTTAGGGTTGTGTATGGGTATGTGAATTGGCCATGCATTGGTGATGGGTGTCCATGCTTTGTTGTTGCATGCAGGGCTTGGTGTTGGGATGTGTGGTTTGTGATATTGGGACATTTGTGAGGAGTAGGAGTGATGGGTGTGAGGAGGAGTGTGGGGGTATGAGAAGGCATGCACGTAGGGTGGGGGATATAGTAGTTAAAGTTTGACTTACCAGAGTCCATTCCTCCAGCTACTCCTTCAAGGCCCTCAGGATGCAGAATAGCCAAGACTTGCTCCTCCCATGTTGTTAGTTGTGGGGGAGGAGGTGGAGTCTGCCACCAATCCTCTGAACCGCAAGGTGGTGTCTTGAGACCACGGAATGCACCTTCCCCCGTAGGTCGTTCCACCTCTTCCTGATGTCATCCCTATTTCTTGGGTGCTGTCCCACTGCGTTGACCCTGTCCACTCTTCTTCGCCATAGCTCCATCTTCCTAGCTATGGAGGAGTGTGGCACCTGTGATCCGAATAGCTGTGGCTCTACCCGGATGATTTCCTCCACCATGACCCTGAGTTCCTCCTCATAGAACCTGGGGTGTCTTTGCCGTGCCATGGGGTGGTGTGGGTGATGTGTGGGGTTGTGTGTGTTGTGATATGTGGGGTGATATTTAGTGGTATGTTGTGTGAGGTGCGTGGATGTTATGTGGGTGATGGAATTGTGTGCCTGTGGATGCTTGGTTGTAGATTGTAGTGTCTCTCTCTGGCCTTCTGTCGCAATTGTGGTTGTAGGGGTTTGTGGGTGATGTGGGTGTGTGTTTTATATTGTATTGGGTGTGTGGCAGTGGTGTGTGTATGTGTATCAGGTGTGTGTATTTTGAATTGTCCAATGCCGTAGTGTTTTGTAAGAGTGTGTGTATTTTAAGCGCGGCGGTGTGTACCGCCAGTGGAATACCACGGTTGAAAGACCACCGTGTGGATTTGTGGGTCATGATAGTGTGGGCGTATATCTGTTGGCGTGACGGTTGAGGTTTTGTTTTCGCCAGTTTATCACTGACCTTTGGTGTGGCGGACTTGTGTGGGTGTCTCAATTTTGTCGGATTCCGAGCTGTGGGTCATAATGACCGTGGCGGAATTCCGCTGCCGCAGCGGTGTGTTGGCGGTATTCTGCACGGCGGTAAGCGGCTTTTACCGCCAATGTTGTAATGACCCCCTTAATGTGTTATTGCAAGAAACCATCATCAATTCAAAGACAAGAGCTGAACATTTAGATAACAATGTAAGGGTAATTTCTGAAGAGACTTCAGTTCTATTTCTTTCCAAAGAACAACCTTTCAGTGTTAACAGAGTTGAAGATTGTAGGAAAGTACCATCTTGCCTGGCATGTTACCCCCATTTTTCACTGTATATATGTTCTTTTAGTTGTATGTGTCACTGGGACCCTGCCAGCCAGGGCCCCAGTGCTCATAAGTGTGCCTGAATGTGTTACCTTATGAATAACTGTCTCACTGAGGCTCTGCTATCCAGAACCTCAGTGGTCATGCTCTCTCATTTCTTTCCAAATTGTCACTAACAGGCTAGTGACCAATTTCACCAATTCACATTGGCATACTGGAACACCCTTATAATTCCCTAGTATATGGTACTGAGGTACCCAGGGTATTGGGGTTCCAGGAGATCCCTATGGGCTGCAGCATTTCTTTTGCCACCCATAGGGAGCTCTGACAAATCCTACACAGGCCTGCCACTGCAGCCTGAGTGAAATAATGCACACATTATTTCACAGCCATTTTCACTGCACTTAAGTAACTTATAAGTCACCTATATGTCTAACCTTTACCTGGTAAAGGTTAGGTGCAAAGTTACTTAGTGTGTGGGCACCCTGGCACTAGCCAAGGTGCTCCCACATAGTTCAGGGCAAATTCCCCAGACTTTGTGAGTGCGGGGACACCATTAAACGCGTGCACTACACGTAGGTCAATACCTATGTGTAGCTTCACAATGGTAACTCCGAATATGGCCATGTAACATGTCTAACATCATGGAATTGCCCCCTCTATGCCATCCTGGCATTGTTGGCACAATCCCATGATCCCACGGGTCTGTAGCTCAGACCCGGGTACTGCCAAACTGCCTTTTCAGGGGTTTCACTGCAGCTGCAGCTGCTGCCAACCCCTCAGACAGGTTTCTGCCCTCCTGGGGTCCAGCCAGGCTTGGCCCAGGATGGCAGAACAAAGGACTTCCTCAGAGAGAGGGTGTTACACCCTCTCCCTTTGGAAAAAGGTGTTAAGGCAGGGGAGGAGTAGCCTCCCCCAGCCTCTGGAAATGCTTTCATGGGCACAGATGGTGCCCATTTCTGCATAAGCCAGTCTACACCGGTTCAGGGACCCCTCAGCCCTGCTCTGGCGCGAAACTGGACAAAGGGAAGGGGAGTGACCACTCCCCTGACCTGCTCCTCCAGTGTGCTCCAGACCTCTGCCATCTTGGAAACAGAGGTGCTGCTGGCACACTGGACTGCTCTGAGTGGCCAGGGCCAGCAGGTGACGTCAGAGACTCCTTCTGATAGGCTCCTTCAGTTGTTGCTAGCCTATCCTCTCTCCTAAGTAGCCAAACCCTCTTTTCTGGCTATTTAGGGTCTCTGCTTTGGGGAATTCCTTAGATAACGAATGCAAGAGCTCATCAGAGTTCCTCTGCATCTCTCTCTTCACCTTCTGCCAAGGAATCGACTGCTGACCGTGCTGGAAGCCTGCAAAACTGCAACAAAGTAGCAAAGACGACTACTGCAACTCTGTAACGCTGATCCTGCCACCTTCTTGACTGTTTTCCTGGTGGTGCATGCTGTGGGGGTAGTCTGCCTCCTCTCTGCACTAGAAGCTCCGAAGAAATCTCCCGTGGGTCGACGGAATCTTCTCCCTGCTACCGCAGGCACCAAAGAACTGCATCACCGGTCCCCTGGGTCTCCTCTCAGCACGACGAGCGAGGTCCCTTGAATCCAGCAACTCTGTCCAAGTGACTCCCACAGTCCAGTGACTCTTCAGTCCAAGTTTGGTGGAGGTAAGTCCTTGCCTCCCCACGCCAGACTGCATTGCTGGGAACCGCGTCTTTTGCAGCTACTCCGGCCTCTGTGCTCTTCCGGCGGAAATCCTTTGTGCACAGCCAAGCCTGGGTCCACGGCACTCTAACCTGCATTGCACGACTTTCTAAGTTGTCCTCCGGCGGCGTGGGACTCCTTTGTGCAACTTCGGGTGAGCACCGTTTCACTCCTCTTCATAGTGCCTGTTCCGGCACTTCTGCAGGTGCTGCCTACTTCTGAGAGGGCTCCTTGTCTTGCTCGACGCCCCCTCTGTCCCCTGACGCAATTGGCGACATCCTGGTCCCTCCTGGGCCACAGCAGCATCCAAAAACCCTAACCACACGATTTGCAGCTAGCAAGGCTTGTTGGCGGTCTTTCGGCGGGAAAACACTTCTGCACGACTCTCCACGGCGTGGGGCATCCGTCCTCCAAAGGAGATGTTTCTAGCCCTTGTCGTTCCTGCAGAATCCTCAGCTTCTACTATCCAGTAGCAGCTTCTTTGCACCCACAGCTGGCATTTCCTGGGCATATGCCCATCTCCGACTTGCTTGTGACTTTTGGACTTGGTCCCCTTGTTCCACAGGTACCCTCGACTGGAAATCCATCATTGTTGCATTGCTGGTTTGTGTCTTTCCTGCAGAATTCCCCTATCACGTCTTCTATGTCCTTTGGGGAACTTTAGTGCACTTTGCACTCACTTTCAGGGTCTTGGGGTGGGCTATTTTTCTAACCCTCACTGTTTTCTTACAGTCCCAGCGACCCTCTATAAGGTCACATAGGTTTGGGGTCCATTCGTGGTTCGCATTCCACTTTTGGAGTATATGGTTTGTGTTGCCCCTATTCCTATGTGTCCCCATTGCATCCTATTGTAACTATACATTGTTTGCACTGTTTTCTAAGACTATACTGCATATTTTTGGTATTGTGTACATATATCTTGTGTATATTTGCTATCCTCATACTGAGGGTACTCACTGAGATACTTTGGCATATTGTCATAAAAATAAAGTACCTTTATTTTTAGTATATCTGTGTATTGTGTTTTCTTATGATATTGTGCAAGTGACACTAGTGGTACTGTAGGAGCTTCACTCGTCTCCTAGTTCAGCCTAAGCTGCTCTGCTAAGCTACCATTATCTATCAGCCTAAGCTGCTAGACACCCTATACACTAATAAGGGATACCTGGGCCTGGTGCAAGGTGTAAGTACCCCTTGGTACTCACTACAAGCCAGTCCAGCCTCCTACAAAGATCAACTACCTGTAGTAGAAACGCTTTGCAAAGAAACCATTTCTGTTACCACGAATACATCACAGAGCACTTGCAATGAAGAAATCTCAGACTTGTCTGAAGATCACCCTAAAGAATTAGCTTGTAGAACTTCTACATTTTCAGATGTTAATCCAGTTTCTCAAGACTTAAAAACTCTTGTTGCTCCTGAATTTGATACTCCGAAGTCATCCAAAACTAAAAGAAATTCTGACTTTTTCATGTTTACCTCGAGAACACCAGTTACCCATGTCTCCCAAGTCTCTATGCTTTGAAAGCCTCAGACCACAATCAATGCAAATATTGCTGCAGAAACAGACATATCCTGCTTGTCGGAAGGTGTTACAGACCTGACAGTTACTAATACGCCAATTATCTCCTCCAAAGAAGAAAGTACTGAACAGGAAACTAATGTCCTAAAGAATACCGCCCATAATGCCATTCCAGATCTCCTTGCTCCTGAATCCACTTCACCAGAAACCAACTCCATGCACTCCTCCCATATCAATCGAACAATAAAGAGGAAAGACATCGTAGCCCATATGGGTTTAACACATGCTTTGTTCATTGGATGAGTGACCTGTGGCAGGACTGTAAACTTATCAACCAAGGTTGGTGTTGGATTTTCTTGCTGTGGCTTTAACTCTTCAACTTTTTTCAGCCAAAGGATCGCCTTCTCTTCTTGAGCAGACTGGTGGGAGGGGGCATACTTTTATCACTCTCTCATCCCATTTCTAGGGTGTGCTGTAAGGGGACTCTCAGTAGCCTGGGAATCACTTTGAACACTTATCTAGAGTCCCTTGCTGACTCCCATTTGTTTCTCTTTTCGCCATGGTATACATTTTTCGTATTACATTTGCTTCCTGGGACTGCAAATCCCATAATGCACAGCCTGGTAGTCAGGAAAGCCTGGATTCTGTTTCCTATTGTTTTCTATGGGAGAAGTCCACTTGCTCCTTTTCACCGGATCTTCTGCTCCAGGACTTGCGAGTGTCTGAAACTACACACACCTGAGACCTCTCCTGTGCAGCCCAGTCATGTGATTCCACCTGGGGTTTTCTGCAGCTTGGAACTGCTTATAAGCTGCCATTTCCTCAAGATCCCCATCGTGCATTGGAATTCTATTCCTTTGTGTTACAGACCCCTTATCAGATGGTGTTCCAGTTTTTTTCCTGTTCTGTTCCAGCTTGATCCTGTTTCCTGTTTCTCTGCCCTGCTCCTGGTTGATCCAGCCAGAGTCTACTCACTATCTCTTAGCCTTGTACATATTTGTTTGTTCCAGAGCCTGCTCCCTGTCTCTCTGTCCTGCTCCTGCCTTGTTACAGCCTGAACCTGCTCTCTGTTTCCCAGTCCTGTCTCTGTTTTTTACAGCCAGAAGTTTGCACCCTGTTTTCCAGTTCTAGTCCTACCTTTGCTTCAGCCTGAGTCTGTTCCCAGTTCTTGCCTCTGCCTCTTAGTTTGTTTCCTTCTGTTTCTGCTTCCTCTCGGTATTTGTGTCTGGTAAGTGTTCAATCAGTCTTCACCAGTGTATAAGTGTCCTCCTTTGTACTGGGGTTGGCTCCTGGTTTCCAGGAGGCAATTCCAGTTCCCATCCTTGTCTAGTGTTATACTTTGTCTATCCTGCCTAACAGTGACAGTGTGCTATTGCTGTTTTCCAGGAATCGCCACTGTGTATCCAGCTGAACCCACAAGAGCGTGTCTTGTGTATGTAAGTACTATCCTTGTTTGTGCTCTAGGGTCCAGAAACAGAATCACTTCTATGGGACTGGCAGGGTGACTATCTGTAAGAGCAAACTGCACAGAGGCATTGACATTCCCTGTCACTGTGGGAGATTCTGCGCCCTACTCTGTGTACAACCCCAGCGTGTTTGTCCATTAGTAATCCGTTTCCTGTTTGTTCACATAAGGGTTGCTCTGCTTTTACTTTCCTGTTTCCTGTGCCTGTCCATAGCTGTCCTTTCCAGTGTATGCCTTTAGGTGCTCTTCTGCCCCAGTACACTATCTCTTTAGGATATTCGGTGACCTCAAGGGGTGTCCCAACCAGAGTCCTGATCAGACCCGCCCGAATCTGTGACAGCATAAAGCAGTAAAATAGATACAAGAGAGGGGTGGCCAGAAAGAGGAAGAAGAGGTAGAGAAAGCAGGGAGAGGTAAAAAAGCTGGAGAAGAGAAGAAAGAGAGACTGCATCGCATCAGTTCTACTTGATCTTCAGGGATGACATGGTAGGCCCTTGGGTTTCCTGTAAGGGAATGTCACGATTCACCCTGAGCTTACTGTCGATGTTTGAGAGAGGTGGAGAGCGGCCCCGGTTCCTGCACGTCCTGCTCTGGCCGAGGTAGGGACGACCCCTTCCAGTAGCCACGGTGCTGTTTGACAATAGTAAGCCACTACAGTCCGTGCCCTCCAGAAGGAGTCCCAGAGGAAAAACCCCAAAAGGGTAAAAAACCTCCAACAGGAACTCCCTGAAACAGATGGAGGACACAAGGAATTAGGACTTAAGATTCTGGAATTCAGGAATTCTGGAGACTGAAGATAGATCAAGAACAACTGGCGCCACAAGAGGAAACCAGCCGGAGCGTGACTACCACCACAGGAGTGTTGCAACGCAATGAGAAGGAAGATAGATTCCCCTTATATACCCCTAGAAAGGAAGTGGGAAACAGGAAGTAGTAATACCACCATCTTGGTTTGGGGCAAGGTCATAACTTAAAATAGAAAACATGCTCCAGAGAAAAGAGAAACAATGCATGCAGGGAAGAGAGGAAGTGAACAGCATGCTGGGAAGGAGAAAGGCATGCATAAAAACTAGTCATGTGCAGGCAGGCGGCTTTTGACTGTGAGACAGGTAAGTGGGTAAATAGTAGGTGGCACAGGGAAAGGGGGGCTGGGAGATAAAAGGGAAGTTACTAGAATGACATGTAAAAGAGGAGGTGGGTCCCGGGCATCCAAAGCGCGTTAATATGTTGTGCGCGCTGAGCGCGGCAAGGACCGTGACCCGAATCAGGGTCTCCGGCCCTGCCGCGCTTGCCTTGAAACTCGCGGCCGGAGAAAAGGGCCGCGGCGGGTGCTGAGACCCTTGAACCGAGCTGCGGCTTCTCTTGCGGCCCGCCCACGGGCTGCCGCAGACTCCTCGAGCTGTGCCGCAGCGGCCCGTGCTCGCGGCCGCGGCGCAACAGGGAAGTTCCTAGGATGTTTCTGCTGATGGTGTAATTTCATGGTGGGTGTCCAGTGCTGTAATGGGGGCCTCCTGTCCTGTGTGGGTCTCAGACTGGGTTTGTACCTGCTGCAGCAGTGCTCCTGCTATGGTGCCCATTGTGGCGTTGTGCTGTTTCCACTGCTCCATGGCCTGTTGGTGTTGTTCCTGCTGCATCCTCTGATTGTGCTCCAGGGTGGACACTATCTGTGCCAACCTGTCATGGGTATGTTGGTAGGCCCCCAATACCTCTGATATCACATCCTGGGCTAATGCATCCATCTTGTGGCCTCCCCCCTGGCCCACTGAGACCCTTGCACTTGCCCTAGCCCCCTGTGCCTGTGTCCCATGCACAGGTCTGGCAGTACCACTTGTACTGGGGCCCTCGCCTTCTTACATTTTGGGAGTGGGAGACTGTGGCCTCTGTACCTGTGTTCCACTAGGCTGTGGCCTGGATACACTGGTGTGGGGACGCTTGCCCTGGGCTGCTGGTCTTGACTAGGTGGTAGGTGTGACAGTGGTTTCCTGGGTGGGGCTGCTGCATGGTGACAGTCCTGGGCTGTGTGAGGGGCCAGCCCGCTCATCAGTGTCCAGGGATCCTTCACCAGTGTCCTGTGAGATGCCTCTGTCTCCCTGGGGGGCACTGGCACTCCTTGTCACATCCGTTAGGGTGCCATGGTTGGTGGTGCCTGTTGGGGGACATAGACATGTCTGTTACAGATGCATGACCGTTCGGGGTGCACAAGACTGGGCTATTTTGTGCTGGGGTTACTTTCAGTGGCCTTACAGGGTGCCTTTGTGAGGTTTACACTGCATTTTGCTTCGTCTTGTGGTGGGGGTGTTGTTCCATTGTGGGTGCTTGCAGGGGTAGGTGGCTGTGCACAGGGGGAGGGATGTGGGCCTGTTAGTGGGTTTGTGGTCATGCAGCAGGGTGGATTTAGTGGCTGTTGCCTGGGTGGGGTGTTGGTCCTGGTGGGTGTGGGTGGGGTGGGTTGGTGCATGCATTACGGGTATAGTGTATATGGGTTAAATGTTGATGACTTACCCGAGTCCATTCCTCCAGTGAGTCCAGTGAGTCCCTCAGGGTGCAGGATGGCCAGTACCTTTTCCTCCCAGTCTGTGTATTCTGGTGGTTTTGGTGGCGGTCCTCCCCAAGTCTTCTGGACTGCAATGTGGTGCCTTGATGCCATGCCCCTGACCTTCCCCCACAGGTCGTTCCATCTCTTCCGGATGTCGTCCCTGGTGCGTGGATGGTGTCCCACTGCATTGACCCTGTTCACAATGGTCTGCCATAGCTCCATCTTCCTTGCAATGGGTGTGTGCTGCACCTCGGCCCGAATATTTGTCGCTGCTCCTTCAAGATCTCGTCCCCCATGGTCCTTAACTCCCTTTCTGTGAAGCGTGGATGATTGGGGGGTGACATGGTGAGTGTGGTGAATGGTGTTGGGGCTGGGAACGCGGTGAGGGTGCTCTTCTGTGGGTCAGTGTGCATCTCGTGTATGGTGGCGTTCAGTGTCTGCCTCTGGTGCTCTCCGTCTTCTTGGCCTGGTTTCATTGCAAAGGATTGTGGGGTATGTCTAGGGGTGTTTTATGGGGTTATGGATGTGTGTCAGGTGTGTGGGTTGCACGCCTAACCAATGTGTGCACTTCTTGCTGTTAAGTCCACTTGCTGCCCGTGGCGGTCAGCACCACCAATGGTCGTCCGGCCTCCACTGTCCGCCAAGGTGATTTGTACATCATATATTGGAGGGCGGGATGTGGGTGTGCTCGGTGGTGGCAGGGTGGAGAGGTCCGGCATTCCTACCGACAGGGTCATGGCGGGGAGTGGTGGTCTGGTGATTTTTGGCGGGGTCGGAATTTTCGTTCATTATATGGCGGGTTTTTATTCACTGCCAACGGCGGCCTTCTGTTCACCACCGCCACGGCGGTGTTTCCCGCTGTGTTCATAATGACCGCCTTAGTGATTTCCCCAGTTGTGCCAAGCTAAGACTTGAACCTGGTTCCCCATTCCAAGGTTGGCTTCTCTGGCCATTAGGCCAAATGTCTTATGTATGTAGATACACTGAGAGCCAGAGGAAGAAGCAGAACTTGTGCTCTTCTACAGTGGTAAATCATAAACGAATTGTAAAATAGAAAAATTGATTCATTATGTCAGCCTAAGAAAGAGGGTAAAAAGATGCTCATGAGAAAGGGGTTGAACGAGACCACGAAAAGGGCCATGTATTTAATTTGATGCAATTGTGAAGGTAATTGAATTGCCTATCATAAGACTTTGTTGCCCTGTGTAGTCCACAAGATGAATTCTTGTGGTGCAAGTTATTCTGCCTTTTTTGTGATTCTATCTTACAATATATTTTAAAAAAACTACCTACCTCTGGAAAAAGTCACCATAGTCATGCAAGTGTGTTATACCCAACGCATAATTATGTGATATGGAGAGAACCTGGACTCGTCCTTTCTTTTTAAATGCCAGATTATTATAGGATGAGTACAATTGTGAAGTTGTGTAGCACAAACCTAGGTGTAAAGCAATGGACTACTGCCCACAGCACAAGAGTTTTTTTAACCTATGTCAGGTTTCTCATTTTTAACACACACGCAGCAGTGCTGCACCTTCATGTGCTGGATATTCTGACAGTGTAGCAGACCATGGTTAGCAGACGTTCTGATCTCATTTGAAACAAAAATAAGCAGCCCTAATTGGCCTTGACTTTGTGAACTGGAAAATATTGTGCTGTACATACGGCTGGAAAATGTAAACTGTTTTTTTTTAGGTAGATGTGAGTGAAAATCCTGACTGAAGGTCACGACGTACAATAGAGCAAGAAAATCTCAATGTTGCCTGTGTCAAGTACATGATGCAGTCATCGTCAAGGTCTTTGATGTGTAACTGCGGTAGTATCTATGACTCTGTTTCCTGCAGCAATTATGAAGAGGTTTCATTTGTTACATTAGTCCAATGTGTTTTTAAGACTTATGAATTCTGCATTGTCTGCAAACTCTGGTCATCCATTAATATTAGTTATAAAATACGTTATCATTGTCAGTTATTTTATTTATTGTTTCAACATAACGTCTGCACTCATATTTTAGCCGTTTGCTTGGACTTTGCAGAGAAGATGGCAGGACAGCGGCTTACACATCATCTAGTTCATATTCCTACTAAAAGATTCAAGTTTAGTCCTTTTCTGTGGGCAGAAGTGGCAATGGAAGGCTGTCCGATATACAAGTCACTATTAACATACCATACAACTGTTATGCACCTTTATAACTTCCATCTCACCCACCTTAGTCAACTCATTCTCCACTGCTTCCCCCACATTGAGTGGTAGTCACTTTACCTTATTCACTACTGGGACTGAACCTGCTTTCAAGTGAATCCTGTGTCATTAGTTATTTAAACAACCCAACTCCTCTCTGAAGACTCATGTGAATCATATAGAATTTGATGATAGTTACTTCAATGCTAATCACTAAAACCTGTGGAGAGGAATTTGAACTTAAGACCCACCACCACATTGAGAGAGTTGACACCCAAGCCACCATTTGAATCTATGGACTCCTAGATGCCCTTTGCCAAATGTGAGCCTTGAGGTTGTTAGCTGTTGTGGTTGACAAACCACAGGATCCTGCTAGTACTCGACCTCCAATGCGGGCTCAAGTTCCTGATTTGAGTGGATGTTGAGCATGAAAGATTGCCACAAAATGTGGTGCATGAACTGCCTTAGCTGGTTCCCAAGAATTAACCTCAGGATCATAGCCTTTCCAAGAAACTGAATACCTCAATTTAGTTTATCATTTTCAGGAGTGTAAAATTTGAAGGGTTTTAAACTCTATCTGACCGTGAATTAGGCTCTGTGGTGAGTGAGTCTTACACACGGGTTGTTCCGGTTTTAAAAGTGAAGTATGGAATACTGGAGGATGGTTTAGAGTTGCTGGTAGTTTCAGTTAATAGGAAACTGCATTTATTTGACGTGTAATGAATGGAAATCCTTCTTTTTATTGGAAACTCAAGGTTTTCAGGGGTTTGCCAGACTCCACCTCCTACAATGTTGTTGTGTCTGTAAATTTATGCTGACTTGCAGTCCTCTTATAATGAGGTTCTGCTTTTATCAGTTGTTGATGAACCTAAGAGTAAAACTGTTTGATATGTTAAATTACTTTTTGAACTGTACTGATGTTATCTTGAGCATTTGGACAGTGAATTGGTAAGAAGTGTGGATGATGTCTGTAAATGCTAAAGAATGATAAAGCTCCAACTAAGGAATGATATGCATTGTTATATGCAATATCAGCTAGCCAAAGCAGATCAATCCAAGACTCAGGAGCATCAGCTATTGTTTGAGATTCTTTGTAACACCACGGTTATTGTTTGAGAGCCTGCTGACTCAGTTATTTACCTGTAAGGGGATGTAAAGAGTAACTCAGAGGATCAAGATTTGGATAGAGGGAGTATTGGAATTCAGTTTTAAGGTGGAGTATTTCACTGGAGTCAGAAACACTTCTGCAAATTGTCTTTCTATGATGCCTTTGGAGAGAGCCATAGTAACAGAGGTGGATTATCATGTGGGTTAAAGACATAACTTTGAAGGAAGAGGGTTGGGTGTCTGAAATTGTAAAGGCTGACATTTGGCAAAGTGTGATGAAATATGTGATGGTAGGAGGGCCAGGCTGTTCTATTTTGTCAGCTGAAGACAAAAATGTTTATGGAATGAGCTGTGTATTATGGATGGTGAATTGTACAGGGATGTTCGACTTGGGCCGCCAAAAGGCAAATCTGTGGGTGCAGCTTTTCCTCTGATGGAATGGGCCCTTAGGCCCTCAGGAGGCTACGTTTTAGCCAGGGCGTAGCAGATTATGGTACAGAGATTGACCCAGCATGAAATGGTTCGCTTCTGTACTGCCCAACTTTTTTTTGCTCCAACATACCCCACAAAGAGCTGGTCATCCACTCAGAACTCTTTTGTGTGATCAAGGTAGAATGACAACTCTCTTTTTGGGTCAAGATGGTGGAGTAGCTTCTCTTCTTTAGAGGGATGTGGAGGAACGTAAAAGGTGCGCAGGGTGACAGACTGCCCAAGATGGAATGGGGTCACCACCTTTGGCAGGTAATAGGCCCTGGTGCAAAGCACCACTTTATCTGATAACACAGATAGATGAGGAGGCTTGGAAGATAAAGCCTGCAGCTCACTCACCATCTGGGCAGATGTTATTAACTCTAGGAAGGCTGCCTTGATGGTAAGCAGTTGAAGGGGACAATTGTGCAGCGGCACAAAGGGAGCACAGATGAGCTATGTGAGAACTAATTTAAGATCCCACTGAGGCATGATAAAGGTCGTAGGGGGAATACATATGTACAAGCCATTTGAGAAACCTATTTGCAATAGGGGATGTAATAAAGAAGGTTAGTCAGGCAGCCACAGGAAGGCAGACAGAGCAGAGCGATAACCTTTAAGAGTGCCCAGAATAGAGCCCTGATGGGCAAGGGTAAGAAATAACAGAAAAATATCAGAAAGAGAGTCAGAAAGAGCATCAATAGACTTTTCTGTAAAATATTTAACAAATATCGGCAGGCATATACCATTTTAGTGGAGGAATGCCTGGCTGCCAAGATATCGTTACAGACTTTGGGAGAAAGGTCAAAAGCTATCAACTGTCACCACTCAATCTCCATGCAAGGAGGCAGAGTGTTGACAGGTTCGGGTGCAGTACCCTCCCCTACTGCTGTGACATAAGATCCTCCCAAAGGGGCAGCCTGATCAGAGCATCGATGCTCATTTTCAGAAGCTTGGAATACCAGACTCTCTGTGCCCAGTCTGGAGCCACAAGGATAACTTGGGCCTGGTCATTCCTGATCTTCTTAAGAATTTTGGGCAGAAGTGATATGGGTGGAAAGGGAGTGGTATGGGTTGGTACAGGAGGCCTGATCTCCGCTCAAGACAAAAACCAGCTCCGAGTGATAGCTGCCTTGGAAACTCTGCTGACATTGTGTATTCTCTTCAGAGGCATAAAGATCTAACCAAAGCTCTCCCCATTGCTGAAAGAGTCCTTGTGCCACCTACAAATGGAGATGCTATTCATATTTCGGTAGGCATCGGTGACTGAGTTTGTCCGCCTTTGCATTCAGAGAACCTGTGAGGTGCTGAACTATCAGGGTTATTCCCGGCTGTTCCAGCTATGTCCAGAGATGCATGGCCCCTTGACAAAGGGCATACAACCTCACCCCGCCCTGCTTGTTGCAGCACCAGATGGCGGTGGTGCTGTCCGTGAACACCTGCCCTAACTTACCCTTGAAAGAGAGAAGAAATGCTTTCAATGCTAACCGGATTGCACGGGGCTCCAGCAAGTTGATGTGGAGTCTGGATTCCGCCAGAGACCAGACTCCTTTAATCTCCCTCTCTCCCAGATGGCCACCCCATCCCCTGAGAGACACACCTGTCACTACTGTCAGATTTGGTTTGGGAAGGGAGAGGAGTCTGCCTTTGGCCCATTGCAGTTCATCACCCACCACTGTACATTTTTTGCAGTTCCCTCCGAGATCTGACCATATCGGAGAGATTCCCGTGATGCTGTGCTCACTGGTACTTAAGGTCCAACTGCAGAGCCCCCAAATGCCATCTATCATGATACACCAGCAGGATGCAGGAGGCCTTGAGGCCCAGCAACCTCAGCGTCATTCTTGCTGAAATCCAGGACAGAGGCTGAAACATTGGTATCATAGCCTGAATATCCTGGACTCGGTGCTCGGAAGGATAAGCCCAGAACTGAACTGTGTTCAGAACTTCTCTGATGAAAGAGAGTGTCTGAAAAGGAGTCAGGTATAACTTCTGCATGTTAATAGTGAACCTCAGCAAATGTAGGAGGCCATCCCAGTCCGAAGGTGGGTGACAACAGCCTGGGTCGAGCCCGCCTTTAACAGACAGTCATCGTAGAGGCACGGAAAGACTAAGGGGGTCATTCTGACCCCGGCGGTCATGGACCGCCGGGGCCAGGGTTGGCGGGAGCACCGCCAACAGGCTGGCGGTGCCCCGCAGGGCATTCTGACCGCGGAGGTTTGGCCGCGGTCAGAAGTGGAAAACCGGCGGTCTCCCGCCGGTTTTCCGCTGCCCAAAAGAATCCTCCATGGCGGCGCAGCTCGCTGCGCCGCCATGGGGATTCTGACACCCCATACCGCCATCCTGTTCCTGGCGGCTCTGCCGCCAGGAACAGGATGGCGGTATGGGGTGTCGTGGGGCCCCTGGGGGCCCCTGCAGTGCCCATGCCAATGGCATGGGCACTGCAGGGGCCCCCGTAAGAGGGCCCCACTTTGAATTTCACTGTCTGCATTGCAGACAGTGAAATTCGTGACGGGTGCAACTGCACCCGTCGCACCTTCCCACTCCGCCGGCTCCATTCAGAGCCGGCGTCCTCGTGGGAAGGTTGTTTTCCACTGGGCTGGCGGGCGGCCTTTTGGCGGTCGCCCGCCAGCCCAGTGGAAAACCCAGAATCACCGCAGCGGTCTTACGACCGCGGTGCGGTGTTCTGGCGGGGGTACTTTGGCGGGCGGCCTACGCCGCCCGCCAAGGTAAGAATCACCCCCTAAAACTCCTTGTAGGAGGCTGGCCAGGCTTATAGTGGGTACCAATGGTACTTACACCTTGTGCCAGGTCCAGTTACCCCTTATTAGTAGAGTAGTAGTGTTCCAGCAGCTTAGGCTGATAGAGGTAGCAGAGCAGCCAAGGCTGAACTAGGAGACATGCAAAGCTCATGTGCCACTTATATCATATAGGTACTATATCATAAGAAAGATAATACTCAGTGTTACTCAAAATAATGGTACTTTATTTTGTTGACAATGTGCCAAAAATATCTCAGAGGATATACTCCCTTAAGAGGTAAGTAAAATGCACAAAATATACACACAAACCAAATCAGGTAAGTAAAACAGTCAGAAAGTAGTGCAAACACTGTAGAATACAATAAGCTGCAATAGGCCTAGGGGCAACACAAACCATATACAAAGAAAGTGGAATGCGAACCAGGAATGGACCCCTAGGCAAGGGTATTGTGTAGAGGGTCAGTGGGAGTGTAAGAAAACACTAAGGGTGTCCAAGATACCCCACCCCAAGACCCTAGAAAGTAGAAGTAAAGTACTACTATTTCCCCAGAAACACACTAAAGTTGTGATAAGGGAAGACCACAACAGACTGCAAAGCACCGAAGACGGATTCCTGGACCTGATGACCTGCAAAGGAATGGGACCAAGTCCATGAGTCATTAAAGTGTCCGGGGGGGGGGCATGAGCCCACTAAACTCCTGATGAAGGTGCAAAATGGCTGCCTCCGGATGGAAGAAGCTGAAGATAATGCAATAACGAAAAGTGGTAAGAATTTCTCCTTCATGCAGAAGATGTCCACAGAGTGCTGCAGGATGCAGTGTTCTTTCCTTGGCAAAAAACACAAACAAGCCTTGCTAGTTGCAAGAATCACAGTTAGAGAAAAAGGGTGCTGGTTGAGCCCAGGATAGACCAGGATGTCTCCACTTGGAAGAGGAGACGGAGGGAGCCCTCAGTAACGAAGAGAGCCCTGTAGGAGGCTGGACTGGCTTGTAGTGGGTACCAAGGGGTACTTACACTTTGCACCAGGCCCAGGTATCCCTTATTAGTGTAGAGGGGTGTCTAGCAGCTTAGGCTGATAGAAAAGGTAGCTTAGCAGAGAAGCTTAGGCTGAACTAGGAGACGAGTGAAGCTCCTACAGTACCACTAGTGTCATATGCACAATATCATAAGAAAACACAATACACAGATATACTAAAAATAAAGGTACTTTATTTTTATGACAATATGCCAAAAGTATCTCAGTGAGTACCCTCAGTATGAGGATAGCAAATATTCACAAGATATATGTACACAATACCAAAATATGCAGTAATAGCAATAGAAAACAGTGCAGACAATGTATAGTCACAATAGAATGCAATGGGGGCACATAGGGATAGGGGCAACACAAACCATATACTCTAGAAGTGGAATGCGAACCACGAATGGACCCCAAACCTATGTGACCTTGTAGAGGGTCGCTGGGACTGTAAGAAAACAGTGAGGTTTAGAAAAATAGACCACCGCAAGACCCTGAAAAGTGGGTGCAAAGTGCACCTAAGTTCCCCAAAGAGCACAGAAGTCGTGATAGGGGAATTCTGCAAGGAAGACCAACACCAGCAATGCAAAAACAATGGATTTCCTGACGAGAGTACCTGTGGAACAAGGGGACCAAGTCCAAGAGTCACGATCAAGTCGGGAGTGGGCAGATGCCCAGGAAATGCCAGCTGTGGGTGCAAAGAAGCTGCCACTGGATGGTAGAAGCTGTGGATTCTGTGAGAACGACAAGGGCTAGAAACTTCCCCTTTTGAGGAGGGATGTCCCACGTCGTGAAGAGTTGTGCAGAGGTGTTTCCGTGCAGAAAGACCGCAAACAAGCCTTGCTAGCTGCAAGGGTCACAGTTAGGGTTTTTGGATGGTGCTGTGGCCCATGAGGGACCAGGATGTCGCCAATTGCGTGAGGAGACAGTGGGGGCGTCCAGCAAGAAAAAGAGCCCACTCAGAAGCAAGCAGCACCCGCAGAAGTGCTGGAATAGGCACTACAAAGTGGAGTGAACCGGAGCTCACCCGAAGTCACAAAGGAGGGTCCCACGATGCCGGAGGACAACTCAGGAGGTCGTGCACTGCAGGTTAGAGTGCCGGGGACACAGGCTTGGCTGTGCACAAAGGAAATCCTGGAAGAGTGCACAGGAGCCGGAGAAGCTGCAAAACACGCGGTTCCCAGCAATGCAGTCTAGCGTGGGGAGGCAAGGACTAACCTCCACCAAACTTGGGCTGAAGAGTCACTGGACTGTGGGAGTCACTTGGACAGAGTTGCTGAGTTCAAGGGACCTCGCTCGTCGTGCTGAGAGGAGACCCAGAGGACCGGTGAAGCAGTCTTTTGGTGCCTGCGGTTGCGGGGGGAAGATTCCGTCGACCCACGGGAGATTTCTTCGGAGCTTCTAGTGCAGAGAGGAGGCAGACTACCCCCACAGCATTCACCACCAGAAAAACAGTTGAGAAGGCGGCCGGATCAGCGTTACAAGGTCGCAGTAGTCGTCTTTGCTACTTTGTTGCAGTTTTGCAGGCTTCCAGAGCAGTCAGCGGTCGATTCCTTGGCAGAAGGTGAAGAGAGAGATGCAGAGGAACTCTGATGAGCTCTTGCATTCGTTATCTAAAGAATTCCCCAAAGCAGAGACCCTAAATAGCCAGAAAAGGAGGTTTGGCTACTTAGGAGAGAGGATAGGGTAGCAACACCTGGAGGAGCCTATCAGAAGGAGTCTCTGACGTCACCTGCTGGCACTGGCCACTCAGAGCAGTCCAGTGTGCCAGCAGCACCTCTGTTTCCAAGATGGCAGAGGTCTGGAGCACACTGGAGGAGCTCTGGGCACCTCCCAGGGGAGGTGCAGGTCAGGGGAGTGGTCACTCCCCTTTCCTTTGTCCAGTTTCGCACCAGAGCAGGGCTGGGGGATCCCTGAACCGGTGTAGACTGGCTTATGCAGAAATGGGCACCATCTGTGCCCATGAAAGCATTTCCAGAGGCTGGGGGAGGCTACTCCTCCCCAGCCCTAACAACTTTTTCCAAAGGGAGAGGGTGTAACACCCTCTCTCTGAGGAGGTCCTTAGTTCTGCCTTCCTGGGCCAAGCCTGGCTGGACCCCAGGAGGGCAGAAACCTGTCTGAGGGGTTGGCAGCAGCAGCAGCGGCAGTGAAACCCCGGGAAAGGTAGTTTGGCAGTACCTGGGTCTGAGCTAGAGACTCGGGGGATCATGGAATTGTCTCCCCAATGCCAGAATGGCATTGGGGTGACAATTCCATGATCTTAGACATGTTACATGACCATGTTCGGAGTTACCATTGTGACGCTATACATATGTCGTGACATATGTATAGTGCACGCGTGTAATGGTGTCCCCGCACTCACAAAGTCCGGGGAATTTGCCCTGAACAATGTGGGAGCACCTTGGCTAGTGCCAGGGTGCCCACACACTAAGTAACTTAGCACCCAACCTTTACCAGGTAAAGGTTAGACATATAGGTGACTTATAAGTTACTTAAGTGCAGTGGTAAATGGCTGTGAAATAACGTGGACGTTATTTCACTCAGGCTGCAAGGGCAGGCCTGTGTAAGAATTGTCAGAGCTCCCTATGGGTGGCAAAAGAAATGCTGCAGCCCATAGGGATCTCCTGGAATGGCAATACCCTGGGTACCTAAGTACCATATACAAGGGAATTATTAGGGTGCACCAGTATGCCAATGTAAATGTTAGTGACAATTTGGAAAGAAATGAGAGAGCATAACCACTGAGGTTCTGGATAGCAGAGCCTCAGTGAGACAGTTAGTCATAACACAGGTAACACATACAGAGCACACTTATGAGCACTGGGGCCCTGGCTGGCAGGGTCCCAGTGACACATACAACTAAAACAACATATATACAGTGAAATATGGGGGTAACATGCCAGGCAAGATGGTACTTTCCTACACAAACCCCCCCCCCCCCCCCCCAAACGAAGGACAATAAGACTAGCCATGACCTGATGAGTCTTCATTGTCTAAGTGGAAATATCTGGAGAGTCCATCTGCATTGGAGTGGGTACTCCCAGGTCTATGTTCCACTGTATAGTCCATTCCATGTAGGGATATGGACCACCTCAACAATTTAGGATTTTCACCTTTCATTTGTTTTAGCCAAAGTAGAGGTTTGTGGTCTGTCTGAACAATGAAGTGAGTGCCAAACAGGTATGGCCTCAACTTCTTCAGTGCCCAGACCACAACAAAGGCCTCCCTCTCTATGGCAGACCAACGCTTTTCTCTAGGGGTCAACCTCCTGCTGATAAAAGCAACAGGTTGATCCTGACCCTCAGAATTAAGTTGTGATAAGACTGCCCCTACCCCTAATTCAGATGCATCAGTTCGGACAATTAATTTTTTGGAGTAACAGGGGCTTTTCAGAACAGGTGCAGAGCACATGGCCTGCTTCAGCTCCTCAAAAGCTTTCTGAAAGTTTGCTGTCCATAATACCTTTTTAGGCATTTTCTTAGATGTGAGGTCATTAAGAGGGGCTGCAATGGAGCCATAGTTCTTTATGAACCTCCTGTAGTACCCAGTGAGGCCTAAGAAGGCTCTCACCTGAGTCTGAGTTGTAGGGGGAACCCAATCTATAATAGTTTGGATTTTCCCCTGAAGTGGTGCAATCTGTTCCCCACCTACCAGGTGTCCCAGATAAACCACTTTCCCCTGCCCTATCTGGCACTTTGAAGCCTTGATAGTGAGGCCTGCCTTCTGCAGGGCCTCCAAAACTTAACATAGGTGGACCAGGTGATCATCCCAGCTGGAGCTAAAGACAGCTATATCATCTAGGTATGCTGCACTAAAAGCTTCCAGCCCTTGCAGGACTGTGTTCACCAACCTTTGAAAAGTGGCAGGTGCATTTTTCAATCCAAAAGGCATTACTGTGAATTGGTAGTGCCCTCCAATGGTTGAAAATGCAGTTTTTGCTTTTGCATCCTCTGATAACTTGATCTGCCAATACCCTGCAGTCAAATCAAAGGTGCTTAGATACTTGGCAGATGCCAGTGTATCTATTAGCTCATCTGCCCTGGGTATAGGGTGAGCATCAGTTTTGGTTACCTGGTTGAGACCTCTGTAGTCAACACAAAATCTCATTTCCCTTTTACCATCTTTGGAATGAGGTTTTGGTACAAGTACCACAGGAGAGACCCATGGACTTTCAGAGTGCTCAACCACTCCCAGTTCAAGCATTTTCTGCACCTCTTGTTTTATGCAGTCTCTGACATGGTCAGGCTGCCTATAGATCTTACTTTTGACAGGCAAGCTGTATCCAGTATCTATAGTGTGCTCACACCAAGAAGTGGTGCCTGGCACAGTAGAAAAGAGTTCAGAAAACTGACCCAGGAGATTTATGCAGTGGTCTTTCTGCTCAGCAGTAAGACAATCTGCCAGTACTACACCTTCCACTAGAGCCTCTTGTTCTGTGGAAGAGAAGAGATCAGGGAGAGGGTCACTCTCTTCTTCCTGTCCTTCATCTGTTGCCATGAGCAGGGTGAGATCAGCCCTGTCATAGTAGGGTTTAAGGCGATTGACATGGAGCACCCTAAGGGGACTCCTGGCAGTGCCTAAGTCAACCAAGTAGGTGACTTCTCCCTTTTTCTCAACAATAATGTGGGGTCCACTCCATTTGTCTTGGAGTGCTCTTGGGGCCACAGGCTCCAAGACCCACACTTTCTGCCCTGGTTGGTACTGAATCAGAACAGCCTTCTGGTCATGCCATTGCTGTTGGAGCTCTTGGCTGGCCTGAAGGTTTTTACTGGCCTTTTTCATGTACTCAGCCATCCTAGATCTTAGGCCAAGTACATAGTCCACTATGTCTTGTTTAGGAGCTTTTAAAGGTTGTTCCCAAACCTCCTTCACAAGTGTTAGAGGACCCCTTACAGGGTGTCCAAATAGGAGTTCAAAGGGGCTGAAGCCCACTCCTTTTTGGGGTACCTCCCTGTAAGCAAAAAGGAGGCAAGCTAACAGGACATCCCATCTCCTCCTGAGTTTTTCAGGGAGTCCCATTATCATTCCTTTGAGAGTTTTATTAAACCTCTCAACCAGTCCATTTGTTTGTGGATGATAGGGTGTAGTGAACTTGTATGTCACACCACATTCCTTCCACATGGCCTTTAAGTAAGCAGACATGAAATTGCTTCCCCTGTCTGATACCACCTCTTTTGGGAAGCCCACCCTGGAAAAGATTCCCAGGAGGGCTTCTGCCACTGCAGGAGCTGTAGTGGTCCTTAGAGGAATTGCTTCAGGATATATGGTGGCATGGTCCACTACCACCAAGATAAACCTATTGCCTGAAGCAGTAGGAGGGCCAAAGGGGCCAACTATGTCAACCCCTACCCTTTCAAAGGGAACCCCAACCACAGGTAGTGGAATAAGGGGTGCCTTTGGGGTGCCACCTGTTTTGCCACTGGCTTGACAGGTTTCACAGGACTTACAAAATTCCTTTGTGTCCTCTGACATTCTAGGCCAATAGAACAAAGGAACAAGCCTGTCCCAAGTTTTCATTTGCCCTAAATGTCCAGCTTAGGGGATGTCATGGGCTATATTTGGGAGGAACTCTCTGTATTGCTGAGGAATCACCAATCTCCTGGCAGCTCCAGGTTTTGGATCCCTTGCTTCAGTATACAAGAGGTTGTCCTCCCAGTAAACTCTGTGAGAGTCACTGACATCCCCATTTGATTGTTTGACAGCTTGCTGTCTTAGACCCTCTAGTGTGGGACAGGTCTGCTGTGCCACACTCAGCTCCTCCCTGGCAGGCCCCCCCCACCCAAAAGCTCAGCAGTGTCTGCTTCCAGCTCCTCTGGTGTAGGTTCAGCACAGGGTGGAAATTCTTCTTCCTCAGAAGTTGAATCCACTGTAGAGGGAGGGATAGTAGGTAGTGTTTTACCTTTACTTACCCTAGCTTTAGGGAGCACTTGGTCCATTCTTCCAGGATCCAAGTCACCCTGTCCTTTTTGCTTTTTGGCCTGAGCCCTGGTTAAAGCAAAAATATGCCCTGGAATGCCAAGCATTGCTGCATGAGCCTCCAACTCCACTTCTGCCCAAGCTGATGTCTCTAAATCGTTCCCTAGTAGACAGTCTACAGGTAAATCTGAGGCAACCACAACTTTCCTTGGACCAGTAACCCCCCCTCCACCCCCAGTTGAGATTCACAACAGCCATGGGGTGGCTAAGAGTGTTGTTATGAGCATCAGTCACTTGGTACTGGTGACCAAGTAGGTGTTGTTCAGGGTGGACCAGTTTCTCTATTACCATTGTAACACTGGCACCTGTGTCCCTGTAGGCCTGAACCTCAACACCATTTATTAGGGGTAGTTGCTTGTACTTATCCATGTTAAGGGGACAAGCAACCAAGGTGGCCAAATCAATGCCCCCCTCAGAGACTAACACAGCCTCTGTCGTCTCCCTAACAAGACCAACCCCAACTAAATTACTAAAAGTGAGCCCAGCTACTCCCTCGGATTGGCTATTAGTAGGTTTGCTCCCACCACCACTGCTATTACTAGGGGCACTAGGTGTAGCAGCAGGGGTTGTAGTGGTAGGAGGCTTGGTGCTTTTCTTTGGGCAACTGGGATCAGTTGTCCAATAGCCTTTTATTTTACATTAATAGCACCATGGTTTCTTTTCTTTATTTTGATTTGAAGAGGATTTGGGCCCACCACCCCCACCAGAGTGTTTTTGTGGGCCTGATAAAGACTCATTTTTAGATTTGTCCCCACCCTTGTCAGAAGACTTACCATCCTTCTTCTTGCCATCCTTGTCACCCCCTGTATGAACTTTTCTGTTCACCCTTGTTCTGACCCATTTGTCTGCCTTCTTTCCCAATTCTTGGGGAGAGGTCAGATCAGAGTCTACCAGGTACTAGTGTAACAAATAAGACGCACAATTATTAAGAATATGCTTTCTCAGGATTAAGTTATACAAGCTTTCATAGTCAGAAACTTTACTGCCATGTAACCACCCCTCCAAGGCCTTCACTGAATGGTCAACAAAGTCTACCCAGTCTTGTGAAGACTCCTTTTTGGTCTCTCTGAACTTGATCCTGTACTGTTCAGTGGTTAAGCCATAACCATCAAGGAGTGCATTCTTAAGAACTGTAAAATCATTGGCATCACTTTCCTTCACAGTAAGGAGACTATCCCTACCCTTTCCACTGAAAGATAGCCATAGGATAGCAGCCCACTGCTTTTGAGGGACCCCCTGTACATTAAAGGCCATCTCAAGTGCAGCAAACCACTTGTTAATGTCATTATCCTCCTTGTAAGGGGGAACTATCTTATGCAGATTCCTAGAATCATGCTCTTTAACAGGATTACTATCTGTAATACTGCTGCTGCCACCATGGGGTCCAAACCCCAACCTCTGTCTTTCTTTTTCTAAGTCAAATGCTTGCCTATCTAAATCCAGCTGTTGCTTCTTGAGCTTCAGCCTGGATTCTTCCACTCTCAATCTATTGAGCTCCCTTTCTAACACTCTGTCATCAGGGTGGGTGGGCTGGGCATGCCTTGACACAGAAGAATGGTGTGAATGAACAGAGGGAGACCTGTCCCTAACAGATGGCACTCTAACAACTTGGCCTACAGAAGTAACACTCCTACTGTGATGAGAACTCACATTAGTACCAGCTATGCTAGGTGGTCTGCTAATGGGCAGGTTGGGAAGGTTCCCCTCTACCTCTTTTACCAGGGGTGCCCCAGAATCAGAGTGGGAACCATCAGCTAATCTCTCACCAGAAGTGCCAACTAAGGTCTTATCTTGTTCAATGAGCATATTAACTATCAGTTCTCTTGAGGGATTCTTCCCTACCCCTAAACCTCTTTCAACGCAGAGACTCCTTGCTCCTTTCCAGCTAAGGTGGTCATAAGCAAGTTTAGTCAGATCAACAGTTTGACCTGTACCAGACATTATAGAAAAGGTTTAAGGGACAGAAAGAGAAAGAAAAAGTTTTCAGAACTTTTTAAAGAACAGAAAAAAAACTTTTAAAACTTTTTAAGAACTTTTTGAAAGTTTTAGATGTACGTTTCAGCACTTAGCAAAGGAGTAAGAGAAAAGCAAAACTTTTTGGTTAGGCGTACATACACTGAACTTGTTTTGTATATTTTCTCTTATGAAAAGTACAAAATGACAAAGTGGTAAGTAGTTGCAAGTACTTATCCCACTGCTGCACAACCAATGTAGGAGGCTGGACTGGCTTGTAGTGGGTACCAAGGGGTACTTACACTTTGCACCAGGCCCAGGTATCCCTTATTAGTGTAGAGGGGTGTCTAGCAGCTTAGGCTGATAGAAAAGGTAGCTTAGCAGAGCAGCTTAGGCTGAACGAGGAGACGAGTGAAGCTCCTACAGTACCACTAGTGTCATATGCACAATATCATAAGAAAAAACAATACACAGATATACTAAAAATAAAGGTACTTTATTTTTATGACAATATGCCAAAGTATCTCAGTGAGTACCCTCAGTATGAGGATAGCAAATATACACAAGATATATGTACACAATACCAAAATATGCAGTAATAGCAATAGAAAACAGTGCAAACAATGTATAGTCACAATAGAATGCAATGGGGGCACATAGGGATAGGAGCAACACAAACCATATACTCTAGAAGTGGAATGCGAACCACGAATGGACCCCAAACCTATGTGACCTTGTAGAGGGTCGCTGGGACTGTAAGAAAACAGAGAGGGTTAGAAAAATAGCCCACCCCAAGACCCTGAAAAGTGGGTGCAAAGTGCACCTAAGTTCCCCAGAGAGCACAGAAGTAGTGATAAGGGAATTCTGCAAGGAAGACCAACACCAGCAATGCAACAACAATGGATTTCCTGACGAGAGTACCTGTGGAACAAGGGGACCAAGTCCAAGAGTCACGATCAAGTCGGGAGTGGGCAGATGGCCAGGAAATGCAAGCTGTGGGTGCAAAGAAGCTGCCACCGGATGGTAGAAGCTGTGGATTCTACAAGAACCACAAGGGCTAGAAACTTCCCCTTTTGAGGAGGGATGTCCCACGTTGTGAAGAGTCGTGCAGAGGTACATCCGTGCAGAAAGACCACAAACAAGCCTTGCTAGCTGCAAGGGTTGCGGTTAGGGTTTTTGGATGCTGCTGTGGCCCAGGAAGGACCAGGATGTCGTCAATTGCGTGAGAAGACAGAGGGGGCGTCCTGCAAGACAAAGAGCCCACTCAGAAGCAAGCAGCACCCGCAGAAGTGCCAGAAGAGGCACTACAAAGTGGAGTGAACCAGAGCTCACCTGAAGTCACAAAGGAGGGTCCCACGACGCCGGAGGACAACTCAGGAGGTCGTGCACTGCAGGTTAGAGTGCCGGGGACCCAGGCTTGGATGTGCACAAAGGAAATCCTGGAAGAGTGCACAGGAGCCGGAGTAGCTGCAAAACACGCGGTTCCCAGCAATGCAGTCTAGCGTGGGGAGGCAAGGACTTACCTCCACCAAACTTGGACTGAAGAGTCACTGGACTGTGGGAGTCACTTGGACAGAGTTGCTGAGTTCAAGGGACCTCGCTGGTCGTGCTGGGAGGAGACCCAGAGGACCGGTGATGCAGTTCTTTGGTGCCTGCGGTTGCAGGGGGAAGAATCCGTCGATCCAAGGGAGATTTCTTCGGAGCTTCTAGTGCAGAGAGGAGGCAGACTACCCCCACAGCATGCACAACCAGGAAAACAGTCGAGAAGGAGGCCAGATCAGCGTTACAAGGTCGCAGTAGTCGTCTTTGCTACTTTGTTGCAGTTTTGCAGGCTTCCAGAGCAGTCAGCGGTCGATTCCTTGGCAGAAGGTGAAGAGAGAGATGCAGAGGAACTCTGGTGAGCTCTTGCATTCGTTATCTAAAGAATTCCCCAAAGCAGAGACCCTAAATAGCCAGAAAAGGAGAATATTTAGAAAAAAGAAACACAAGGGTAGTAAGGGTACAGAATGCCGCACTTAAAGGTAGTAAAGCAATTATTTTTAACAAATATCTTAAGAAGAAAGCAAAGTCTGGTGCAAACTGGCCGAGTGCCCTACTACCCAAAAGGCACCAAACGGGTAACAAAGTACCCACGGGAAAAACTGGAACGAATTGGCCAAAGCACACAGAATATAGTGTCCAATAGTGTTGCAAGGATAAGGATCCCTGATAGTGTAATGAAAATCAGAGTAAGTATGAGGTTGAAGAAAAGTCCTGGCTCTCATTGGTAGATGATGTCTTTATTCGTGAGTGTTGTAGAACATAGCAACATCATAGATAGACAGCCTTAGTAACATCATAGATAGACAGCCAACACGTGTTTCGTCACACAAGTGACTTCATCAAGGCTGGGCCGTAAGGCGAGAACGCTCAATGTTAATTAGGTATGTGGGCTAGAATAGGTGATATTGATCTTGATAGTTTAGTAAATTCAAAGTAGTATGGCTGCCCGAGGAGCAGCAGGGTTAGTAGGTGTTGGGTACGTAGGTAAGTTCAGGTATAAGCAGGCCCTGATAAGCCATGAGACAAAACCTTGTAGAGGCAGGCCGGAGAGGCGCGGTAAGCAGCCAAGGAGCGCTCCTTGGCTGCTTACCGCGCCTCTCCGGCCTGCCTCTACAAGGTTTTGTCTCATGGCTTATCAGGGCCTGCTTATACCTGAACTTACCTACGTACCCAACACCTACTAACCCTGCTGCTCCTCGGGCAGCCATACTACTTTGAATTTACTAAACTATCAAGATCAATATCACCTATTCTAGCCCACATACCTAATTAACATTGAGCGTTCTCGCCTTACGGCCCAGCCTTGATGAAGTCACTTGTGTGACGAAACACGTGTTGGCTGTCTATCTATGATGTTACTAAGGCTGTCTATCTATGATGTTGCTATGTTCTACAACACTCACGAATAAAGACATCATCTACCAATGAGAGCCAGGACTTTTCTTCAACCTCATACTTACTCTGATTTTCATTACACTATCAGGGATCCTTATCCTTGCAACACTATTGGACACTATATTCTGTGTGCTTTGGCCAATTCGTTCCAGCCAGAAAAGGAGGTTTGGCTACTTAGGAGAGAGGATAGGCTAGCAACACCTGGAGGAGCCTATCAGAAGGAGTCTCTGACGTCACCTCCTGGCACTGGCCACTCAGAGCAGTCCAGTGTGCCAGCAGCACCTCTGTTTCCAAGATGGCAGAGGTCTGGAGCACACTGGAGGAGCTCTGGGCACCTCCCAGGGGAGGTGCAGGTCAGGGGAGTGGTCACTCCCCTTTCCTTTGTCCAGTTTCGCGCCAGAGCAGGGCTGGGGGATCCCTGAACCGTTGTAGACTGGCTTATGCAGAAATGGGCACCATCTGTGCCCATGAAAGCATTTCCAGAGGCTGGGGGAGGCTACTCCTCCCCAGCCCTAACACCTTTTTCCAAAGGGAGAGGGTGTAACACCCTCTCTCTGAGGAGGTCCTTTGTTCTGCCTTCCTGTGCCAAGCCTGGCTGGACCCCAGGAGGGCAGAAACCTGTCTGAGGGGTTGGCAGCAGCAGCAGCTGCAGTGAAACCCCGGGAAAGGTAGTTTGGCAGTACCCTGGTCTGAGCTAGAGACTCGGGGGATCATGGAATTGTCTCCCCAATGCCAGAATGGCATTGGGGTGACAATTCCATGATCTTAGACATGTTACATGACCATGTTCGGAGTTACCAGTAAGACGCTATACATATGTCGTGACATATGTATAGTGCACACGTGTAATGGTGTCCCCGCACTCACAAAGTCCGGGTAATTTGCCCTGAACAATGTGGGAGCACCTTGGCTAGTGCCAGGGTGCCCACACACTAAGTAACTTAGCACCCAACCTTTACCAGGTAAAGGTTAGATATATATGTGACTTATAAGTTACTTAAGTGCAGTGGTAAATGGCTGTGAAATAACGTGGACGTTATTTCACTCAGGCTGCAAGGGTAGGCCTGTGTAAGAATTGTCAGAGCTCCCTATGGGTGGCAAAAGAAATGCTGCAGCCCATAGGGATCTCCTGGAACCCCAATACCCTGGGTACCTCAGTACCATATACTAGGGAATTATAAGGGTGTTCCAGTATGCCAATGTAAATTGGTGAAATTGGTCACTACCCTGTTAGTGACAATTTGGAAAGAAATGAGAGAGCATAACCACTGAGGTTCTGGATAGCAGAGCCTCAGTGAGACAGTTAGTCATAACACAGGTAACACATACAGGGCACACTTATGAGCACTGGGGCCCTGGCTGGCAGGGTCCCAGTGACACATACAACTAAAACAACATATATACAGTGAAATATGGGGGTAACATGCCAGGCAAGATGGTACTTTCCTACAAGCCCTCACTCAAGAAGAAGGCACCCGCAGAAGTTCCTTGAACACGGGTTCAAGAAGTCGGAACATGGTGGTCATTACAACACTGCAAAAGGAGGTCCCACGACACCGGAGATCAACTCAGGGAGCTGAGCATTGCAGGACAGAGTGCTGGGGACATAGGCTCGGCTGTGCATGCACGATTTCTTGGAAATTTGCACAGAAGCCCTGTAGGAAAGTACAATCTTGCTTGGCATGTTACCCCCATATTTCACTGTATATATGTTGTTTTAGTTGTACGTGTCACTGGGACCCTGCCAGCCAGGGCCCCAGTGCTCATAAGTGTGCCCTGTATGTGTTACCTGTGTTATGACTAACTGTCTCACTGAGGCTCTGCTATCCAGAACCTCAGTGGTTATGCTCTCTCATTTCTTTCCAAATTGTCACTAACAGGCTAGGGACCAATTTCACCAATTTACATTGGCATACTGGAACACCCTTATAATTCCCTAGTATATGGTACTGAGGTACCCAGGGTACTGGGGTTCCAGGAGATCCCTATGGGCTGCAGCATTTCTTGTGCCACCCATAGGGAGCTCTGACAATTCTTACACAGGCCTGCTACTGCAGCCTGAGTGAAATAACGTCCACGTTATTTCACAGCCATTTACCACTGCACTTAAGTAACTTATAAGTCACCTATATGTCTAACCTTTACCTGGTAAAGGTTGGGTGGTAAGTTACTTAGTGTGTGAGCACCCTGGCACTAGCCAAGGTGCTCCCACATTGTTCAGGGCAAATTCCCCGGACTTTGTGAGTGTGGGGACACCATTACACGCGTGCACTATACATATGTCACAACATATGTATAGCGTCACAATGGTAACTCCGAACATGGCCATGTAACATGTCTAAGATCATGGAATTGTCACCCCAATGCCATTCTGGCATTGGGGAGACAATTCCATGATCCCCTGAGTCTCTAGCACAGACCCGGGTACTGCCAAACTGCCTTTCCCGGGGTTTCACTGCAGCTGCTGCCAACCCATCAGACAGGTTTCTGCCCTCCTGGGGTCCAGCCAGGCTTGGCCCAGGAAGGCAGAACAAAGGACTTCCTCAGAGAGAGGGTGTTACACCCTCTCCCTTTGGAAAAAGGTGTCAGGGCTGGGGAGGAGTAGCCTCCCCCAGCCTCTGGAAATGCTTTGATGGGCACAGATGGTGCCCATCTCTGCATAAGGTAGTCTACACCGGTTCAGGGATCCCTCAGCCCTGCTCTGGCGCGAAACTGGACAAAGGAAAGGGGAGTGACCACTCCCCTGACCTGCACCTCCCCTGGGAGGTGCCCAGTGCTCCTCCAGTGTGCTCCAGACCTCTGCCATCTTGGAAACAGAGGTCCTGCTGGCACACTGGACTGCTCTAAGTGGCCAGTGCCAGCAGGTGACGTCAGAGACTCCTTCTGATAGGCTCCTTCAGGTGTTGCTAGCCTATCCTCTCTCCTAAGTAGCCAACCCTCCTTTTCTGGCTATTTAGGGTCTCTGCTTTGGGGAATTCCTTAGATAACTAATGCAAGAGCTCATCAGAGTTCCCCTGCATCTCTCTCTTCACCTTCTGCCAAGGAATCGACTGCTGACCGCGCTGGAAGCCTGCAAAACTGCAACAAAGTAGCAAAGACGACTACTGCGACCTTGTAACGCTGATCCTGCCGCCTTCTCGACTGTTTTCCTGGTGGTGCATGCTGTGGGGGTAGTGTGCCTCCTCTCTGCACTAGAAGCTCCGAAGAAATCTCCCGTGGGTCGACGGAATCTTCCCCCTGCAACCGCAGGCACCAAAAGACTGCATCACCGGTCCTCTGGGTCTCCTCTCAGCACAACGAGCGAGGTCCCTTGAACTCAGCAACTCTGTCCAAGTGTCTCCCACAGTCCAGTGACTCTTCAGTCCAAGTTTGGTGGAGGTAAGTCCTTGCCTCCCCACGCTAGACTGCATTGCTGGGAACTGCGTGTTTTGCAGCTACTCCGGCTCCTGTGCACTCTTCCAGGATTTCCTTTGTGCACAGCCAAGCCTGGGTCCCCGTCACTCTAACCTGCAGTGCATGACCTCCTGAGTTGTCCTCCGGCGTTGTGGGACCCTCCTTTGTGACTTCGGGTGAGCTCCGGTTCACTCCACTTCACAGTGCCTGTTCCGGCACTTATGTGGGTGCTGCTTGCTTCTGAGTGGGCTCTTTGTCTTGCTGGACACCCCCTCTGTCTCTTCACGCAATTGGCTACATCCTGGTCCCTCCTGGGCCACAGCAGCATCCAAAAACCCTAACCGCGACCCTTGCAGCTAGCAAGGCTTGTTTGCGTTTTTTCTGCACGGAAATACGTCTGTGCGACTCTCCACGACGTGCGACATCCATCCTCCAAAGGGGAAGTTTCTAGCCCTTGTCGTTCTTGCAAAATCCACAGCTTCTACCATCCAGTGGCAGCTTCTTTGCACCCACAGCTGGCATTTCCTGGGCATCTGCCCACTCCCGACTTGATCGTGACTCTTGGACTTGGTCCCCTTGTTCCACAGGTACTCTCGTCAGGAAATCCATTGTTGTTGCATTGCTGGTGTTGGTCTTCCTTGCAGAATTTCCCTATCACAACTTCTGTGCTCTTTGGGGAACTTAGGTGCACTTTGCACCCACTTTTCAGGGTCTTGGGGTGGGCTATTTTTCTAACCCTCACTGTTTTCTTACAGTCCCAGTGACCCTCTACAAGGTCACATAGGTTTGGGGTCCATTTGTGGTTTGCATTCCACTTCTAGAGTATATGGTTTGTGTTGCCCCTATCATTATGTGCCCCCATTGCATTCTATTGTGACTATACATTGTCTGCACTGTTTTCTATTGCTATTACTGCATATTTTGGTATTGTGTACATATATCTTGTGTATATTTGCTATCCTCATACTGAGGGTACTCACTGAGATACTTTTGGCATATTGTCATAAAAATAAAGTACCTTTATTTTTAGTATATCTGTGAATTGTGTTTTCTTATGATATTGTGCATATGACACTAGTGGTACTGTAGGAGCTTCACTCGTCTCCTAGTTCAGCCTAAGCTGCTCTGCTAAGCTACCTTTTCTATCAGCCTAAGCTGCTAGACACCCCTCTACACTAATAAGGGATACCTGGGCCTGGTGCAAGGTGTAAGTACCTCTTGGTACCCACTACAAGCCAGTCCAGCCTCCTATATTGGTTGTGCAGCGGTGGGATAAGTACTTGCAACTACTTACCACTTTGTCATTTTGTACTTTTCATAAGAGAAAAATATACAAAACAAGTTCAGTGTATGTACACCTAACCAAAAAGTTTTGCTTTTCTTCTCTTACTCTTTTACTAAGTGCTGAAAAGTACCTCTAAACTTTCAAAAATGTCTTTAAAAGTTTAAAACGTTTTTTTTTCTGTTCTTTAAAAAGTTCTGAAACTTTTTCTTTCTCTTTCTGTCCCTTAAACTCTTGTCTATCATGTCTGGTACAGGCCAAACTCTTGATCTGGCCAGCATAGCTTATGACAACCTTAGCTGGAAAGAAGCAAGGAGTCTATGCATAGATAGTGGTTTAGGGGTAGGGAAGAATCCCTCAAGACAACTGTTAGTTAATATGCTCATTGAACAAGATAAGACCTTAGTTGACACTTCTGGTGAGAAATTAGCTGATGGTTCCCACTCTGATTCTGGGGCACCCCCAGTGAAAGATTTGGAAGGGAACCTTCCCAACCTGCCCATTAGCAGGCCACCTAGCATTGCTGGTACTAATGTGAGTTCTCATCACAGTAGGAGTGTTACTTCTGTAAGCCAGGTTGTTAGAGTGCCATCTGTTAGGGACAGGTCTCCCTCTGTTCATTCTCACCATTCTTCTGTGTCAAGGCATGCCCAACCCACCCACCCTGATGACAGAGTGTTAGAAATGGAGCTCAATAGATTGAGAGTGGAAGAATCCAGGCTGAAGCTCAAGAAGCAACAGCTGGATTTAGATAGGCAAACCTTTGATTTAGAAAAAGAAAGACAGAGGTTGGGGTTAGGACTCCATAGTGGCAGCAGCAGTATTCCAAATAGTCATCCTGCAAAAGAGCATGATTCTAGGAATCTGCACAAGATAGTTCCCCCTTACAAGGAGGGGGATGACATTAACAAGTGGTTTGCTGCACTTGAGAGGGCCTGTGTTGTACAGGAGGTCCCTCAAAGGCAGTGGGCTGCTATCCTATGGCTATCTTTCAGTGGAAAGGGTAGGGATAGGCTCCTTACTGTTAAGGAAAGTGATGCCAATAATTTTACAGTTCTTAAAAATGCACTCCTAGATGGTTATGGCTTAACCACTGAACAGTACAGGATCAAGTTCAGAGAAACCAAAAAGGAGTCTTCACAAGACTGGGTAGACTTTGTTGGCCATTCAGTGAAGGCCTTGGAGGGGTGGTTACATGGCAGTAAAGCTTCTGACTATGAAAGCCTGTATAACTTAATCCTGAGAGTGCATATTCTTAATAATTGTGTGTCTGATTTGTTACACCAGTACCTGGTAGACTCTGATCTGACCTCTCCCCAAGAATAGGGAAAGAAGGCAGACAAATGGGTCAGAACAAGGGTGAACAGAAAAGTTCATACAGGGGGTGACAAGGATGGCAAGAAGAAGGATGGTAAGTCTTCTGACAAGGGTGGGGACAAATCTAAAAATGAGTCTTCATCAGGCCCACAAAAACACTCTGGTGGGGGTGGTGGGCCCAAATCCTCTTCAAATCAAAACAAGGAAAAGAAACCATGGTGCTATTTATGTAAAATAAAAGGCCATTGGACAACTGATCCCAGTTGCCCAAAGAAAAGCACCAAGCCTCCTACCACTACAACCCCTGCTGCTACACCTAGTGCCCCTAGTAATAGCAGTGGTGGTGGGAGCAAACCTACTAATAGCCAATCCAAGGGAGTAGCTGGGCTCACTTTTGGTAATTTAGTTGGGGTTGGTCTTGTTAGGGAGACCACAGAGGCTGTGTTAGTCTCTGAGGGGGCCATTGATTTGGCCACCTTGGTTGCTTGTCCCCTTAATATGGATAAGTACAAGCAACTTTCCCTGATAAATGGTGTTGAGGTTCAGGCCTACAGGGACACAGGTGCCAGTGTTACAATGGTAATGGAGAAACTGGTCCACCCTGAACAACACCTACTTGGTCACCAGTACCAAGTGACTGATGCTCATAACAACACTCTTAGCCACCCCATGGCTGTTGTGAATCTCAACTGGGAGGGGGTTACTGGTCCAAAGAAAGTTGTGGTTGCCTCAGATTTCCCCGTAGACTGTCTACTAGGGAACGATTTAGAGACATCAGCTTGGGCAGAAGTGGAGTTGGAGGCTCATGCAGCAATGCTGGGCATTCCAGGGCATATTTTAGCTTTAACCAGGGCTCAGGCCAAAAAGCAAAAAGGACAGGGTGACTTGGATCCTGGTAGAATGGACCAAGTGCTCCCTAAAGCTAGGGTTAGTAAAGGTAAAACACTACCTACTATCCCTCCCTCTACAGTGGATTCAACTTCTGAGGAAGAAGAATTCCCACCCTTTGCAGAACCTACACCAGAGGAGCTGGAAGCAGACACTGCTGAGCTTTTGGGTGAAGGGGGGCCTGCCAGGGAGGAGCTGAGTGTGACACAGCATACCTGTCCCACACTGGAGGGTCTAAGGCAGCAAGGTATCAAACAAGCAAATGGGGATGCCAGTGACTCTCACAGAGTTTACTGGGAAGACAACCTCTTGTATACTGAAGCAAGGGATCCAAAACCTGGAGCTGCCAGGAGATTGGTGATTCCTCAGGAATACAGAAAGTTCCTCCTAACTCTAGCCCACAACATTCCCTTAGCTGGACATTTGGGGCAAATGAAAACTTGGGACAGGCTTGTCCCCTTGTTTCATTGGCCTAGAATGTCAGAGGACACAAAGGAATTTTGTAAGTCCTGTGAAACCCGTCAAGCCAGTGGCAAGACAGGTGGCACTCCAAAGGCACCCCTTATTCTACTGCCTGTGGTTGGGGTTCCATTTGAAAGGGTAGGGGTTGAAATAGTTGGCCCCCTTGACCCTCCTACTGCTTCAGGCAACAGGTTTATCTTGGTGGTAGTGGACCATGCCACCAGATATCCTGGAGCAATTCCTCTAAGGACCACTACAGCTCCTGCAGTGGCAAAGGCCCTCCTGGGAATATTTTCCAGGGTGGGCTTCCCAAAAGAGGTGGTATCAGACAGGGGAAGCAATTTCATGTCTGCTTACTTAAAGGCCATGTGGAAGGAATGTGGTGTTACATACAAGTTCACTACACCCTATCATCCACAAACAAATGGACTGGTTGAGAGGTTTAATAAAACTCTCAAAGGAATGATAATGGGACTCCCTGAAAAACTCAGGAGGAGATGGGATGTCCTGTTACCTTGCCTCCTTTTTGCTTACAGGGAGGTACCCCAGAAAGGAGTGGGCTTCAGCCCCTTTGAACTCCTATTTGGACACCCTGTAAGAGGTCCTCTAACACTTGTGAAGGAGGGTTGGGAACAACCTTTAAAAGCTCCAAAGCAAGACATAGTGGACTATGTACTTGGCCTAAGGTCTAAGATGGCTGAGTACATGAAAAAGGCCAGTAAAAACCTTCAGGCCAGCCAAGAGCTCCAAAAGCAATGGCATGACCAGAAGGCTGTTCTGGTTCAGTACCAACCAGGGCAGAAAGTGTGGGTCTTGGAGCCTGTGGCCCCAAGAGCACTCCAAGACAAATGGAGTGGTCCCCACATTATTGTTGAGAAAAAGAGTGAAGTCACCTACTTAGTTGACTTAGGCACTCCCAGGAGTCCCCTTAGGGTGCTCCATGTCAATCGCCTGAAACCTACTATGACAGGGCTGATCTCACCCTGCTCATGGCAACAGATGAAGGACAGGAAGAAGAGAGTGACCCTCTCCCTGATCTCTTATCTTCCACAGAACAAGATGCTCTAGTGGAAGGTGTAGTACTGGCAGATTGTCTTACTGCTGAGCAGAAAGACCACTGCATAAATCTCCTGGGTCAGTTTTCTGAACTCTTTTCTACTGTGCCAGGCACCACTTCTTGGTGTGAGCACAATATAGATACTGGAGACAGCTTGCCTGTCAAAAGTAAGATCTATAGGCATCCTGACCATGTCAGAGACTGCATAAAACAAGAGGTGCAGAAAATGCTTGAACTGGGAGGGGTTGAGCACTCTGAAAGTCCATGGGCCTCTCCTGTGGTACTTATACCAAAACCTCATTCCAAAGATGGTAAAAGGGAAATGAGATTTTGTGTTGACTACAGAGGTCTCAACCAGGTAACCAAAACTGATGCTCACCCTATACCCAGGGCAGATGAGCTAATAGATACACTGGCATCTGCCAAGTATCTAAGCACCTTTGATTTGACTGCAGGGTATTGGCAGATCAAGTTATCAGAGGATGCAAAAGCAAAAACTGCATTTTCAACCATTGGAGGGCACTACCAATTCACAGTAATGCCTTTTGGATTGAAAAATGCACCTGCCACTTTTCAAAGGTTGGTGAACACAGTCCTTCAAGGGCTGGAAGCTTTTAGTGCAGCATACCTAGATGATATAGCTGTCTTTAGCTCCAGAAAAGCGTTGGTCTGCCATAGAGAGGGAGGCCTTTGCTGTGGTCTGGGCACTGAAGAAGTTTAGGCCATACCTGTTTGGCACTCACTTCATTGTTCAGACAGACCACAAACCTCTACTTTGGCTAAAACAAATGAAAGGTGAAAATCCTAAATTGTTGAGGTGGTCTATATCCCTACAGGGAATGGACTATACAGTGTAACATAGACCTGGGAGTACCCACTCCAATGCAGATGGACTTTCCAGATATTTCCACTTAGACAATGAAGACTCATCAGGTCATGGCTAGTCTTATTGTCCTTCGTTTGGGAGGGGTTGTGTAGGAAAGTACCATCTTGCCTGGCATGTTACCCCCATATTTCACTGTATATATGTTGTTTTAGTTGTATGTGTCACTGGGACCCTGCCAGCCAGGGCCCCAGTGCTCATAAGTGTGCCCTGTATGTGTTACCTGTGTTATGACTAACTGTCTGTCTGAGGCTCTGCTATCCAGAACTTCAGTGGTTATGCTCTCTCATTTCTTTCCAAATTGTCACTAACAGGCTAGTGACCAATTTCACCAATTTACATTGGCATACTGGAACACCCTTATAATTCCCTAGTATATGGTACTGAGGTACCCAGGGTATTGGGGTTCCAGGAGATCCCTATGGGCTGCAGCATTTCTTGTGCCACCCATAGGGAGCTCTGACAATTCTTCCACAGGCCTGCTACTGCAGCCTGAGTGAAATAACATCCACATTATTTCACAGCCATTTACCACTGCACTTAAGTAACTTATAAGTCACCTATATGTCTAACCTTTACCTGGTAAAGGTTGTGTGGTAAGTTCCTTAGTGTGTGAGCACCCTGGCACTAGCCAAGGTGCTCCCACATTGTTCAGGGCAAATTCCCCATACTTTGTGAGTGCGGGGACACCATTACACGTGTGCACTATACATATGTCACGACATATGTATAGCGTCACAATGGTAACTCCGAACATGGCCATGTAACATGTCTAAGATCATGGAATTGTCACCCCAATGCCATTCTGGCATTGGGGAGACAATTCCATGATCCCCCGAGTCTCTAGCACAGACCCAGGTACTGCCAAACTGCCTTTCCCGGGGTTTCACTGCAGCTGCTGCCAACCCCTCAGACAGGTTTCTGCCCTCCTGGGGTCCAGCCAGGCTTGGCCCAGGAAGGCAGAACAAAGGACTTCCTCAGAGAGAGGGTGTTACACCCTCTCCCTTTGGAAAAAGGTGTCAGGGCTGGGGAGGAGTAGCCTCCCCCAGCCTCTGGAAATGATTTGATGGGCACAGATGGTGCCCATCTCTGCATAAGCCAGTCTACACCGGTTCAGGGATCCCTCAGCCCTGCTCTGGCGCGAAACTGGACAAAGGAAAGGGGAGTGACCACTCCCCTGACCTGCACCTTCCCTGGGAGGTGCCCAGAGCTCCTCCAGTGTGCTCCAGACCTCTGCCATCTTGGAAACAGAGGTGCTGCTGGCACACTGGACTGCTCTGAGTGGCCAGTGCCAGCAGGTGACGTCAAAGACTCCTTCTGATAGGCTCCTTCAGGTGTTGCTAGCCTATCCTCTCTCCTAAGTAGCCAACCCTCCTTTTCTGGCTATTTAGGGTCTCTGCTTTGGGGAATTCCTTAGATAACGAATGCAAGAGCTCATCAGAGTTCCTCTGCATCTCTCTCTTCACCTTCTGCCAAGGAATCGACTGCTGACCGCGCTGGAAGCCTGCAAAACTGCAACAAAGTAGCAAAGACGACTACTGCGACCTTGTAACGCTGATCCTGCCGCCTTCTCGACTGTTTTCCTGGTGGTGAATGCTGTGGGGGTAGTCTGCCTCCTCTCTGCACTAGAAGCTCCGAAGAAATCTCCCGTGGGTCGACGGAATCTTCCCCCTGCAACCGCAGGCACCAAAAGACTGCATCACCGGTCCTCTGGGTCTCCTCTCAGCACGACGAGCGAGGTCCCTTGAACTCAGCAACTCTGTCCAAGTGACTCCCACAGTCCAGTGACTCTTCAGCCCAAGTTTGGTGGAGGTAAGTCCTTGCCTCCCCACGCTAGACTGCATTGCTTGGAACCGCGTGTTTTGCAGCTTCTCCGGCTCCTGTGCACTCTTCCAGGATTTCCTTTGTGCACATCCAAGCCTGTGTCCCCGGCACTCTAACCTGCTGTGCATGATCTCCTGAGTTGTCCTCCGGCATCGTGGGACCCTCCTTTGTGACTTCGGGTGAGCTCCAGTTCACTCCACTTTGTAGTGCCTATTCCAGCACTTCTGCGGGTGCTGCTTGCTTCTGAGTGGGCTCTTTTTCTTGCTGGACGCCCCCACTGTCTCTTCACGCAATTGGCGACATCCTGGTCCCTCATGGGCCACAGCAGCATCCAAAAACCCTAACTGTGACCCTTGCAGCTAGCAAGGCTTGTTTGTGGTCTTTCTGCACGGAAACACCTCTGCACAACTCTTCACGACGTGGGACATCCCTCCTCCAAAGGGGAAGTTTCTAGCCCTTGTCGTTCTTGCAGAATTCACAGCTTCTACCATCCAGTGGCAGCTTCTTTGCACCCACAGCTGGCATTTCCTGGGCATCTGCCCACTCCCGACTTGATCGTGACTCTTGGACTTGGTCCCCTTGTTCCACAGGTACTCTCGTCAGGAAATCCATTGTTTTTGCGTTGCTGGTGTTGGTCTTCCTTGCAGAATTCCCCTATCACGACTTCTGTGCTCTTTGGGGAACTTAGGTGCACTTTGCACCCACTTTTCAGGGTCTTGCGGTGGTCTATTTTTCTAACCCTCACTGTTTTCTTACAGTCCCAGCGACCCTCTACAAGGTCACATAGGTTTGGAGTCCATTCGTGGTTCGCATTCCACTTCTAGAGTATATGGTTTGTGTTGCCCCTATCCCTATGTGCCCCCATTGCATTCTATTGTGACTATACATTGTCTGCACTGTTTTCTATTGCTATTACTGCATATTTTGGTATTGTGTACATATATCTTGTGTATATTTGCTATCCTCATACTGAGGGTACTCACTGAGATACTTTTGGCATATTGTCATAAAAATAAAGTACCTTTATTTTTAGTATATCTGTGTATTGTGTTTTCTTATGATATTGTGCATATGACACTAGTGGTACTGTAGGAGCTTCACTCGTCTCCTAGTTCAGCCTAAGCTTCTCTGCTAAGCTACCTTTTCTATCAGCCTAAGCTGCTAGACACCCCTCCACACTAATAAGGGATACCTGGGCCTGGTGCAAGGTGTAAGTACCTCTTGGTACCCACTACAAGCCAGTCCAGCCTCCTATATTGGTTGTGCAGCGGTGGGATAAGTACTTGCAACTACTCACCACTTTGTCATTTTGTACTTTTCATAAGAGAAAAATATACAAAACAAGTTCAGTGTATGTACACCTAACCAAAAAGTTTTGCTTTTCTTCTCTTACTCTTTTACTAAGTGCTGAAAAGTACCTCTAAACTTTCAAAAATTTCTTTAAAAGTTTAAAACGTTTTTTTTTCTGTTCTTTAAAAAGTTCTGAAACTTTTTCTTTCTCTTTCTGTCCCTTAAACTCTTGTCTATCATGTCTGGTACAGGCCAAACTCTTGATCTGGCCAGCATAGCTTATGACAACCTTAGCTGGAAAGAAGCAAGGAGTCTATGCATAGATAGTGGTTTAGGGGTAGGGAAGAATCCCTCAAGACAACTGTTAGTTAATATGCTCATTGAACAAGATAAGACCTTAGTTGACACTTCTGGTGAGAAATTAGCTGATGGTTCCCACTCTGATTCTGGGGCACCCCTCTACACTAATAAGGGATACCTGGGCCTTGTGCAAGGTGTAAGTACCTCTTGGTACCCACTACAAGCCAGTCCAGCCTCCTACAAGCCCTTGTAGCTGCAGTTCACGCGGTGCACAGGATTACTGTCTGGAGAGGGGTGGCAAGGAGTTACCTCCTCCAATTTGGACAGTTGGGCCACTGGACAGTCTGGGTCACTTGAGTCCACCACCTGTGTTCCAGGGGACGCGCTCGTCATGATGAGAGGGGTCCCAGAGTACCAGTGACGCTGAAGTTTGGTGCCTGCTGAAGCAGGAAGAAGATTCCTTGGACCCACAGGAGATTTCTTCATGACTTCCAGTGCAGGGTGAAGGCAGGCAGCCCCCAGAGTATGCACCACCAGGAAACAGTTGAGAAAGCCAGCAGGATTAGGTGCTACAATGTCGCTGGTAGTCTTCCTGCTACTTTGTTGCAGTTTTGCAGGCGTCTTGGGGCAGTTAGCGGTCAATCCTTGGCAGAAGTCGAAGAGAGAAGTGCAGAGGAACTCTGGTGAATTCTTGCAAGTCGTTATCAGAGGAAAAGCCCACCCTAAATAGCCCTCAGAGGAGGATTGGCCAACTAGTCAGGTAAGCACCTATCAGGAGGGGGTCTCTGATGTCACCTGCTGGCACTGGCCACTCCGAGGCCTCCAGAGTGCCCTCACACCTCTGGAAACCAGATGGCAGAGGTCTGAGACACACTGGAGGAGCTCTGGGCACCACCCCTGGGGTGGTTATGGGCAGGGGAGTGGTTACTCCCCTTTCCTTTGTCCAGTTTCGCCCCAGAGCAGGGACTGGGGGTTCCCTAAACCGGTGTAGACTGGCTCTTGCAAGGAGGGCACCATCTGTGCCCTTCAAAGCATTTCCAGAGGCTGGGAGAGGCTACCCCTCCCCATCCTTTAACACCTATTTCCAAAAGGAAAGGGTGTAACACCCTCTCTCAGAGGAAATTCTTTGTTCTGCTGTCCTGGGGCTGGGCTACCCAGACCCCGGGAGGGCAGACCCTGTATGTAGGATGGCAGCAGCGGTAGCTGCAGAGAAAACCCCAGAGAGCTGGTTTGGCAGTACCCGGGGTCCATAGTGTAGCCCTGGGGATGCATGGAATTGGCTCCCCAATACCAGATTTGGCATGGGGGGACAATTCCATGATCTTAGACATGTTACATGGCCATGTTCGGAGTTATCATTGTGAAGCTACATGTCGGTATTGACCAATATGGAGTGCGCGCGTGTAATGGTGTCCCCGCACTCACAAAGTCTGGGGAAATGGCCCTGAACTATGTGGGGCACCTTTGCTAGTGCAAGGGTGCCCTCACACTTAGTAACTTTGCACCTAACCTTCAGCAAGTGAAGGATAGACATATAGGTGACTTATAAGTTACTTAAGTGCAGTGAAAATGGCTGTGAAATAACGTGTGCATTATTTCACTCATGCTGCAATGGCAGTCCCGTGTAAAGGTTTGTCTGAGCTCCCTATGGGTGGCAAAAGAAATGCTGCAGCCCATAGGGATCTCCTGGAACCCCAATACCCTGGGTACCATATGAAGGGTGTTCAAGTGTGCCAATTGAAATTGGTAAAAGTGGTCACTAGCCTATAGTGACAAATGTAAAGGCAGAGACAGCATAAGCACTGAGGTTCTGATTAGCAGAGCCTCAGTGACACAGATAGGCACTACACAGGCATATACATTTAGGCCACAAACTATGAGTGCTGGGGTCCTGGCTAGCAGGATCCCAGTGAGACAGGCAAAACACACTGACAATTAGGGTTTTCACTATAAACAATGGGGTCCTGGCTAGTAGGATCCCAGTGAGACAGTAAACACACATTGACATATACTCACAAACAGGCCAAAAGTGGGGGTAACAATGCTAGAAAGAGGCTGCCTTCCTACACTCCTGACCTGCGCAGATGAGCTGCGACCACCACCATCACCTATGTGAACACCACAGAAGTGCTGGTAATGCCAAGGGGGAACATGGTGAACTGAAAGTGCTCATGGTCTACCTTGAACCGCAGGTTGTGCCTGTGGGCAGGCAGGATGGGGATGTGTAAATATGATCCTGCAAAGTCCAATGCTACCAACCAGCCTTCTTGGTCTAGGGCAGACAAGACTTGAGCCAAAGTGAGCAGCTTGAACTTCTCATTTTTGGGGAAGAGATTGATGGTTTGGGGGTCTAGAATAGGGCGAATACCCTTGCTCCTCTACGAAATCAGAAAGTAGCGGGAATAACAACCACTGCCTACTTCTGATATTGAAACCCTTTCTATAGCTCCTTTGGCCAACAGAGATGTAACTTTCTCTCAGAGGAAAGACAGATGATCCTCTGCCAGCCGTTCTTTTGTTGGCAGTTTTGGTGAAGGAAATGATTGGAAAGGGAGGGAGTAGTCCCTCTGACTGATCTGCAAGACCCATTTGTCTGATGTAATGGCATGCCAATGGAGGAGTTGAACTTGGATTCTCCGTCCAGCTGGGCACCCATGGGCTTGAAGAACCAGACTAGAAGGGCTTAGAGGCTTCAGCTGCAGGGGGGTTGGTAGTCAACGATTTCTGGCTACAAGACCCATGACGTCAGAATGCACCTTATCCGTGTCCTCACACAGCTTGGGAAACTTGTCCAGGACGGTGGCTGGCATAGGGCTGGTGCAGTGGCACGCCCCTTCCATAGTCACAGAAGGGGTGAAAGGCAGACTGGAGGTGAGGTGTCACTGAGAAGCCCAAGGACTTGGCCATAGCTCGCAAGTCCTTGAAGTGCTCCAGGGCAGAGTCCACATTTTCTCCAAAGAAACGAGTCCTGTCGAAGGGTATGTCCATGAGGTTGGCCTGACATCCCCTGAAAAGTCAGTTGTTCTCAGCCAGGTGTGGCGCTTCAAGGCCACTGTGAAGGAAACCGCTCTACTCAGCGAGTCCATTGTTTCCACACCTAGTGGTGACGTTCACTGCATCTCTCCTGTCTTTCACTGCTTGGGAGAGGATGGCCTGGACTTACTCTGGGATCTGTGGCAGCACTTGCGCAACCATATCCCACAAAGTATGAGAATAACGGCCCAACAAGCATGCAGTGTTTACTGACCGCAACGCTAGGCTGGTGGAACAAAACATTTTCTTTCCTAAGCTATCCAGCCTCATAGATTTCCTGTCTGGGGGAGCTCAGGGAATGCGTCATGGGAAGTTTAGGCTTGGACTACTACGCTGTCAGGAGTGTTTAGTGAGGAAACCGGAATTACCCGGGGCAGAGAGATGGAAGAAGGCAATTGTCCTGTTCACAGGAACCCTGTGCTGGGCTTGGACCAAGTTCCCAGCAGGACATCAGTCAGGTCTTCATTACAGGGCAATAGGGGTTTGGATGAGGAAGCTCCAGGCTGAAGAACTACCATCAAGAGGTTAGTCTTGACTGCCACAGAGGGAAGTACCAGTCCAATGAAGTTGGGCTCTCTAACTGGCATTCTAAAGTGTCCAGTGGCCCCTCCTACTCTTCTCCTATGCCTGGCTGCTCCAGAAAACATTCCGGCAATGACCAAGGTCCAGTGGGCCCTGCCAGTGCCAGAATCAGTGTCGAGCCACACTGTTCGAACTCTGAGTCGCCGGGGATTAGAAAGAGGCTGGTGCCGCCAGTAGGTTGTGGTGGTGCCTGGAGCATCGGCGTTAGATCGGTGCCAGAGAAGTTTGCATTGGCATGACTGGCACTGATCCAGAACAGAGATCAGATCCGGGAGACCCCATCAGAGCCGAGGCCAGAGCCATCTGTAAGGAACCAGATGGAGCCTCCTCCACCCCCGCAGGGCCCAAGAATGCCCCGGATGGGTCGGCTCTCTCGAATACATGGAACATGGCCTTGTAAAAGTCCTTTAATTGAGTAGTGTTACTCTGGCTCCTGGAAACGGTGGAAGGTGCTCAGTCAGACCTGCAATGGCTCCGCAAACTGTGCATGGAATGCCAATGTTCCTCACTCATCGTGTCGGGCGACGGACGAGGTGTAGTCAACTTCTTTTTCTTCTTGTGCCTCTTCCTCAAGTGTCTTGAGGACCTTGAGTGCAAAGAAGAGGACTTTGGGCTTGATTGGGACCGAAACCTCGTAGGAGTCACGCTAACTGTTGTCCACCACAGGGCAGTGAGTAACTTTAGCAACCACTCTCTCAAAGTATTTCGGGTCATAGCCCAGTAGCATGAGCACGACTTCAAGTCGTGGTCATGCTCGAGACACCATAAGCACATCAAGTGCATGTCCGTTACCGCCATAGCACAGTGACAGGAGCCACACGGCTTAAAACCTTCCTTCGACATACTTTGGAAAATAGCTGACAACAAGTTTAAAAAAAACTGTCAAAAAGCGACAGAGGGATCAGCGCTAGCTGGTGCGGAACTAAAAGAACTGACATCTGCGCACCTCGGTGGCACCTATATAGGTAACCACAATGTCACTTCCGGCACCAATGACCCTGGCAGCCGGACCTGAATGAAGCCACCCAACGGCAAGCAGGGGTACTGCTCACACAAAAGTTTCCGGATTCAGTCTGAAGCCTAGGAAACTCAGTGTTAGGAATCTATCAGACATTCAAATTCAATTTGTGATTCTTCACAGAATTTTTAACGTTATCACATATGCTATGGTATTGTTTGATATTCAACAGGTCAGGATGGGCAAGGAGACATGTATGATGTCTCTATCTCCAGCTCCAGGACATGGGTACTCTTGCAATTGTAATAAGGCATCTGGTTTGATGTCAGCAATGTCATTGGAGTCATCCCTGTCTTCTTCCTAGCCACAGGAATATGTCAATTGTAATGGGTCACTCTTTCAAGCTCTCTATCTCATAGTCAATTAGCCACTTTCCTTGTCCCTCAAATCATTCATGCCATCTCATAACACAGTCATCACGCTTGCAACACTTACTGTACTCACTTGCTTAGAATTGGTCTGTCGCCCTCTTGTCTGGCCCATTGACTAGCACTGCTCCATCCCCAGGTTCACATTAGTGTGGCTCACCAGCATCTTCTGCTGGTAGGGGGAATATCAGATCATCTAGAATATCCTCCTCCTTTTTTTCTGTTGCTTCTGGGTTTTCACTAGTGATCTGAAAACAAATATATGGTGGCAGTACAATGAGGGCACAAGCCCCAACCCATTCCTGCTTAAGGTACATGGCTGTTGTTCTTGACTGGATTTATACTTTAAGCTTTAAATATTTTTGTACAGTTATTCAATATCTCAATGGCAAAGGCACCTTCTTATGGAAACTACTAAGCATTCTCACTGATAGTGCACTTAGCCCAATCTTCAATATATCTTCAAAGTTCCTGCATATGCTTTTTACATACTGTTGATACTCAACACTGACGAGAATCCCCTTTGCTAGGGGCTTTTAACCTTAGAATTGTCTCCATTTCCTTGCCACACCCTTATTCACAACCAGGTATGCAGTTAGGTGTCTACCAGTGTTGTGCTTCAACTCATCCTGTGGCAAGTGCTACAAGGGGAGAAACAGTAAGGGTTGGTCTTCCCATCTCCTCTTGTTGAGAGAGTTAGGTGAGCTATTTCAGAGCTCATCCATGCGTGTACACTACTTCCCACCCCTTATGTTCAAAAACCCGTGGTCACAGTAATTTAGGACTTGCAGAAGTTCCAGGTTGGCTAGATCAGTCCACCTCTTTCATTCACACATTTGTCCACTTGACTCTTTTCTGAGGTTTCTAGGCTCTCCTTGTCCCACTCGCCCCCCCTGTTCCCTTCTAGAGTATTGTGTTCATTGCTGTAACTACTGATAGTCTGGGACTCCCATATACCAACCCAAAACTAGATTATTCAATTGCCACCTTCACAGATGAGGATTTCAGTAGAAATCTCCTTACAGTCAATAAACACAGAGTTAATATTACATATGTTTTGAAGAGCGCTCACCTGGTCGGTGAGTCAAGCACTCAGCACCTGGGGTTTCAAGTGGAATCCAGTCCAACTTTGCTCCTTGTACCTGATGAAGTACAGGTACTTCCTGTCACCAACACACCTGCGGCCAGATGTACTGAGCTTTTGGTTTGTGATTTTCTAATAGTGAATTTTTGCTAATGGTATTAGGAAACCGCAAACAACTATGTAGAACCCACTCAAAAACACCACCTTTTTAAAAATGGGGGTTGTTGGGATTCCCCCAATTAAAAAAAAAACAAATACACACACACACTAAGAAAACAAAAGTCACAGGGATGTTATAGTTAGGTTCAGAATTTACAAGCACACAACCAACACAATTCAGTTGTTACAGTTATTTTGAGTAACTATAACTCTTGCCCTAAGGTAACTATAACTCGCACCCCCGCCATGCACAGTTTTCTCATCAACAATTGTATTGCAAATGTTGCAGTTATAATAACAATGATGCCATAGAAGATGTCATGAATGATGTAATATTTAGGGTAATTATTTACAGTTAATGTTGTCTGGTTACCAAGGTGAAAATAGTGTCTAACAATAATTTGAAGGTGGTGGATAAATTGTAAATGAAAGTTATGGCTATAACTTACAGTTTGTGTAGTTCAGACTTGGTTTGTATATAGAAAATACATTTTCCTAACTATAACTAAGCTTTAAACTTTGTTTTTTCATTGAATATCATTTTTTTAAATCATCTTTTTACATTTTATTAGAAAATGTGTTTCAAATCCTAGAGTCCACTGTCGCAAGTAGACAGTTATGTGGAGTGTCATACAGTACAGTGGAGTAGAGTGTTGTAAAGTCTATTGTCATTGACAGGAGTATTATAGGTCACGTGGAGTAAAGAAGACTGTAGTAGTGTATTTTACAGTGTAGTAAAATGTTATATAGTGTAATGGCATGGTGTCTCATATCGGGGTGTCAAGTATCGAAGTCTGGGGTAGCAAGCTGTACACTGGAATGACATGTCCAAAAGTAGTGTACGGTGTCAAAATCTTTCATTGAGTGGAGTAGCATGTTTTAGAGTGGAGCAGGGTGAAGTAGAGTGTCATAGAACGGAGTATCCTCAAGTGGAGTGTTGTACAAAACAGAGGAGGAGAGTGTTGTAGAGTGGAGTTCTGTGTCATATAAGCAGAGTGGTGTAACATAGAGAGAAGTTGAGGTATGTGTCGTCGAGTGCCATACAGTGTAGTACAGTGGCATAAAGTGGATGGGCACATAGTGGAACAGAGTGTCATAGGGTGGCACAGAGTGTAGTACTGTGTAGCTGAGTGGAGTATAGTGAGGTTGAGTACACTGGTGTGGGGTCCTGTAAATTGCAGTAAAGTGTCATAAAATGGAGTGGCATGTCATAGACTATAGTGGCATGGAGTGCAGTAGGGTGGAGTTGGGTATCATACAGTTGAGTAAAGTGTCATACATTGGAGTACCATGTTGTACAGAAGAGTGTAGTGAGGTGTCGTACAGTATTGGAAAGTGATGTAGACTACAGTCGAGTAGTGTGGCATAAAGCCTAGCTGATTTGTTGGAGTGGTGCACAGTACAGTGTTGTAGAGTGTGTTACAGTGGACTGGCAAACAGTGTCATAGAGTACAATGGCATTGGGTTGCGTAGAGTGGAGTTGCGCACAGTGGAGTACTGGAGTAGAGTGGAGTAAAGTGGGATGCAGTGACATACCAAGAGTTGCATACAGTGTATAGTTTACTAGAGTATTGTAGAGTAAAGTGTTTTAAAGTGGTAGCTTTGGGGAACTTGACTCTAGAGTCTTTAAACACTGAAGATATTTTTTCTGCGTCCTCTGCACTTGTTGCTTTGCAGCAGCGAGCTGCCCAATCCAGGCAGCTCCAAGACATTGACTACTGAGAGCAGAGATTGGACACAATGTATCCATCACCATGACAGCCACCTCGCCCTATATGTTAAGGGAGCAGCTAATACCTAGGAGAGCCAGAGCAGAAAAGTGTGTGCCATCCTGTTTGAGGCACTACAGCAATCACTATGAGCTCCCACAGAGCAGCTTATTTTGTGTGACTACTGATTCGAGTGTGTTTAAACAGGGAAAATTTCAAACTTGCATTAGTATAAACCCTTATAAGTGACACTAGGCTGGGCTTGGCAGAACCCTGACCTAGTGACTTAGCCGATGCTTGCTTCATTTAACAAACAGATAATTAGGTGTTCTACATAGATCTTGCTACAGCAGATATTGAAGCGTCGCAGCACTACAAATGACAAATGCTTTGTCTCAACTCGAGAGTATCAATTGCATGGGTCTCAGGAGGATATCAGGATGTAAGGCTGAGGTGTCAGGAGTTCCAAACTCCTGCAGAATAAACAGTTATAGCTGCAGAGGGAACACAAACACTGACATATACGTATATGCGGATACATATCAAGTAGAATGATCGAAATAATATTATTTTCTTACTATTACAAATAGTTCACAGCACTAAGAAATTAAACAACCTACCAGTGGCGGCTTGCGGGGCGCTGAAGGGGCAGGGCGGCGCACAGGGGGAGGGAGGGAATAAAAATTTATTTAATTTAATAAGAAAATAAAACACTTACCTTTCCTCGCCGCCGCTCCACTCCGTCGCCCGATGCTGCACGCAGAGGCTCCCAGCCTGCCCTGCGCCAATCCTGATGCTGCTCAGAGCAGTGTTAGGATTGGCTGGGAGCACCGAGCCAGGGTACTCCCAGGCAGACTGGGAGCCTGTGCAGGCTCTCTTCAGCCCAGGAACTTGGTTGCTGGGCTGGAGAGAACCCTGTGCGCATGTGTGTTTGCCTGGCCCAAGATGGCTGGCCAAATACACATGTGCTCTGAGGGGGAGTGGTGTGCACTTCCCCTCACAGCTCGTCACCCCCGTGGCCCCACCCCCTGTACCAGAGAATGATCATAAACAAATCCACTGTATCCTACTATTAAGATGTATATTCCAATGCCACACAAACATGTATAATGTTCTATGGTAGGTAAAATACATCAGACATATCACTGCTTGCCTTGTGATGGGAGCATATTCTCAGAATTTTGTTATAGCGAGAGTGTTGCAGGGCGCCCAAAATGTTTTTGTAGATGGGATGGGGTATGATACAGGAGCATTCATCCCTACTGTGATGTCACACGTTACCTATATACTTTAAGTATCCCAAGTCATGGCACAATATCTTTGAGATGAACGGATGCGGTGGTCCAGCTGTAATGGACCTGCCATCTAGTAGGCCCAGCATATCCTAAGTATATCTGGGGACTTCTCACGGTCTTTTACAGCCTTGGGAAGTCTACATTTCTGGTTTTAGGTCTGGATTTTGAAAATGAAACTAACAAGCAGACCTATTGCTTACATTACACATAGGACCTGATTACGAGTTGGTCAGTGCTTTCTGACCCTTTTCTAAACCCTTGTTTGTGCAAGGCTGAGAATTATGAGTTGGGTGGTATTTACTGCATCCTGTAATTACTGAGTGCATTAAATATTTTAACCTTTGTTAAAAGTAAGTCGGCCAGACCTCTTGGAATTTAACAGGGGCAGTGTGTGGTATTCACCATACCATGCACATTTTGGTGCTTTAAGCACAAAGATCTATGTTATTTCCCAGAAACTCCTAATAGGTGCTATTTCTCGCACCTAATAAATAATGTACCCTAGGATTTAGTTAATTATCTGACAAAACTGGAATTGAGGCCATAGAGGGGGCTTTGGGTTGATCTTAACCTTTGGCTTTCTTCATCTAGCCTCTGTCAGTCATTGGCTTGAGACGTTGTAAATCACTTCTTGGCATAGCCCAATGGGGCATTCATCTCGTCTAATACAATTGCCCGATAGGGCGTATCCTTCTGTCTTAACTCGAGTGCTTGCTTTGAACTGAACAAGAGACAACTTTACAGCTATAACACTTTCTAACTGCTGCTGCTGGCTTTGATGTCCTTACGATGCAGACGTTAGCTTGATAGGCAGAAACCTATAGGCTTTTTCAATGCTTGTTATGGCTTTCCTTTCCAACAGCTTCCACTGTCTACCCCGTTTTTTTGGTACAGATTTTATTGATTATTGGTTGACAAAGAAACAGCACATTGTAACTTGATGTGGGAAGACGTCTCATAATATCAAAAGTATCAAAGATATTTCTCATTAGGCAGACAATATCATGTTCCCAATATTGTGATCCCATAATAACTCCCACCCTTCCCTCTGAGTCAGTGTTATAGTTTTCGCTGAGTGTAATGGTTTTGGTATACAGATCCCCGGTAGCAGTCAGGCTTCCCACGGGACTGTGAGGTGATATGTATTTTGAGTACAAAGATCAGGGCAATCCTAGTGACAACACAAGGCTATGTGTTGAGCCACATCTAAAGTTAAGTAGAATTTCGTCTCATCTAGGAGAGGCCGTAGGTGTCACTACTGTGATGGAGACTTAGGATTCTTCAGGCTATTAACAATTACCCCCTTGCCTGGACCATTTCTATCTGGCCTATCTCCCTCCGTGTTTCCCTCTGTAACAGTATGCCCTCAGAGTCCACCCATCTTTCCAATTCTTTATGCCATACTAGCAGGTTTGGTCCCTTAGGGTCTTTATAATGTTGTGTGATCTTGTGCTTGGTCAGGACCAGTGTTAGATCCTAAAATTTACTGGTCACTTTGGTTTTAGATGTGTGGGAGAACCAGTGTAGAAGGCAGTGGCCCGGTGTTAATGGGACTGGTGTTGCAAGTAATTGGGTGACTTCTGTCCAATATGATGTCAAGTGGGTGCATGCATATACCATATGGAGGAAGTTAGCGCCCACCTCTCTACATCTAGGGCAGGAGGCATCTGTCACTCTAAATTATCTGTTAATTCTTCCTCCGAGGAGCTACGCTCTATGTAAGATGTAGAAACTGATTAATTTGAATCTCGCATTCCTGGATACCTCGGGAATATGCTCTAAAATGGCCTCCCAAGCCTGTTCTGAAATCGGAGTCCCCAGGTCCAACTCCCAGTAGATCCGAAGTGCCTCTAGGGGTCATAGGGTATCTGCTTGCAACAAGCGGTATAAGCGGTGATAGCTTCATATGTACCTGTGGATAACAGCACATAACGACAACAAAGGTGACTCTTGGGTTCAGATTTTCCTGCCTTCCAGTGCCTACAGACGGTGGCTATTACCGACCCGTGTAGCAAGAAATTACCCTGCAGTAGGTCAAATTCCTCCCAGAAATCTGCAAATGGGAGCAGAGTTGAGTCTCAAAACAGGTCCCGCATCTTGTTAACCTCTGCTGCGATCCAGTCCTGTATCCCAGCCTAGTTTTCCCCATGTGGGAGCAGCGCTAGCATTTTTATTGGTAAGTCTGGGAAAAAGGGGACCCTGGTGCACGTCTTCCGCAGGCATCAGTCCCAGCATTTCTGAATGGTTGTGTATTCCCGAGAATCCACAGCAGACATATGGTTCACTTTAAAGAGCGCTTTGATCAGGGTCTTGTAGAGAGTGTCAAAGGGGCCTACATTCCCATCTGGGGACTGTCTGCTGGCCATCCACTGTATTAACCACTGGAGTTGGGCCACTAAGTAGTACGATTCCAAGTCTGGGACAACCAGACCCCCCTTTGAAAGTAACGCATTGCAGAGTGGACAGTGCCACTCGTCAGCACCCCATGCTCCATATAAAGGCTGTTATGATAGTGTTAAGGTCCAAAAAAAAAGATTGAGGAAGCCAGAGTTGGAGTGTCCCAAATAGGTATAAAAGACGGGACAATACCACCATCTTAATGATGGCTATGCAGCCTGCCACAGACAGGTGGTGTGTCTTCCAGAATTCAATATGGGATTTTAGATTACGGACCACAAGGCCGAAGTTCCATCCAGAATGTCTGCATGATTATGGGAAACTGTCACTCCCAAGTAGGAGAGACATAAAGGCTCCCAAAAGAGATTGCCAACATAATCCAGGACCATGGCATACCTTGCTAAAGGGAATAGTCTTGTTTTTTTACCAGTTCACCTTCAGTCCTGATATGGTGTAGAAAATCTCCAGGAGTGTTCTGGCACCCATTAGGTCATCCCCTGTATTACTAAGAAACAGTAGGAGATTATGAGCCATATCAAGCTATCCGCTATGTAGTTACATCCTCCCAGATGCCACTATAGTGAGATCCTGAGCGGGCAAGCGTCACAAGTCATGACCTGTGCATACTCAGGCAGTGGGATTAGTGTAGAGTAAGCACGTCCAGTTCACGAAGTCAGACTCCATCTCCGTGCGTGCTACGACGTCATATAAGTAGTTCCACTCTAGGCTATCAAAGGCCTTCTAAATGTCAACAGACAATTCTGTTGCCCTCTTTCATACATGGTGGCCTCCAGGAGTGCCAGTAATCGCCTCACGTTAATGGCAGTATTGTGTCCTGGAATTAAACCTGCCTGATCACAATTAATCAACTTTTTCATGAATGAAGGCAGCCGGGTGGCCAATATTTTTCTCAATATTTTATAATCAACATTTACCAGAAGGAGTGGTTGATAATCACAGTAAAGTGTCAAGGCGTACATGAAGCTCATGGAGTAGGGAGAAAAATGAGTAGTCTCTAGCGTGGGGGTGATTGCAATGCCAGAAATCTCAGACGAATGCTGCTACCACTTGTATCGTTCACTGGGCCAGTGCCAAATGATTCCCACCACTCGCTGTAAGAGCTGGAGCAATTATACCCTCTATCTAGGTCACTCGAGGTCACTGTCAGGGGTAGCACATCACAGACACCTTTTGGAGGGTTGCCTCTCTAGTACTTTTAGGTAATTGTGTGTAGGAAGTTGGCTCTGTATATACTATCTCAAAGTGAGAGATAGTGTGCACAGAGTCCAAGTGTTCCCCTTAGAGGCTGATAGTGGCAAAATTAGATAGTACTAATGCTCTATTTTGTGGTAGTGTGGTCAAGCAGTAGGCTTATCAGAGGGTAGTGTTAAGCATTTGTTGTACACACACAGGCAATAAACGAGGAACACACACTCAAAGACAACTCTAGGCCAATAGGTTTTTATATATAAAAATATCTTTGCTTAATTTATTTTTAGAACCACAAGATTCAAATTTTAGGTAAGTACATAAATTGCAAGGTACTTCACACAGGTTTGTATAGAACTTTGATTTAAAACAACACACACAGGTTTGGTTAAAATGGCAAATAGCTATTTTAAAAGTGGACACTGCAAAAATCAACAGTTCCTGGGGGAGGTGAGTAATAGTTAGTCTTTCAGGTAAGTAGAGCACATAAACAGTCAGTCTCCTGGGCATAGACAGCCCACTGTTGGGGGTTCAAGGCAACCCCAAAGCCACTGCACCAGCAACACAGGGCCGGTCAGGTGCAGAGGTTAAAGGAGGGCCCAAAACACATAGGCGCCTATGGAGAACAGGGGTGCCCCGGTTCCAGTCTGCTAGCAGGTCCTCGGGGAGCAGACCAGGAGGGTTTTGTAGAGCACTGGGGGGGGACACACAGGCAAACAAAACACACCCTCAGAGGCACAGGGGTAGCTGGGTGCAGTGTGCAAAGTAGCCATTGGGTTTTGTATTGAAAATAATGGAGGGACCCGGGTTTACTCCTGCGATGCAGGCAGGGCACAGGGGGGCATCTCGGGCCAGCCACTGACTGAGCCAGGATGAGGGCCACCTGCTGGTAACTCCTGCACTGGTAGGTAGTTCCTCTCGGTCCTGGGGGCTGCGGGTGCAGTGCTTGGTCCAGACGTCGGGTTCCTTTGTTACCAGGCAGTCGCGGTCAGGGACAGCCTCTAGATCCTCTCTGCAGGCGTCGCTGTGGGGGTGCAGGGAGGTCGACTCAGGGTGTCCACGTCATTGGAGTTGCCTGGGAGTCCTCTCTGCAGTGTTGGTTTCTCCAAACTCGAGCCGGGGGCCTCGGTGCAGAGTGTGAAGACTCACTCTTTTGGCAGGAAGTGAGAGTCTCTATAAAGTTGGTTTCTTGTTGCTGTTTTGTAGTTGTTTCTTGACAGAGCCGCTGTCCTCAGGAGGTTCTTGGTCTTTTAGGTGCATGTCAGTCCTCTGAGCCCTCAGAGGTAGCTAGTCCCGCTGGATGTATCGCTGTTCAGGTTCTTTGAGTCTGGAGACAGGCCGGTAGGGCTGGGGCCAAGTCAGTTGTTGTCTCCATCGTCTCTGCGGGGCTTTCAGGTCAGCAGTCCTTCTTCTTTCTTCAGGTTGCAGGAATCTGATTTCCTGGGTTCAGGGTCACCCCTAAATACTGAATTTAGGAGTGTATTTAGGTCTGGGGGGCAGTAGCCAATGGCTACTGCCCTGGAGGGTGGCTACACCCTCTTTGTGCCTCCTCCCTGAGGGGAGGGGGGCACATCCCTATTCCTATTGGGGAAACCTCCAAAACCAAGATGGAGGATTTCTTAAGGCAGGGGTCGCCTCAGCTCAGGACACCTTAGGGGCTGTCCTGACTGGTGGGTGACTCCTCCTTGTTTCTCTCATTATCTCCTCCAGACTTGCCGCCAAAAGTGAGGGCTTTGTCCGGGGGGACGGGCAGCTCCACTAGCTGGGATGCCCTGGGGTGCTGTAACAACAGGTCTGAGCCTTTGAGGCTCACCACCAGGTGTTACAGTTCCTGCAGGGGGAGGTAAGAAGCACCTCCACCCAGTGCAGGATTTGTTCCTGGCCACAGTGTGACAAAGGCACTCACCACATGTGCCCAGAAACTCGTCTGGTTGTGGCAGGCTGGCAGGAAGTCGTCAGCCTAACACTAGGAATTGGACTGGTATACAGGGGGCATCTGTAAGATGCTCTCTCTGTGCATTTTTCAATAAATCCCACACTGGCATCAGTGTGGATTTATTGTGCTGAGTAGTTTGATACCAAACTTCCCAGATTTCAGTGTAGCCATTATGGAATTGTGGAGTTCGTAACTGATAGACTCCCAGACCATATACTCTTTATGGCTACCCAGCACTTACAATGTCTAAGTTTTGGCTTAGACACTGTAGGGGCATAGTGCTCATGCAACTATGGCCTAACCTGTGGTATAGTGCACCCTGCCTTAGGGCTGTAAGGCCTGCTAGAGGGGTGACTTACCTATGCCACAGGTAGTGGGTTGATGGCATGGCATTCTGAAGGGAGTGCCATGTCGACTTAGTGATTTTCTCCCCACCAGCACACACAAGCTGTGAGGCAATGTGCATGTGCTGAGTGAGGGGTCCCCAGGGTGGCATAATACATGCTTCAGCCCTTGGAGACCTTCCCTGGCCACAGGGCCCTTAGTACCAGGGGCACCAGTTACAAGGGACTTATCTGTGTGCCAGGGCTGTGCCAATAGTGGGAACACAGGTACATTTTTAGTGAAAGAACACTGGTGCTTGGGCCTGGTTAGCAGGGTCGCAGCACACTTCTTAGTCAAGTCAGCATCAATATCAGGCAAAAAGTAGGGGGGTAACTGCAACAGGGAGCCACTTTCCTGCATTGTGGCCCTCATTACAACCCTGGCGGTAAATCCCGCTTACCGCCGTGCTGACGGGCACCAAGATACCGTGCCCACTGTGGTAATCCGCAACGGGTATTATGACCCACAGAGAATACCGTCACAATACAGACACCCACACAAGTCCGCCAGACCAAAGGTCAGTGATAAACTGCCGATAGCAAAACCCACACCGTTACGCCAACAGGAATACGGCCACAGTATCACGACCCACGAATCAACGCAGCGGTCTTTCAACTACGGTAAACCATTGGCGGTACACACCGCTGCGCTTAAAATACACACACACTAACAAAACTACACCACATTGTACAATTCAAAATATAAACACTTGACACACATACACACACCACACCCACACACTCACACCACTATAAAACACACACCCATAATACCCACAACCCCTAACAACAACAAAAAAGAGACCAAGCACAGAGAGACAAGCAAAGAGCACACACTCATTCAGAGGCACAGAACACCATCACTCATACACCATCCACGCACATCACAGTATACACACCAACACATCACCCCACACATCACCTCACACATATCACTCACACCACATCCATGGCACCACAAAGACACCCCAGGTTTTCTTAGGAGGAGCTAAGGGTCATGGTGGAGGAAATCATCCAGGTAGAGCCACAGCTATTCGGATCACAGGTGCAGCAGATGTCCATTGCAAGGCAGATGGACCTATGGCGGAGAATTGTGGACAGGGTCAATGCCGTGGGACAGCACCCAAGAATCAGGGATGACATCAGGAAGAAGTGGAACGACCTACAGTGGAAGGTGCGTTCTGTGGTTTCAAGACACCAGATTGCTGTACAGAGGACTGGTGGTGGACCCTCACCTCCTCCCCACAACTAACAACATGGGAGGAGTAGGTCTTGCGATCATGCATCCTGAGGGTCTCGCAGGAGTAGCAAGAGGACTGGACTCTGGTAAGTTATATCGTTACCATTATATCCCCCACCCTACCTGCATGCCATCACAAACTCCTACCCCTACCCTCACACCCATCACTCCAACACCTCACATATACCCCATCATCACAACCCACACATCCCACTACCAAGCCCTGCATGCAACAACAATGCATGGACACCCATCACAGCCCTGCATGGACACCCATCACCAGAGCATGCCCAGTAGAGAGACTCACCCAGCCCACAAAATCACCACTCACACAAGGCCAAGCTGACAGGGAAATCGCAATTGTACAGGGGAACACACCCATTGCACAAGATGGCACACACAGATACAATAACAATGCATTTGCATCCCAACAGGACCCCTACCCAACGTAACCGGAGAGGAGATGCCACCAACATCCAGTCCCCCCACAGAAGAGGCCCACAGTGATGATAGCAGCTCTGCACGCCTAGATCACGATGACCAACCTGGCCCATCATGGACCTCTGAACAGTTGGTTCCCCTGCCACAGTCCCAACCCACCACAGAGCCTCCTCCCTCAGGAAACACCAGCACAGCACCCACCCAGCGGGCCCATACCTCTGTCCCCAAGGCACGCCAATCAGCAGTGTGTCCACCACTACAGGGACCCCAGGCAACCCCACTAACACAGGACGATCAGGGACCTGGGGTCAGTGGCAGTGGGTAAACGGTTCAGGGGACAGAGGCACAGGACAACAGGGAAGCTGGGAGGACTGCTGTGCGACAGGGGGAGGACAGGCCCAGGGAACCGACCCTTCATGAGGCACTCACCAACATCATGGGAGCATACCACCATTCCCAGGAGACCATGGGCACGGTACTTGCCAAGATACAGGAGACCCAACGGCTGCAGGAGGGATAGTACCTGGGGATCAGGGAGGACCTCACAAAAATCTACACCATCCTGGCCACCATAGCAGGGGTGTTTGCTGACATGGGAAAGCTCATGAGGGAGGCAGTGGCACAACAAAGGGCCCCTGACACTAGCCAAACCGGTGAACAGCCTTCCACCTCTGCCAGCGCTAGTGGACAGGTGGCCCGCCACAGGACCAACAGGCCACCAGTACCCCACCCCCTGCAGAAGGAGAACCACCCCCGCAAACGGTCCCTGCGATCCAGGCAGAAGACAGAGAACGTTGCCAAGACCCCAGCCAGGAAATAGGACTCTCCTGATTGTCACCCTTCTGTCACACTCTGTCACCCTGTCCACCTTGAACTGCCATTACCCCCCTTCCTATGCCCCAGTGGACAATGCACCTGTGATACCAAGAGACTGGACTCTACCATGGACCTTCCTCCACCATCACCCCAGCCCCTTGCATGTACCCCCATACTATTTATCACAAAAAATAAACACCATTGAAATATAATGCTGGAGTCAGTGTAATGATTGGGAAGATGTATTCTTACAACATTCTCAAAGCATTGCAACTTCTATGTTCATTGAATTATACCAATGTATGACAGGTGGTGGGCAGCAGTACACATAGCAGGAGCCAGAATGGGGTACACAGATCTGAAAAAAGGGAATCCAAAGGGAACAGTCAGTGGCCATAGACAGAGGGTAAAAGGCTGCCATGTACAATGTCCAAAAGTATACTGAAATGTGAAGAGGAGTTACAGTCTCTTACCTGTGTGTCACTGGAAGTACTGCTGTATAATGTTTGCTCTATTGTCCACATCTTCTTCATCTACCTCCTCTTCCTCACTGTCCACAGGCTCCACCGCTGCCACAAGACCATCACCAGGCTCATCCTCCTGCAGAAAAGGCATCTGGCATCTCAAGGCCAGGTTGTGTAACATACAGCATGCCACGATGATCTTGCACACCTTCTTGGGTGAGTAGTACAGGGATCCACCTGTCAGATGGAGGCACCGGAACCTGGCCTTCAGGAGGCCGAAGGTCCTCTCAATAATCCTCTTTGTTCGCCCATGTGCCTCATTGTAATGATCCTCTGCCCTTGACCTGAGATTCCTCACTGGGGTCAGTAGCCATGAGAGGTTGGGGTAACCAGAGTCACCTGCTAATATCGAGGGACAACTGTTAGACACACACTAACCCTTAGGGACAAACCCATGCACCTACTTATACTGTGTGGGGACCTTGGGCTCACCTATTAGCCACCCCCGGTGCCTCTGGAGTTGGCCCATCACATAAGGGATGCTGCTATTCCTCAAGATATATGCGTCATACGCTGAGCCAGGATATTTGGCATTCACATGGGAGATGTACTGGTCTGCCAAAAACCATTTGCACATTCATCGAATGATAGCTTTTTCTATTCCTGTACACCTGTTCATTTCTGCGGGGGGCGCAAATGCCACATGTGTCCCATCAATGGCACCAATGATGTTGGGGATATGTCCCAGGGCATACAAGTCAGCTTTCACTGTGGCCAAATCCTCCACCTGGGGGAACACAATGTGGCTGCGCATGTGTTTCAGCAGGGCAGACAACACTCTGGTCAACACAATGGAGAACATTGGCTGAGACATTCCTGATGCCATGGCCACTGTTGTTTGGAAAGAACCACTTGCAGGAAAAGGAGCACTGACAGAACCTGCATTAGAGGGGGTATGCCTGTGGGCTGGCGGATAGCTGACATCAGGTCTGGCTCCAATTGGGCACACAGTTCTTGGATTGTGGCACGATCAAGTCTGTATGTGATGATAATGTGCCTGTCCTCCATTGTTGACAGGTCCACCAGGGGTCTGTACACCGGAGGATGCCGCCATCTCATCATCTGCCTCAGGGGTTGTAGCCTATGGAGGAGAACGGTGAGCAGAAGGTCATTTACCACATAGACAGCACAACTGTGTTTGAATTAATCTCACAGAAGCAGTGTGTTCATTGAATTATACCAATGTATGACAGGTGGTGGGCAGCAGTACACATAGCAGGAGCCAGAATGGGGTACACAGATCTGAAAAAAGGGAATCCAAAGGGAACAGTCAGTGGCCATAGACAGAGGGTAAAAGGCTGCCATGTACAATGTCCAAAAGTATACTGAAATGTGAAGAGGAGTTACAGTCTCTTACCTGTGTGTCACTGGAAGTACTGCTGTATAATGTTTGCTCTATTGTCCACATCTTCTTCATCTACCTCCTCTTCCTCACTGTCCACAGGCTCCACCGCTGCCACAAGACCATCACCAGGCTCATCCTCCTGCAGAAAAGGCATCTGGCGTCTCAAGGCCAGTTTGTGTAACATACAGCATGCCACGATGATCTTGCACACCTTCTTGGGTGAGTAGTACAGGGATCCACCTGTCAGATGGAGGCACCGGAACCTGGCCTTCAGGAGGCCGAAGGTCCTCTCAATAATCCTCTTTGTTCGCCCATGTGCCTCATTGTAATGATCCTCTGCCCTTGACCTGAGATTCCTCACTGGGGTCAGTAGCCATGAGAGGTTGGGGTAACCAGAGTCACCTGCAAATATCGAGGGACAACTGTTAGACACACACTAACCCTTAGGGACAAACCCATGCACCTACTTATACTGTGTGGGGACCTTGGGCTCACCTATTAGCCACCCCCGGTGCCTCTGGAGTTGGCCCATCACATAAGGGATGCTGCTATTCCTCAAGATATATACGTCATACGCTGAGCCAGGATATTTGGCATTCACATGGGAGATGTACTGGTCTGCCAAAACCATTTGCACATTCATCGAATGATAGCTTTTTCTATTCCTGTACACCTGTTCATTTCTGCGGGGGGGCGCAAATGCCACATGTGTCCCATCAATGGCACCAATAATGTTGGGGATATGTCCCAGGGCATACAAGTCAGCTTTCACTGTGGCCAAATCCTCCACCTGGGGGAACACGATGTGGCTGCGCATGTGTTTCAGCAGGGCAGACAACACTCTGGTCAACACAATGGAGAACATTGGCTGAGACATCCCTGATGCCATGGCCACTGTTGTTTGGAAGGAACCATTTGCAGGAAAAGGAGCACTGACAGAACCTGCATTAGAGGGGGTATTCCTGTGGGCTGGCGGATAGCTGACATCAGGTCTGGCTCCAATTGGGCACACAGTTCTTGGATTGTGGCACGATCAAGTCTGTATGTGATGATAATGTGCCTGTCCTCCATTGTTGACAGGTCCACCAGGGGTCTGTACACCGGAGGATGCCGCCATCTCATCATCTGCCTCAGGGGTTGTAGCCTATGGAGGAGAACGGTGATCAGAAGGTCATTTACCACATAGACAGCACAACTGTGTTTGAATTAATCTCACAGAAGCAGTGTGTGAATTCAAGAGTCAGTATATGTGCCAATATGTGCTGTGACGCAGTTAGGTGCCATGCCATGTGCCCCCCTGAAATGGTGGTTTCCTGACCTGTGAGGGGGACAAGGGGAAATGAGGTAACTGCGCTGGCGTTGTGCTGCATCGCAGTAGTCGATGACCGCCGTGCAACTCTGTATTGGTTATTATTGGGCCCTATGGGGCCCAGGAGCCAATGGCGATGTATGCCGGTGGTGGCGGTACGCACCACCGCTGACATCACCGCCATTTTCTACCTATTCACTCACTTGCTACCTGACCATCAACAGGAGAGGACCTACACTGCAAGTGCTGCTGTGACCTGAGTCTGGAAGCGACAATGGCTAGAGTGTCTGGGGAAAGGGCCCCTGCCTTCACTGTAGAGGAGTTGGAGAAACTGGTGGATGTGGTCCTCCCAGTACACATTACTCTACGGTCCTCCAGACAAACAGGTGAGTACACTGTGAGCATGATGTGTGGGCTATGAATGTTTGGAGTGGTGTGGATGTAAGCCACATGTTGTGGGGTGCTAAAGCATCCTGGCCTGAATGCTGCATGAGAGGTGGTTACTATGCGTCAGGGCATGGGTGGGAACTGGTGGGAAATGAGTATGACGGTCCAGAAGGGTGAGTAATTACATTTTCCACTGTCTTGTCCCTCTAGGTCAGAACCTACCAGAAAAAGGGTATTTGGGATGCCATCGCCAAGGAGGTGCGGACACTGGGGTCTATCACAGGCGGAGCACCCACTGCCTCAAGAGATGGGAGGACCTGCACCGCTGGACCAAGAAGATGGCGGAGGCCCAGCTGGGGCTGGCCTCCTAACGTGGAAGGGGTGCCCGTCGCACCATGATCCCCCTGATGTTCCGCATCCTGGCGGTGGCCTATCCGGAGTTGAATGGGTGCTTGAGGGTATCACAGCAGCCAAAAGTGGGTGAGTACAGATTCAGAAAGCTGACTTTGCGTGCTTTAGGAACTAGCTGGGTGGGGAATGTGGGCTGTGGGTGCCCCTAGGCCAGGGCGAACATGGCAGGGTAGGTCCCTTGTTTGCAGGCTCAGAAGCACCCCTACCCCAATTGTACAAGTGGCCAACTACTACTGGACAGGGTCCTGTGGGTGTCATGTGTGCAGATGCTGGCGTTAGGCATTGTACCCCATGGGCTGGTGACTACCTTAGTGAGTGGTTAGGCATGGCCTAGTGTATAGGGCAGCTCAGTGTGTGTTGTGTACGCCAACGGTAGTGGTGTTGCTGGCATTGACCATGTGTATCCTCTGTCTATCCCCCCCTTCTTGTTTTGTCACCCTGTCCTTGTGTGCATTAGCAACATCTGGCGGAGGAGCAGAGGCACCAGCAATGTAGGGAGCTGCATCCCACATGGCCCATGAGGGCGAATCCACTGATTCAGAGGGTGAGGGGAGCTCCACGATGGGGACAGGAGGGGATACCAGTGACAGCGACTCCTCCTCCAATGGAAGCTCCCTGGCGGTGATGGACACCTCTGTGCCCAACCCAACAACAGGTACAGTCGTCACTCCCCCTACCAGCACGGCCCTCCCAGCAGCCCCTCAGCGTGTTTCCCATGCCCGCTCACCCAGGAGGGTGGGCATCTCCTTCTCCCCAGGCACCTCAAGCCCTGCCCCAGTCAGCCCTGCTGCCCTCAGTGAGGAGGCTATTGACCTCCTGAGATCCCTCACTGTTGGGCAGTTAACCATTCTGAATGCCATCCAAGGTGTCGAGAGTCTTTGCAACAAACAAATGCATACCTGGAGGGCATTCATTCTGGCGTGGCGGCCCAACAGAGAGCATTTCAGGCTCTGATTGCAGCCATTGTCCCTGTGCCCAGCCTCCCCTCTCCAACTTCCAATACCCAGACCCAATCCCCTCTACCCCACCCTATCCCAAGCACACCTTCAGACCAGCATGCACAAACATCAACACACAAAAGTGGCTCAGGAAAACATAAGCACCACACATCATCACTCAGGCACTCACACAAGCACCAGACCCATGCACACATACCAACATCTACTTCCTCCACTGTGTCCCCCTCCTCCTCTTCTTCCACCTCCCTCCCAGTCTCGTCTCCACTCACACCTGCATGCACTACATGATCAGCCACTGCCTCCATCACCAGCACTCCCATCACAAGCAATCACCACCCCCACAACCATGCACACGTGCCCTGAGTCCTCTCCCAGTGTGTCTGTGAGCCCTCCTCCCAAAGTACACAAATGCAGGCAAACACCCACTCAACAGCCATCCACCTCACAACAGCCTCCAGCCCATGCACCTTCACCCAAACTCAGCAGACGTACACCTCCTACAACCACTACCTCTTCCTCCACTCCCACACCCCCTCCATCTTCCCGTCCCAGTGTGTCAAAAAAACTTTTCCTGGCTAACGTTGACCTTTTCCCTATGCCTCCCCCACCGTCCTTCCCCTAGGGCCAGGATGTCTAGATCCCAGGCCACCACCTCAGCCACCAAGTTGGCGTCTGCTGTGGTCCCTGCAAGTCCGAGGGGATCGAAGGGGGCACCCGTCAGGGCTGGCAGTGTGCCACCTGCCGATGGTAAAGACCACCCGATTCCGCCACCTGCCAAGGTTAAGAAGGGGCCATCATGAAGCACGGACAGGACGCACCACCCACCCTGCAAGGCCTCATCCAAAACAAAAGAGGACAGTGCCAAGGTCCCAGCAGCATCTACCAAGGTGGGGAAGGGACACAAAAGCAAGGGCAAGTCACTTCAGGGCTTGGAGTCCCCAGGTGAGGGACTGGTGACCACCATTTGTCCTGACAGGCCAGCAACTTGTACCACGGTAAGCACCGCCGCAACGACCACCACCTGCACCGCCACCGCCCCCTGCACCACTGCTGCCACAACGACAGTCACCAGGATCATCCCCAGTGGGCAGCTGTCAGAGGCTGCTGGAGACGGCCTGGTGTCTCCGTCCACTGCTACAAGCACCTGCACCACGGGAAGCACCGGCAGCATCTCCGCCGCAGACACCGCCACAGGCACAGCCACCTGCACCGCCATATGCACCACCACATGCCCAGCCGGTGCCACTACATCGGACATCAGCAGCATCCCCAGTGGGCAGCCATCCGAGGCTGCAGGAGACGTCCTGAACCCTGCACACACCATTTGAGGCAACACCACCAGCACTGGCAGTACCAACAGTTTGCAGCCTAAGTCGCCGCAGAATGGAGTGTGGCTCTGCCTCCATGGAGTATCATGCTACCTGTTCCCTTCACATCTCGTGCCTAAGACACCCAGGTGAGGGAATGTGAACTGCCACACCCCAGGTGCAGCATCACTGGGCACAATGCCCCCTCCAGAACCAGTGGAGAAATGCATCCACTCACCCAATACTTGGCAGGATGAAGCAGACTGGGCACAAGGCCCCCTCCAGAACCAGTGGAGAAAGGCATCCACTCACCCAATCCTTGGCAGGATGAAGCAGACTGGGCACAAGGCCCCCTCCAGAACCAGTGGAGAAATGCATCTACTCACCCAATCCTTGGCAGGATGAAGCAGACTGGGCGCAAGGCCCCCTCCAGAACCAGTGGAACAAGTCACCCACTTGAAAGACTGTGGCTTTGCACTCCACAGGAGCCAGCAGTGGGCAAACCACCCACTTGAGAGTCTTGAGAGACTGTGGCTTTGCAGTGGGCAGAGCACCCACTTGAGAGACTTGAGAGACTGTGGCTTTGCACTCCCCCAGACATCGCTATGGGCATGTTGCCCCCTTGGGGAGCAGTGGCGTAGTACCATCTTCCGGCTGAGGTGCCCCCCTTCCTTTCCCCCTGAGGTGCCTGTATTTTTTCAACCTGATGCCCCTGCAGTGTTCTCTCCGTTTTGAGGCAGGAGACACGTGTGGGCTTCGCCCATGATTTTTTGGGCCAGTGGTCCACGGACATTTGCAATGGCCCTCTGTACATATTGTAAATATTTGTATATACTGTTGTTTACAATCATTCACTTTATATGCATTTTCTACATATCACAGATTTGACTCAATTCCTTTTTTCCTTGTGTTCGTCCAATGGGTTACGGGGTGTATCTGTAATGTTGTTGGGTGTGTTAGTGTGTATGGTGTTGTGGGTGAGGGTGGGGGTTGGGGGTGTTGTGTGTTGCGTGTGTGTGTGTCACTCTCTTTTTCCTCCACCCCTCCCCTGTGTGCTAGGTGCAGTACTCACCGTCATCGTGCCGCCGCCTTCTTTCAAATTCCTGGTGTATTAGTAAATACACCAGCATGGGGAGGACCTGCAGTTCGGGCTCCATGGCGTCCTGGTTCTTCGTTGAGTGTTGGAACGTGAGCGGTTCCCCTTCAGTGTACTGTTTCCGCCATGCTTTTGATGTCGTTGGTACTGCCCTGGAAAAGCTGGCGGCTTGGCCTCTCATAATACAGTGGGCAGTACATTGTCTTCTGCCTGTCTGTTGGCGGTGTCCGCCGTGGTGTTTGTTGCTACCACCCTGGCGGTCGGAGTGTTAAAGTGGCTGTCTATGATGGCGGTTTCCGCCGTGGTCGTGATCCCATTGTTTTGTCCGCCAGCCTGTTGGCGGTATTACCGCTGCTTTATCTCCGACCGCCGAGGTTGTAATGAGGGCCTGTGACTCTAAAATAAAGTACCTTTATTTTTGTACCACTGAGTGTTTTCTTTCATGTGTGTAAGTGCTGTGTGACTAGAATGGTATTGCATGAGCTTTGCATGTCTCCTAGATAAGCTGTGGTTGCTCATCCACAGCTATCTTTAGAGAGTCTGACTTCTAGACACTGCCCAATCTACACTAACAAGGGATATCTGGTATAAGGTATAAGTACCTTAGGTACTCACCACACACCAGGCCAGCTTCCTACAGGTCAGATGGGGCCTGGCGCCCTGGAGTTCTCGGGGCTCTGTCTCACGCCATTCACCGCTAGCCACACCCTCCCCCCACTATGTACCCTTGACTCCTTGATCAACGTAGTTATCAAAATGACTAACCAGCATTTAGTCTAAGGTCTGGGTTGCTTTCACGATCTTACAACTGCTGTATAATCAGGATTGATTCATTGATAACAACCTAAACACTGGTACACATCAAGAGTCAGTTTGTCTAACTGACTATCTCAAGGCTCCGCAGCATGACTTAAATGAGTATGGAACCAGGACTCACCCAGGATTCATTTATAGAAATAAAGGTAGAAAAGAAAGCAGAATATCTTGGAGGTCACCAGTATCGGGCCTGGCCTACAGTGTCAGCTGATGAAAGATGTGCAGTAGTGATCACATGCCACATGTGCCTTACTGAATGCAAACCTGAGACCCCAAGCAGTCTTAAGTCACCTATATTTATCCTAGTGGCTGCGACTGGCTGAGACGTGCATGCTACGTCATCTGGCTGGTTTGTCCATGCCAGGTAGCTTGCTAAATTCATTCCAACATTAAAATTAATGTACAACATGATTAACACGTATCATACCTTGGCTGACAGTGACAGCAGATTATTTTCCAACCCTCTATACTCCATGGTCAACGAATTTGCCTCCATGGGCTTGACAGCATCTTATGGACCTAGAGCTTTGACTGTACTCCTGGACACCTTCTTAAACATGGACATATTCCTCATGAGCACTTCTGGTCCCTTTTTAGCAGAAATCATTTTTGGACATTCAAGCAGAAGTATTGCAGAGGCACAGTTCGCTGCGCAATGGGGTATGCTTTGCTACACCCTCAAGAAAGAATACATTGCCCACTGGAGGTACTCCCCACTGTATGCTAACACAGACCATCTTGTTGAGAGTGCACTTGAATAGCTCTACCTCCCTGTTTGCTTGAGGTAATCAGGGACATTGCAATGGTGGATGTCAAAATGGTCCATGAAGCTTTGAAACTCTGCTCAGTAAAATGAGGGATCACTGTCCATTTTGATTGCGTTGGCAAATTCAAACGTGGCAAGAATCTTCCCCAGTTTGGGTTTGCAATGTTCAACATGACATTCACTGACCTGCTCCCCCACCTTTTTGTTCATGCCAGAAAGCCATACTTTTCACACAGTTGACACTATATGGCTTCACCATTCCTTGATGTCTTACAAATACAAGGGACAGCCATGGGGCAAATGAGTACCTCAGATGAAACACTGAGATTGTTTCTTCCTCGCCAGAGGTGTGGCAAGGAGCATCTTCCATTTGCCATTGCACATTGCTACTTTGGTTGTCTATAAGTACGTATTTTCTTTTATTGCTCTGGCCATCACATCCAGAGTGATTGCTTTGGGACAAGTGAGCTCAGTGATACTCTGAATGTAGACCTCACTTTGTGCCTGACCACTCTTGTAGTTGTCACTTCCTCCCTATAAATGATGCAAAAGGTAGTTGGCTGAATTGTGAGCCCTTGATTGGTATATTACCTCAAAATTATACTTCTGCAGTTGCAGAAACCAATTCTCAATTCTGGCGGGTGGGTGTTGAGAAACTCCTTTAAATACATTTAGGAGAAGCTTGCGGTCAGTTACCTAATACTCTTTACAATTAACATATAGGTGGAAATTAACACAGCCCCACCAACCAATGTCTCACGTTTGATCTGCAAATATTGTTTTTTTTTAGTTAGAGCTTTGCTTGCACAAGCTATGGGCACCCACCTCCCTGGCTTCACTTCCTACACTATCACAGGCCCCAATACTATGGGACTGGCATCCATGATCATTGTCAAGAGATTATGGGGGTCATTACAACCCTGGCGGACGGTGTTAAAGCGGCAGTAAGACCGCTAACAGGCTGGCGGTCTTTTTTTTTGTATTATGACCATGGCGGCTACCGCCATGGTCATCCGCTGCTTCTCCGTTCCGCCCGCCAGGGTGGAGACGACCGCTGGGCTGGAGACCTGGGTCTCCAGCCCGGCGGCCGTCACAATACCGCCGCTGGTATTTTGACCCGGCTTACCGCCGTGGATTTACAGCGGTAGGAACCGCCATGAAATCCATGTCGGTCAGCACTATCAGTGCCAGGGAATTCCTTCCCTGGCACTGATAGGGGTCTCCCCCACCCCCACCCCGACTCCCTCCCCTACACCCCCACCACCACTGCCACCCCCCAAAGGTGGCAGGGCCCCCCTCCCCACCCGACCCCCAACATCACATCACTCACACACACATGACACGCACACAGGCACCACCAACACAAACATGCACACACACCGACATACATGCCTACATCCACACACTCAGTCAGACACGCACACCCATATACAGACATACACGCACACATCCATACAGACATACATACAGACATACACGCACTCATTCCCAAAACACTCAACACACCCGCAAGCATACACGCACTCACACACACCCTCTACATACACAGACGCACACCCCCATGCACCCACACAACACCCCCCACCCCCCTCCCCTAACGGACGATCGACTTACCTGTTCCGTCGATTCTCCGGGAGGGGACGGGAGCCATAGGGGCTGCTCCGCCGACACCACACCGCCAACAGAACACCGCCGCGCCGGATCACAGGACGTGATTCGCTGGGCGATGTTCTGTTGGCATGGCGGTGGAGGTGGAGCAACCTCCACTTCCCCGCCACCCGCCAGTATGGCTGTTGGCGGCTCTCCATCCTAAAAAGGACGGAGAGCAGCCAACAGTCATAATACGCCGAGCGGCAAACCGCCACTACTGGGGGGCTTCTGCACAGCAGTCCCTCAGCGGTCTTGTTAAAAGACCGCCGAGGTTATAATGACCCCCTATGTGAGTCAAAATATGTCATTGTCAATTCAATCAATAGAGCATCTTTCACTTTCTGAAATCACTGTTCATGTACTGAAGGCCATTCCCACAGGGCTTGAGCTTTTATGAGCTTCCTCATGGGCTATGTTAGTGTTGCCAGCTCCAGGTGACCCTCCTGCAGTAATTAGCAATACCTAGCAACATCCTGTACCCACAGAATTGTATACTTTCTTTGAGAAATTCACATTTGCTATTATGCTGGGTTAGCCCTTGTTCAGACAGTCTTGAAGAGTTGCTCTTACTCCTTTGCAATATGCAGCCTTTTTCTTTGAGTAAATTAGAAAGTTGTTACTTATGTTGAGTACCCTTTGAAACCCTGATAGCACCCCTCTAATCTTATCTTCAAAAATGTTGACCACCAATGAAATTCAGAAACGTAGTTGCTAATACCTCAGTAGCACTACATATGTTGAGAATTGTTACGTAGTGACTTTCCTTGTTGAGGAGGAGCTGATGGTACCCAGTGTTTCAGTCCATTTTGGTACACCATCAGGCACCACTGATATTTGTGATTATGTCATCGAGCCTCAGAGCAATGTGTCTCTCTTGACAGATGGCTAAGTTAAGAAGCCTCATGACAATACATAGTTGCACCACCCTTGGCAGCTTGAGCTCAGCTGCCATCACCATTGGAGAAACCGGCAGAGTGAACTCAAGACTTTCTTGATGTCTCACAAGTCTTCCATCTTTTGAAGTTCTTTCTCCACTAACAGTCTGAGGTGAGAAGGTACTCTGTGGTGCTGCAGCACTACAGATATCAACTATCTGTTCATGTGCAATTTCTTTTTCCTTTTAGGCGCCACAGACCCTGAATTGAGTGCTCGAATTCAACTAGTATGCCTTCTATCCAGCAGTCTCCAGCATGTTGGGAAAAAGCGATGAGACCAAGGTCTTTAGCTGTATTGCAACTGATCAGCGTCCCCCTCCTTTTCTTGGTCACGTGCACCTTCTTCACAGTCTCATAGCTGTGATGTGCAGTCGGCGTTATCAACTACTTCAGCTAAATTGAATGATGCTTCGCTCCTGTACCCATGTATATGGATCATGGTAACTCGCAGCTTTGGAGTGGGCATGAACATTTTGAATGGATTAAGTCCATCAAGAGCCCATAGTCAATAAGAACTATTATAGTCTTTCCTAGGATTTTCACATTGCAGGTTGAGTGTGAGCAGAGAGTCTTCCCATCCTCAATGGTGTATAATGTGGTGAAAACTTTGATGTCTTCTTCACTACTGTCACTGTTATTCTGTCATTCTTTTCTTGTAGTCTTGCACGTCTGCTGATATCGTATTGAGGTTCTTTAGAATGGGCGCACCTGTGGTTCTTCCCCACACCTTCTGCCATCTTTCTCCAATGCGACATACCTTAGCGAAGTAATGAATTTTTCCACACTTGCAGCACTTTTTGCCAAATGCTGCACACTTCTTCAAGGATGGGGAGCCATCCCACAGTTCATGCATGGTCCACCACTTGTTTTTGGCCTGTCCACTATGCTTCTGTTGGGTATGTCTACTCCAATGGCACTGACAGTCTCCTCCTTGATACTTGGTTTTCGTTCTACTTCTACCTTTATGGCCACGTGAGCCAGCACTAATTGCATTTGTTCTGCATGGCTATTGGAATGTTTGTGGGATCATGCAACGAATAGTATGATTTCAAGTATCATTCCTGGCTCTGTCAGCATGCAGCTCTGGAACACTAACAACCGACAGCCTTAAATGATTTGTGCCCTTTCTTCCTTCACAGGTTCATCTGCGGGGCACATACTCGCTAGCTCACGCAACATTCAATAGAAAAGTCCACTGACTTGCTGCCCACCTAAATGGCTTGGCGCAGTTTAAAACATTCATAGGAATAATTTGGGGGTCAAAGTGTCCATTTATGTGTTAATGGACACCACATAGTTATCTCCATTCCCTGAGTTTTGGAAGTTCTTACAGATCTCTTCACTCCAAACACCAAAGATCTTTTTATTGTGTAAATTGTCACTCTTGTTGCTCTGAAGTAGTTCTCTAGCTTTCCCAGCCATGTCTTCCATTGGAGTGATTTATGTGAGGCCGCGCTCTAGCCTCTGATTATCTTGATTGTTGCCTCTGGTCTTCTGATCTAAGACACTGTGGTCACTTGACATTGCAATTTCTCCCCTGCTGGCACCACAGTGTGTTACCACTGGTTATTGTGCTGTGCTGTTGGTCCACTGTCATGTTAAGAATTTGGGAGGCTCCAGGGGCGGCACATTTTGGGGGTCCTTGTAAGGCACAAAGCAGTTGAAGAGTCTTACCCGAGAACCCCAAAATCCTTAAGATTACATGAGTGAGAGAGACAAAGTCAAAGGTAGAGATGGGCAGATAAGGAGGGAGGTTTAGACAGAGAAATAGAATAGATAGCGTTCAAGGAGAAAAAGTTAATTTTCCCCAGGGAAAGCTTTGGTGGATGGGCTTCCCTATGCAATGCCCCCTTTAGCCATGCCTTAAAACGTATTTGAGTTGGTCACCTCCTTTGTCAGTTTGTTCACTGACATTTATTGCACATATAGAACAGTTTTATTAGTTATGGAAAATGTGGTGCTCCTTCCCTATCACCAGATGGTACTGCATGTCTATACTGTATACTTTATCTGTCCATTACACCTGCATTTCACCTGTGGGGGTGCTGCTGCCCAGGGCATACAAGCAGACATACTTGTTCACTTTCACCAGATCTCTGAAATTAGCAGATTTCTCCTGGGGACTAACAAAGGTAGCAGCCTGACTGTGGTTCTCTCTAGTAGGTGCTTGCTAATCCACTTTCATAGGCTCGATTCATGTGGGGAGACTCCAGATTTTTTAAGGCAAAAATTGCTTTATTATAAGTGTGTTCCACCTAAAATTGCCTCTGCTTCAATAAACGTCAATGGGGAAAATACATCCGCTGAATTTTTTTTCAAAATCTTCCACTTCCCAGTTTCAAAATGTTGGCATGCATGCTTGCTGAGGGGTGCATCTAGCTCCTCATCGCCATCTGTGGTGTTACCTTGGCGGTCATCGGTATAGGGCACAGTGTATAGCACTGGCTGGTGAAAGATGCACCTCAAGTGTCTTACTGAGTGCAAACCACTTGAAACCTTGAGTGGCGCCAGTAGGATTACTACATGTCCATATCTTACACGGACTCTGTGATTTCTGCCTGATGTCTGTTGTCCGTTACTGATCTGGTAACGGACAACATTTGTCCATAATTTCGACACTGTTATTTTCAACAGCTTTGTTTTAATATACTGCATGCATATACATGATGCAGATATCGGAACAGGCTTTCAGTACAGCGTCGGAGGTTAATGAATACTGAATAGAAAAGAGAGATATTTTTAACAGAACTCAATAATATTTTATGGCATTTGAAAAGCTTCAGCCTGTTGCTTGTGCTTATTTTTTCTGGCTTTCACTATTGTGGCTATGCAATTTATTTTCTCTTCTTACTGTAGGTTGCCCACATGTCCACTAATTACACAAACTGTTCATAAATTGAGTGTAATGCCCATTCTCTGTTACTGATCTGGAATCAGACATGATTTGTTCATAATTTTGGCACTGCCCCGCTTTCTACAGCGAGGCAGTCCAAATCACAGGATGTTAAACAGCAGGCTTGTCCATTGTCCATAGCCAATTCTTTACTGGATGACATTTGTCCAGTGCTTAATCTGAGCCGGTAGTTTCCAGTGCTGGACACAAGCACTTATGACAGTCTACCAAATGATTAAACATGCTACCCAAGTCATTGTTGTAACTCTGGGACCTTGAATAGTCTGCATTGTCACATCTGTACACGTGTGATGGTTAGAAGTCGTGTTGAGACTTTCATTGGTAGTGCTAGCAGGTGCATTGGTGGTGCAAGCTGTGGTGACCTCCTGACGAGGGCCTTGGCACTTCGTTTGTTACATATTAAGCACTGCATTTGTATACAATGTTAATGTTGCTTTTTGACACCCAATCATGCTGCTCACTACATTCTCCAATCATTGCTATAAACTGAAGCCACAGTATGTATGCTGAACTTGGACTGGCTGGTATGTCGGACAGCCAGTCCTAGTGCAATCTACACAGCATGCTCTCTGCTCAATAGCCCTAAAAGTGCATTATAGTTGTTACTTACTAGCATCTTAGTCTGCCTATGGCCAATTAATGGCCTCTTCTCCTAGGATGCACTGCACTTGTTTCTGACTTTTGTTCTACCTAGATGCCAATTGACTTGTATGGTGATGACTGGAGCTAGCCCCTAACCTGGGCCTACCCTGGCCTGGCCAGGCCAATAGGCAAGCGGTATGACCAACCCAACTCCTGCCCTCCTTACACAAAAACTACCACCCATCCACCACCAGAGTTTTCCAAGGTGGTCCACTCATTCAGATGCTTTGTCTTTTCAGTTCTTGTCCTGTCTGCTGAGACCTCTGTCCAGATGCACAATAACGTTTGTATCTCTGACATGGATGTAATATTCCATTATCGCAAAGTCCAATGTGAAGAATGTAGGAGGCTGGCTCTCTATGTAGTGTGCAAAACTAGGCACACTGTGCAAGGGATCCAGGCAACCACACATTGGTTTCCTGAGGCAAAAATTAGATCACCTAATGCTCCAATTTCTGAGGTAGCTGGTCCAGCAGTTAGGCTAATCCTGGAAATGTGCTAAGCATTTGTTGCACTCACAGTATCAATCATTCATTCAATGAATAACTGGAGACCAAATTTATAAAAAATACTTCAGATTTTTATATAATTTTTCAGACCAAAATGGTTAAGATATGTTAAGTAATTTTTGAGTTATGTTTTTTCAAAATTTTAATAAAGTTAGCCTTTCTGAGCGTAATTACGCACCACAGGAATCAATAGAAGACCACCTATACAAATGCAAATAACATCACACAGGTGAGTTACCAGTCTCTTCTTTTTCAGGATGGTCGATGATGTTGGTGGGCACACCGTGTCAGCTGGAAAGTCTTGGGTGGCTCTTGGTTTTGGCAGGAGCAGTGCTGGAAAGTCTCTTGGCACAGGCACAAGGCCACTTGGAGGGGCCACCTGGAAAAGGAGGTGGCTTGCAGGTTTAATGGTGGTGCCTTTTGGACCCCATGGGCTGTCGAGATCACAAGGGGTTAGGAACCGGTGGTGCACAGTGTTTTTCATGATGCAGGGCTCACAGAGGCTGGATGCAGGGCGAGTTGGAGGTCTTGGAGGCTGTGCACAATGGAACCCTTTGGACCTCGAGGTAAGTCTCCTTCCGGGGATTTTACAGGATGATAAGGGCGCTCTGGTGTGAGGTCCGGGGTGTTCCAGAAGTCCCTCAACTGGGGCTTCCTCCAGGTTCACTTGCAGCCATGGGTGAGCTGTTTTTGCTGTTGTCCGACATACACTGACCGGTACCTAAGGTATTTGCACAACTCAGGACAACAACGGGAGGGTGCAGTGTCACTAAAGTTGGCACACTTGTAGGTCTTGTCTAGGTTGTCATTGGTGTGTCGTTGGGTCTGGCTGAAACTTCCAGTTGCTGAGATATTGTCCGGTCATTGAAGTGACTCTCACTGGTTTGCCGGTTCTTTGCAGGGTTCCTTAATTTCTAGAGTGGTGCCTCCACTCAAAAGGTCGATCTTGGGCTATTTGTGAAGCCTGGAGGTGTTCTGGGGCTTTTGAGGTTGGTGCAGTGGTCAGCTCCTCCGCAGCTGTGATTGTCGGGACTATGGGGCAGGAAGCAGGGATCTTGGAGCCTCTTTTGGTGCAGCAGGTCCTCTGTTCTCATGCTGTTGGGTTCTTTGGTGCTGTCTTCTTTTCTTCCTGATGAATCTGATTTCTTGATCTAGGGGAGCCCAGTAAATACTGAATTTAGTAGGTGTTTTAGGGGGAGCCTGGTAGTGTCCAATAAGACATTTACCCTTGTGTGGCTATGTGAGAAAGTAGCCTCTTTCTAGCATAATTACCCCCACTTTTGGTCTGTTTGTGAGTGTGTGTCAGTGTGTTTTTACTGTGTCACTGGGATCCTGTTAGCCAGGACCCCAGTGCTCATAGTGAAAACCCTATATGTCAGTGTGTTTTACCTGTCTCACTGGGATCCTGCTAGCCAGGACCCCAGTGCTCATAGTTTGTGGCCTAATGTGTGTATTGTCAGTAGTGCTTAACTGTGTCACTGAAGTTCTGCTAACCAGAGCTTCAGTGCTTCTGCTCTCTCTACTACCAAATTAGTCACTATAGGTTAGTGACTTCACTTACCAAATCCAATTGGCACACTGGACCCCCCTTATAAGCCCCTAGTATATGGTACCTACGTACCCAGGGCATTGGGGTTCCAGGAGATCCTTATGGGCTGGAGCATTTCTTTTGCCACACATAAGGAACTCAGACAAACCTTCTGAGAGGACTGCCACTGCAGCCTGCGTGAAATAGTGCACACACTATTTCACAGCCATTTTCACTGCACTTAAGTAACTTATAAGTCACCTAAATGTCTAACCTCATTTACTGAAGGCTAAGTGCAAAGTTACTAAGTGTGAAGGCACCCTTGCACTAGCAAAGGTGCCCCCATGCTGTCCATGGCCAAATCCCTGGACTTCGTGAGTGCGAGGACACAATTACACGTGTGCACTACATATAGGTCAATACCTATATGTAGCTTCGCAATAGTAACTCCGAGTATGGCCATGTAAGGTGTCTAAGATAATGGAATTGTCCCCCCATTCCTATGGTATTGGGGAGGAAATTCCAAGCATCCTGTGGGCTCCACCATGGACCCCCGGAGAGGCCAAACCAGCTCTCTGAGGCTTGCACTGCAGCTACAGCTGCAGCCACCTCACAGACAGGGTTATGGCCTCCCGGGGTCTGAGCACCTCAGACCCAGAAAGACAGAACAAAGCCTCTGGAAATCCTTTGAAAGGCACAGATGGTGCCCTCCTTGCATAAGCCAGTCTACACCAGTTCATGGACCCCCAGTCCCTGCTCTGCCATAAAACTGGACCAAGGAAATGGAAGTGACCCCCGTCCATCACCACCTCAAGGGTGGTGCCCAGAACTCCTCCAGTGTGTCCCAGACTTCAGCCATCTTGTTTTCCAAGGTGTGGGGAAACTCTGGAGGCCTCTGAGTGGCCAGCACCAGCAGGTGACGTCAGAGACCCTTCCTGATAGGTGCATACCTGGTTAGGTAGCCAATCCCCCTGTCAGGGCTATTTAGGGCCTCTCCCTCCTGTGGATTCCTCTCCTGATTCTGCTTGCAAGTTTCCATCAGGAATCCTCTTCAACTACTGCTTCATCCTCTGACCTCGGATCAACTGCAGACTGTTCCAGGAACCACTGTAACTGCAACAAAGTATCCAGAAGGGCTACTTCGACACTGCAACTTCAGCTCCACCCAGCAACTGCAACAGTTTTCATGGTGTGCACGCTCTGGAGACTCCCTGTCTTCAACCTGCACTAGAAGGACCAAATAAATCTCACGTGGAGTGACAGAGTCACTTCCCTGCTCCAGCAGGCACCTTCTAAGACGACAACCGGTTTTCTTGGACTCCTCTACTGCCGACGAGCATGCTCCTTGGAACACAGGTGGTGGACCCCTTCGACACGGACTGTCCTAAGGTCCTGCTGTCCAAATGTGGAGGAGGTAAGAGCTTGTCTTCCCTGTTTGTGACAGTACCCCTGTGCACCGCATCATCTTCACCTCCCGAGGCCTCTGTGCACTATTTGCAAGAATCCTTCATGCACAGCCTGGCCCAGGTCCCCAGCACTCTATCCTGCAACGCTCAACTCGCTGAGTTATTCTCCGGCGGCGTGGGACCTTCTTTTGTAGTGCTGCAGCAACCGCAATTTGCACCTTCTTTGTCCCTGTGTCCTGGGACCTCCGTGGGTGCTGCATGGTCATCTGTGGACCCCTTCCAGTGTTGGGAGCCCCCTCCGCCTCAACAGTCTGAGTTGAGGCCCCCAGGTCCCTCCTGGGTCCAGGCAGCGCCATTTTGCTGCAATCCGCGACATTGATTGAACCAAGGCTTGTTGGATGAATCCAGTGCTGCAACTCGCCTGCATCCAATCTCTACGTGGGATATCCTTTGCATCATGCAGGAACCCGCAGCCATCTTCTTTGGTGCTCCTCTGCAGACTTTTTCCAACCGTAGAATCCTCTTTTGCACCATCTTCTAGGTTGGCAGGGGCTCCTGTCCTTCCTGGAATCTTCTGCGACTTCTGGACTTGGTCTCCTCTCTTTACCGGTCTTCAGGACCAGGAATCCACCATTTGTTGCTTGCCGACTTACTTGGTTCTTGTAATAATTCTAGTCACGACTAGTAGTGTGTCCTAAGGGAACCTTCAGTACTTTACTCCTACTTTCCTGGGCTCTGGGGTGGGGTATTTTACTCACCTTTGAGGTTTTCTTACTCTCCCAGCGATTCTCTACACACTGCACTTGTCTAGGGGGGAATTCATGATTTGCATTCCACTTTCTTAGTATATGGTTTGTGTTGCCCCTAGACCTATTTCTTCCTATTGCATTCTATGGTATTTTTCTATTGTTTGCACTATCCTATGACTATTACTTACTTGATTTTGGTGTCTAGTGTATATATTGTGTATAATACTTACCTCCAGAGGCCGTATTGCCTCTAAGATATTTTTGGCCTAGTGTCACTAAAATAGAGTACCTTTATTTTTGGTAACACTTAGTATTGTCTTTTATTGTGTATAAGTACTGTGTAACTCTAGTGGCATTGCAGGAGCTTTGCATGTCTCCTAGTTCAGCCTAAGCTGCTCTGCTACAGCTCCCTCTATCAGCCTAAGCTGCTAGAACACTACTACATTTCACTAATAAGGGATAACTGGACCTGGTATAAGGTGTAAGTACCCAAGGTACCCACTACAAACCAGGCCAGCCTCCTACAGGCTACACCATCTAAATTGACCACTTCCTGTTGGAATGGTCACTACCCTAAACCTCATTAGCTATTTTCCTGTCATCCAAATGAAGGAAAATTAGATGGGGGTCCACCTTCGCCTGCAAGCCCCTATGGGTGGTGGATGCTCAGTGAGACCCCTCCTCCTCCCCTTTGTGTGTTTTCCCACCTTTGCTCCCACCAAAAGTGGGAGTTGGCAAAGGGGAGAGCTATCTGCTGATAGCAGCAGGCCTGGGGGTTTGAGTTTCATGGGCAGCAGCCCTTTGAAGCTCACCACCAGGGAGTTGCACATTCCTGAGGGAGTGGTGTGTTAGCTCCTCCACCCAGGAAGGGCATTGTCTTACAAACCAGGGAGCCAGGGCTCTCACCCAAGGTTTGTGCATTGGCTGTCTGGAGATGGTATGCTGGATGGAACCAGTCCAAAACCATGCAGTTAGGTTAGCTTTTGCAGGGGTCCCCTCTAAAGTGATCCCTAGGTACCTTTAGGGATAAATCCAATACTGGTACCAGTTTGGATTTATCATCCTGAGTTATTTGTTACCAAACAACCCAGGGTGCAGAGTGGCTATCATTTAGCTGGGGAACTCGTGTTTGACCAGTGCCCAGTACATGTACTTAAAATGGCTGCTCAGTTCACTTACTAGGTCCCAGGTTTCACAAGGACACAGTGGGGGCATACTGCTCATGCAACTATGCCCTCGCATATAGTATGGTGCACCCTGCCTTAAGGCTATAAGGCTTGCCAGAGGGGTGACTTACCAATAACATTTGCAGTGTAGGGTAGACAAGGCACACAGGGACTGTGCCATGTCGAATTTGTCTTTTTAGATTTACCCCAGAACACTCTGCCTGCGATGGCAGTGCTGGGTGCATCTAGGTCCAGGGCCCTAGAGGGTGGCACAGTCAGTGCTGCTGCCCTCAGGGGCCTACCCCTAATATTGCATGCCCTTGGTACATGTGTACCCATTTACTAGGAACTTAAAGTGATGTTTAGGAGTGTATCCATTTGTGCCAAGTATCACTAAAGATTTAGAGAAAAAGCTCTGGCCCAGGGAACCTGGTAAGCAGGGGCCCTGGGCACTACAGCTTCTATGACATATCAAAATCAGACAAAAAATTGGGGGGGGGGTGGCTAACCATGCAAAAAGAGGCCTCCTCTCACAAAGAAACTTTAGGTGCTTCAAAATTCCACACCAAGGGCAGCAGTCAGCATTGAAGGGAGAGAGCATATGTCACCTATTTTAAATTACACAGATCGGCTGCCAGTTGAGAAGAGGATTCATTTTAAGGCATTAACACTGGTGGAATATGGCCTCTATAATGCAGCACCTGCATCCTTACAAATAGACTGGAGATTTTATTACAAGACTAGAGGTTCATATTATGCATTCTTTTCCTGCTTTAATAACACAGCAGCCAAGAAAACTTCAATACCCAGAAACCCCTGGGAAAGATCTAGTACATTACATCACAATAAAGCAACCAATCAAACGTTGAGTATAACAATAATTATCTTGACTGAGAGCAACAAGCTCTTGATGCTAGCAGTCAAGAATTAGTACCCTGCTCACAAGCCAGATAATTTTTATGCATGTTTATTGTATTTCATCACATTTATTTGCATGTATTACTATTTAGGTGTTAATCTTACTGTGTGCTGTCTTTCTCGTACTCGCAGAGCTCGGTTGGAACGTTTATTAATGCTTGTTTCCAACTCCCCGAGGCATACGCATTTCACTGTCATTCTGACAGGCCGATTTGCGTTCCTGGAGGATCTTGTGCTAGAGCGCTGTGTTTGCACTCGTTTCTGAAGCACGTTTAAATTCACTTCAGAGTGTCTGACTCCCTGCTTTCCGACCACCTTTCAACCTATGGTCCATCCTCAAACACGCCTCCCGTCAGCTCCTGCGCCTGTTTGGCCCTCCCTTTAGGCTCTCAGTACTTTTTAACCCTTCAATGGCAACTCTCTGTTATTAAGCCTCAGAAATGTAGTTTTGAGTGCATTTTTCACAGTTTCACATGATTTGAAATAGTCCAAATTGTATTTCTTTGTACTATATTTATCTTTATATGTTTTACAATGTCAAAAGATGAAGAATCTCAGATAATGAAGGATAACAAAATCTCTCATTGAAGACTCAGTTCAGCATGTTTTTTCCATATCTATGTTAGACATTTCAAAAAATTCGAAACTTCTGTTTCAAAAATGGTACAAGGCTCTAAAGAGTTTCCTTCTGAAAAAAGTAAAAAACACGTGGCACCTCAGAATGTGTCTTCTAAAGGTGTTTCCATTAAATTTGGTCCAACCACCTGAGAGGTTGAACTTTCAGGGCTCCCCTCCTCCCCCCTTAACATTGTTAATTTACAGGACACCAATAGTGATGGCGATGGATGTTTTGATGATGACAGGGCTAATTTTAATGTCAAGGGTGAGACTTCTGATAATGGGCCTTCGGAGAAAAGACATCAAATTTCTCCTTCAAATGACACATCTCATCAAGTGTCCAATTATCTAGTGGACCATTTAGGGGAACCTATGTTTGACCCTGTATTAATTCAATATCCAAACTCCCCTGAATAGTTTCCTTCTGACCAGGTGTCAGATTACGCTTCTGTAGGAAAATGCCACTGTTGGCATGGTTACCCCCTAACTTTTCACCTTTTGTTGATGCTAGTTATGCTTGGAAGTGTGCTGGGACCCTGCTAACCAGGACCCAGCACTAGTGTTCTTTCCCTAAACTGTAACTTTGTTTCCACAATTGGCACAGCCCTGGCACACAGATAAGTCCCTTGTAAATGGTACCCCTGGTACAAAGTGCCCTGTGGCCAGGGAAGGTCTGCAGCATGTATTGTGCCACCCTGGGGACCCCTCACTCAGAACATGCACACTGCCTCACAGCTTGTGTGTGCTGGTGGGGAAAAAAAGACTAAGTCAACATGGCACTCCTCTCAGAGTGCCATGCCCACAAACCCACTGCCTGTGGCACAGGTAAGTCACCCATGTAGCAGGCCTTACAGCCCTAAGGCAGGGTGCACTACACCACAGGTGAGGGCATCGCTGCAAGAGCACTATGCCCCTACAGTGTCTAAGCAAACACGAACTCCACAGTTCCGTAATGGCTACACTGAATACTGGGATGTTTGGTATCAAACCTCTCAGCATAATAAATCCACACTGATGCCAGTGTGGGATTTATTGAGAAATGCACACAGAGGGCATTGTAAAGATGCCCCCTGTATACCAGTCCGACTACTAGTTATAGGCTGACCAGTTTCTGCCAGCCTGCCACATCCAGACGGGTTTCTGGCCACATGAAGTGAGTGCCTTTGAGCACTCTGTGGCCAGGAACAACGTCTATACTGGGTGGAGGTGTTTCACACCTCCCCCTGCAGGAACTGTAACACCTGGCGGTGAGCCTCAAAGGCTCAAGCCTGGTGTTAAAGCGCCCCAGGGCACTCCAGCTAGTGGAGATGCCCGGCCCCCGGACACAGACCCCACTTTTTGGCAGCAAGTCCAGAGGAGATGATGAGAAAAACAAGGAGTCACCCTTTAGCCAGGACAGCCCCTAAGGTGTCCAGATATGAGGTGACCCCTGCCTTAGGAAATCCTCCATCTTGCTTTGGAGGATTCCCCCCAATAGGATCAGGGATGTGCCCCCCTCCCCACAGGGAGGAGGCACAAATAGCGTCAAGGACATTGGCTACTGCCCCCCAGACCTAAACACACCCCTAAATTGAGTATTTAGGGGCGACTCTGAACCCAGGATACCAGATTCCGGACGACCTGCAACAAGAAAAAGGACTGCTGACCTGAAAGCCCCCAGAGACACGACGGAGACGACTGACTTGGCCCCAGCCCTACCGGCCTGTCTCCCGACTCAAAGAACCAGCACAGCGACACATCCAGCGGGGCCAGTGACCTCTTAGGACTCAGAGGACTGCCCTGCAACCAAAAGGACCAAGAAACTCCTGTGGACAGCGGCTCTGTCCAAACAGCAACAAAGAAACCATCTTTAAAGGGACTCCAGCCTCACTTCAGAAGCGTGAGTCCCCAACACTCTGCACCCGACACCCCCGGCTCGTGTCCAGAAGAACTAACCCTGCAGAGAGGACCCCCAGGTGACTCAAATGATGTGGACACCCTCAGACGACCTCCCTGCACCCCCACAGCGACACCTGCAGAGAGAATCCAGAGGCTCCCCCTGACTGTGACTGCCAGTAACAAAGAACCCGACGCCTGGAAGAAGCACTGCACCTGCAGCCCCCAGGCCTGAGAGAAACCAACTACTGGTGCAGGAGTGACCAGCAGGCGGCTCTCATCCTTTCCCACTTGGTGGCTGACCCGAGAAGCCCCCCCTGTGCCCTGCCTGCATCGCCAGAGTGTCCCCCGGGTCTCTCCTTTGATTTCAACCTAAAACCCTACACCTACTCCGCACACTGCACCCGGCTGCCCCTGTGCCGCTGAGGGTGGATTTTGTGTGTCTGTTTGTGACCCCCCCCCCAGTGCTCTACGAAGACCCCCTGGTCTGCTCATCGAAGACGCAGGTACTTACCTGCTAGCACACTGAAACCGGAGCACCCCAAGTCTCCATAGGCGCCTATGTTATTTGGGCCCTACTTTGACCTCTGCTCCTGACCGGCCCCCTGTTGTTGGTGCTGGGTGTTTGGGGTTGACTTGAACCCCCAATGGTGGGCTGCCTATGCCCTGGAGACTGAACTTGCAAGTGCTTTACTTACCTGATAAACTAACTTGTACTTACCTCCCCCAGGCACTGTTGATTTTTTCACTGTGTCCACTTTTAAAATAGCTTATTGCCATGATTGACCAAACCGTGCACATTACTGTTTTAATTCAAAGTTCCATACTTACCTACGCCCAGTACCTTACAATTTATGTATTTACTTGAATTTTTAATCTTGGGGTTCTAAAATAAATTTAAAAAAATATATTTTTCTATATAAAAACCTATTGGCCTGGAGTTAAGCCTTTGATGTGTGTTTTCATTTATTGCCTGTGTGGATACAACAAATGCTTAACACTACCCTCTGATAAGCCTACTGCTCGACCACACTAACACAAAATAGAGCATTGGTATTATCTAATTTTGCCACTATCAACCTCTAAGGGGAACCCTTGGACTCTGTGCACACTATCTCTCACTTTGAGATAGTATAGACAGAGCCAACTTCCTACAGCTTCCTTTTATTTAAGACACATATTAGATAAGTCCTCCAGAAATAAATTAAAATCGGAGTGTCCTCGCCCATCCTTTCCCAATAAGGTGGCTGATTTCCCCATTATTGACCCAAAAATGTTAATATTTGTTACTAAATGTAAGGAAATGCCTCCTTGGCATGGTTACCCCTTGACTTTTTGCCTTTGCTGATGCCAAGTTATGATTTGAAAGTGTGCTGAGGCCTGCTAAGCAGGCCCCAACACCAGTGTTCTTTCCCTAAACCTGTACCTTTGTTCCCACAATTGGCACCCCCTGGCATCCAGGTAAGTCCATTGTAACTGGTACCCCTGGTACCAAGGGCCCTGATGCCAGGGAAGGTCTCTAAGGGCTGCAGCATGTCTTATGCCACCCTGGAGACCCCTCACTCAGCACAGACATACTGCTTGGCATCTTGTGTGTGCTGGTGTGGAGAAAATGACTAAGTCGACATTGCACTCCCCTCAGGGTGCCATGCCAACCTCACACTGCCTATGGCATAGGTAAGTCACCCCTCTAGCAGGCCTTACAGCCCTAAGGCAGGGTGCACTAAACCATAGGTGAGGGCAGAGGTGCATGCGCACTATGCCCCTACAGTGTCTAAGCAAAACCTTAGACATTGTAAGTGCAGGGTAGCCATAAGAGTATATGGTCTGGGTGTCTGTCATACACGAACTCCACAGCACCATAATGGCTACACTGAAAACTGGGAAGTTTGGTATCAAACTTCTCAGCACAATAAATGTACACTGCACTAATGCCAGTGTGGGATTTATTGTAAAATACACCCAAACGGCATCTTAGAGATGCCCCCTGAATACCAGTCCGACTCCTAGGGCTAGGTAGACAAGTTTCTGCCAGCCTGCCACAACCAGACGAGTTGCTGGCCACATGGGGAGATTGTCTTTGTCGCTCTGAAGGCAGGAACAAAGCCTGTACTGGGTGGAGGTACTTCTCACCTCCCCCTGCAGGAACTGTAACACCTGGCAGTGAGCCTCAAAGGCTCACCGCTTTTGTTACAGTGCCACAGGGCATCCCAGCTAGTGGAGATGCCCGCGCCTCTGGCCACAGCCCCCACTTTTGGCGGCAAGGCTGGAGGAGATAAGTAGAAAAACAAAGAGGAGTCGCCCACCAGTCAGGACAGCCCCTAAGGTGCCCTGAGCTGAGGGGACCCCTGCCTTTAGAAATCCTCCATCTTAGTTTAGGAGGATTCCCCCAATAGGATTAGGGATGTTCCACCTTCCCCCAGGGAGGAGGCACAAAGAGGGTGTAGCCACCACCCAGGACAGTAGTGTAGGAGGCTGGCCAGGCTTGTAGTGGGTACCTGATGGTACTTACACCTTGTGCCAGATCCAATTATCCCTTATTAGTAGATTAGTAGTATTCTAGCCTCATAGACTGATAGAGGTAGCTATAGCAGAGCAGCGTAGGCTGAAGTAGGAGACATGCAAAGCTCCTACTATACCACTTATATCATATAGCACTACATAATAAGAAACACAATACTCAGAGTTACTAAAAATAAAAGGTGCTTTATTTTAGTGAAAATATGCCAAAAGTATCTCAGAGGGTATACTCCCTTAGGAGGTAAGTAAAATACACAAAATATACACACAAACCAAAATCAGGTAAGTAAAACACTTAGAAAAGTAGTGCAAACACTATAGAACACAATAGAGTGCAATAGGAGAAAATAGGCTTACGGGCAACACAAACCAAATACTCCAAAAGTGGAATGCGAACCACAAATGTACCCCAGGCCTAATGTAGTGTATGGAGGGTTGCTGGGAGTGTAAGAAAACATTAAGGGTGTCCAAGATACCCCACCCCAAGACACTTAAAAGTAGGAGTAAAGTTACCCTACTACCCCAGAAAGACAGTAAAGTCGAGATAGGGGATTCTGCAAAGACAACAACTGAATGCAAAGCACTGAAGATGGATTCCTGGACCTGAGGACCTGCAAAGGAAGGGGACCAAGTCCAAGAGTCACACAAGTGTCTGGGGGGCAGGAGCCCACTAAACCCCGGATGAAGGTGCAAAAGGACTGCCTCTGGGTGGAAGAAGCTGAAGATTCTGCAACAACGGAAGGCGCCATAAACTTCTCCTTTGGTCAGAAGATGTCCTACAATGTGCTGGAGGACGCAGAGTTGTTTCCACACAGAACGATTGCCAACAAGCCTTGCTAGCTGCAGGAGCTGTGGTTCAAGACAATGGGGGCTGCCAGGGCCCAGGAAGGACCAGGAGGTCGCCCCTTGGAGGAGGAGAGAGGGGGCGCTCAGCAACAGAGAGAGCCCATGCAGGAGCAGGCAACACCGGCAGAAGCACTTGAACAGGTGTTCAAGAAATCTGAGCACGGCGGTCATCTCAGCACAACAAAAGAGGGTCCCACGAAGTCGGAGGTCAACTCAGCGATGTGGGCAATGCAGTACGGAGTGCTGGGGACCCTGGATATGCTGTGCATGAAGGAATCCTTGCACAGAAGCCCTAGCAGCTGCAGATCACACAGTACACATGATTACTGTCTGGAGTGGGGAGGCAAGGTCTTACCTCCACCAAATTTGGACAGAAGGACCATTGGACTGTCGGGTCACTTGGATCCAGCTCCTTCGTTCCAGGGACCACACTTGTCAAGATGAGAGGGGACCAAGAGGATCGGTGATGCAGACGTTTGGTGCCTGCTTTGGCAGGGAGAAGATTCTGTCGACCCACAGGAGATTTCTTCTTGGCTTCCAGTGCAGGGTGAAGGCAGACAGCCCTTAGAGCATGCACCACCAGGAAACAGTTGAGAAAGCTGGCAGGATTAGGCGCTACAATGTTGCTGGTAGTCTTCTTGCTACTTTGTTGCAGTTTTGCAGGCGTCCTGGAGCAGTCAGCGGTTGATCCTTGGCAGAAGTCAAAGAGAGAAGTGCAGAAAAACTCTGGTGAGCTCTTGCATTCGTTATCTGAAGAGGAACTCACAGGAGAGACTCTAAATAGCCCTCAGGGGAGGATTGGCTACCTATCCAGATAAGAGCCTATCAGGAGGGGTCTCTGACGTCACCTGCTGGCACTGGCCACTCAGAGGTCTCCATTGTGCCCTCACACCTCTTCATTCAAGATGGCAGAGGTCTGGGACACACTGGAGGAGCTATGGGCACCACCCCTGGGGTGGTGATGGACAGGGGAGTGGTCACTCCCCTTTCCTTTGTCCAGTTTCACACCAGAGCAGGGGCTGGGGGCTCCCTGAATCGGTGTAGACTGGTTTAGGCAAGGAGGGCACCATCTGTGCCCTTCAAAGCATTCCCAGAGGCCAGGAGAGGTTACTCCTCTCAGGCCCTTAACACCTATTTCCAAAGGGAGAGGGTGTAACACCCTCTCTCAGAGGAAATCTTTTGTTCTGCCTTCCTGGGACTGGGCTGCCCAGGCCCCAGAGGGGAAGAAACCTGTCTGAGGGTTGGCAGCAGCGGTAGCTGCAGAGAAAACCCCCGAGAGCTAGTTTGGCAGTACCCGGGGTCCATGCTGGAGCCCCAGGGATGCATGGGATTGGCACCCCAATACCAGATTTGGCTTGGAGGGATAATTCCATGATCTTAGACTTGTTACATGGCCATGTTCGGAGTTACCATTGTGAAGCTACACATAGGTATTGACCTATATGTAGTTCACGCGCACTCACAAAGTCCGAGGAAATTGCCCTGAACAATGTCGGGGTACCTTGGCTTCTGCTAGGGTGCCCTTTGCACCTAACCTTCACTAAGTGAGGGTTAGACATATAGGTGACTTATAAGTTGCTTAAGTGCAGTGTAAAATTGCAGTGAAATAACGTGGACGTTATTTCACTCAGGCTGCAGTGGCAGTCCTGTGTAAGAATTGTCTGAGCTCCCTATGGGTGGCAAAAGAAATGCTGCAGCCCACAGGGATCTCCTGAAACCCCAATATCCTTGGTACCTAGGTACCATATACTAGGGGATCATAAGGGTGTTCCAGTGTGCCAATCAGAATTGGTGAACACAGTCACTAGCCTGCAGTGGCAATTTTAAAAGCAGTGAGAGCATAAACACTGAGGTTCTGGTTAGCAGAGCCTCGGTGATACAGTTAGGCACCACACAGGGAACACAAACAGGACACAAGTTATGAGCACTGGGGTCCTGGCTAGCAGGATCTAAGTGACACAGGCAAAAACAAAATGACACACAAGTAAAAATGGGGGTAACATGCCAGGCAAGGTGGTACTTTCCTACCCCCCCCCCAAACAAGGGACAATAAGGCTAACCTTGCCCAGATGAGTCTTCATTGTCTAAGTGGAAATATCTGGAGAGTCCATCTGCATTGGAGTGGGTACTCCCAGATCTATGTTCCACTGTATAGTCCATTCCCTGTAGGGAGATGGACCACCTCAACAATTTATGGTTTTCACCTTTCATTTGTTTTAGCCAAAGTAGAGGTTTGTGGTCTGTCTGAACAATAAAGTGAGTACCAAACAGATATGGTCTCAACTTTTTCAGTGCCCAGACCACAGCAAAGGCCTCCCTCTCTATGGCAGACCAACGCTTTTCTCTAGGGTTCAACCTCCTGCTGATAAAAGCAACAGGTTGATCCTGGCCCTCATTATTAAGCTGTGATAGCACTGCCCCAACCCCCAATTCAGAAGCATCAGTCTGGACTATGAACTTTTTGGAGTAGCAAGGGCTTTTTAGGACAGGTGCAGAGCACATGGCCTGTTTGAGCTCATCAAAAGCTTTTTGACAGCTAGCTGTCCACAATACCTTTTGAGGCATCTTCTTACTAGTGAGGTCATTAAGAGGAGCTGCAATGGAGCCATATTTCTTGATGAACCTCCTATAGTACCCTGTGAGGCCTAAAAAGGCTCTCACCTGGGTTTGAGTTGTAGGGAGAGCCCATTCCATAATGGTCTGGATCTTCCGCTGCAGTGGTGCAATCTGTTCTCCGCCTACAAGGTGGCCCAGATAAACCACTTTCCCCTGCCCTATCTGGCACTTTGAGGCCTTGATAGTGAGGCCTGCCTTTTGCAGGGCCTCCAAAACTTTCCACGGGTGGACCAGGTGATCATTCCAGGTGGAGCTAAAGACAGCTATTTCATCCAGATATGCTGCACTAAAAGCTTCCAACCCTTGCAGGACTGTGTTCACCAATCTTTGAAAAGTGGCAAGTGCATTCTTCAGACCAAATGGCATCACAGTGAATTGATAGTGCCCTCCAATGGTTGAAAATGCAGTCTTGGGTTTAGCATCTTCTGATAATTTAATCTGCCAATACCCTCAGTTAAATCAAAAGTGCTTAGATACTTGGCAGAAGCCAGTGTATCTATTAGCTCATCTGCCCTGGGTATAGAGTGATGATCTGTCTTGGTTACTTGGTTGGGCCCTCTATAGTCAACACAAAACCTAATCTCTCTTTTCCCATCCTTACTGTGAGGTTTTGGAACAAGCACCACTGGGCTAGCCCATGGGCTTTCTGAAGGCTCAATCACTCCTAAGTCTAACATTTTCTGAACCTCTTGTTAATGCAGTCCCTGACATGATCAGGCTGCCTATAAATCTTACTTTTGACAGGTAAACTGTCTCCAGTATTGATTGTGTACTCACACCAAGTAGTGGTACCTGGCATCAGTGAGAAGAGTTCAGAAAACTGACTTAAGAGGTTTACACAGTTGTCCTTCTGCTCAGCAGTACGACAATCTGCAAGTACTACTCCCTCCACCAAGCCATCAGCTTCAGTGGTGGAGAAGAGATCAGGGAGAGGGTCACTCTCTTCTACCTATCCCTCATCAGTTGCCATGAGCAGGGTGAGATCAGCCCTGTCATAGTAGGGTTTTAGGCGGTTGACATGGAGCACCCTAAGGGGACTCGTGGCAGTGCCCAGGTCTACTAAGTAGGTAACCTCACCCTTTTTCTCAACAATTAGATGGGGGCCACTCCATTTGTCTTGGAGTGCTCTTGTGGCCACAGGCTCCAATACCCACACCCTCTGTCCTGGGTGGTACCGTGTCAGGACAGCCTTCTGGTCATGCCATTGCTTTTGCAGTTCCTAGCTGTCCTGAAGGTTTTTACTGGCCTTTTTCATGTATTCAGTAATTCTTGATCTTAGGCAAAGTACATAGTCCACAATGTCCTGTTTAGGAGCTTCTAAAGGTTGTTCCCAACCCTCCTTAACAAGTGCAAGGGGACCTCTCACAGGGTGCCCAAAGAGGAGTTCAAAAGGGTAAAGCACACACGTTTTTGGGGTACCTCCCTGTAAGCAAAAAGGAGGCAAGGTAACAGGACATCCCATCTCCTTCTGAGTTTTTCAGGGAGTCCCATTATCATACCTTTGAGAGTTGTATTAAACCTCTCAACCAGACCATTTGTTTGTGGATGATAATGAGTAGTGAACGTGTATGTTACACCACACTCCTTCCATATTGCTTTGAGGTGTGCAGACATGAAGTTACTACCTCTGTCTGACACCACTTCCTTAGGGAAGCCCACTCTGGAAAACATTCCGAGGATGGCTTTTGTCACTGCAGGAGCTGTAGTGGTCCTTAAGGGGATAGCTTCAGGATACCTAGTGACATGGTCCACTACCACAAGGATAAACCTATTGCCTGAAGCTGTTGGAGGGTCAAGGGGGCCAACTATGTCAACCCCTACCCTATCAAAGGGCACCCCAACCACAGGAAGTGGGATTAAGGGGGCCTTTGGGGAGCCACCAGTCTGCCACTGGCTTGGCAGGTCACACAAGAGCGACAAAACTCTTTAGTGTCCTCTGACATGTGAGGCCAGTAAAACAGGGGAACAAGTCTGTCCCAAGTTTTACTTTGGCCCAAATGCCCAGCCAACGGAATGTCATGTGCCAAGGTAAGAAGAAAATCTCTGTATTGCAAAGGGGTGACCAATCTCCTGACAGCTCCAGGTTTAGGGTCCCTTGATTCAGTATACAGGAGGTTCTCTTCCCAAAACACCTTATGGCTATTATTGACATCCCCATTCTGCAGTTTGACAGCTTGCTGTCTTAAACCCTCTAGTGTGGGACAGGTCTGCTGTGCCACACTCAGCTCTTCCCTAGCAGGCCCCCCGTACCCAAAAGCTCAGCAGTGTCTGCTGCCAGCTCATCTGGTGTAGGTTCTGCACAGGGAGAGGATTCCTCTTCCTCAAAAGGGGAATATTCTGGTGAGGGAGGGATAGTGGGCAAGGATTTACCCTTCCTACCCTTAGCTATTCGGAGCACTTGGTCCATTGTTCCAGGATCCGAGTTCCCCCGTCCTTTTTGCTTTTTGGCCTGAGCCCTTGTCAAAGCAAAAATATGCCCAGGAGTGCCCAGCATTGCTGCATGAGCCTCCAACTCTACATCAGCCCGAGCTGATGTCTCCAAATCATTGCCTAGTAAACAATCTACAGGTAATTCAGTGGCTACCACAACTTTCTTTGGACCGTTAACCCCGCCCCCCCCCAGTTGAGATTCACAACAGCCATGGGGTGGCTAAGTGTGTTATTGTGAGCATCAGTCACTTGGTCCTGCTAACCAAGTAGGTGTTAATCAGGGTGAACCAGTTTCTCTACAACCATAATTACACTGGCTCCTGTGGCCCTGTAGGCCTCAACCTCAACACCATTGATTAGGAGCAGCTGTTTGTACTTACCCATATTAAGGGGACAAACAACTAAGGTGGCAAAGTCAATGCCACCATCAGAGACTAAAACAGCCTCTGTGGTTCCCCTAACTAGACCACACCCCAACTACACTGCCAATAGTGAACCCAGCTACACCCTTGGATTGGCTATTTGTAGTAGACTTCCCACCACCACTGCTATTACTTGGGGCACTAGAGGTTGCAGTTGGGGTTGTGGGAGCCTTGGTGATATTTCTTTGGACTAGTGGCATCACTTGCCCAATGGCCTTTTACTTTACATAAATAACACCATGGCTTTTTCTGATTGTGAGAAGAGGATTTGGACCCACCTCCCCCAGAGGATTTCTGTGGGCCTGATGAAGACTCAGTATGCTTTTTATTTTTGTCCCCACCCTTGTCTGAAGAATTACCATCCTTCTTCTTGCCATCCTTGTCACCCCCTGTATGAACTTTTCTGTTCACTCTTGTTCTGACCCATTTGTCTGCCTTCTTTCCCAATTCTTGGGGAGAGGTCAGATCTGAGTCTACCAAGTACTAGTGCAACACATCAGACACACACTTTTTCAAAATATGCTCTCTCAGAATTAGATTATACAGGCTTTCATAGTCAGTTACCTTACTGCCATGTAACAAACCCTCCAAGGCCTTCACTGAACAGTCTACAAAGTCTGTCCAGTCTTGAGAGGACTCTTTTCTGGTGTCTATGAACTTAATTCTGTATTGTTCAGTGGTTAAGCCAAATCCATCCAATAGTGCATCCTTCAAAATTTTGTAATTGTTTGCATCACTTTCTCTGACAGTAAGGAGCCTATCCCTACCCTTACCAGTGAAAGATAGCCACAAGATAGCAGCCCACTGCCTTTGAGGGACCAACTGTACCATAGAGGCCCTCTCAAGTGCAGCAAACCACTTGTTAATGTCATCCCCCTCCTTGTAAGGGGGGACTATCTTATGCAGGTTTCTGGAATGTTGCTCTCTAACAGGATTGCCATCAAAAACACTGCTGCTGCCACCATGGGGAACTAACCCCAACCTCTGCCTTTCCCTTTCCACATCCAGGGATTCCCTGTCTAAGGCCAGCTGCTGCTATTTAAGCTTCAGCCTGGCCTCTTCCAACCTCAGCTTTCTGAGTTCCCCTTCCATTAAGTTATCCTCAGGGTGGAAGGCTTGGGAATTGTGAGACACAGAAGAAATGTGGAAATTGCCAGAGTTGGACCTGTCCCTAACTGACTGGACTCTAGTAACCTGGCCTTTAGGGGTGAAAGGTGCCCTACTAATGTGTGACCGCCTCTCACTACCAGTGTCACTAGGTGGCCTGTTAGCTGACCAGTCCTTGGAAGAACCCTCCCCAGCACCCTCAGGGAACTCCTCTGAGTCTGGCTTGGTACCCCCTCCTCTACATCCTGATCCTGGGATGGGCCAGACTGGTTCTGGTCACTTTCTAGGAGAAGGCTAAGGAGAAGATCTTTAGTAGGATTCTTACCAATTGCCAAACCGCTTTCTATGCAGAGACCCCTCAAACTTTTAAAGTTTAGATTCCCATATGTTGCCTGGACAACTGTGGGAGTAAGCTCTACTGTAGACATGATAGAAAAGGTTTAAGACAGAGAGAGAAAAACCTTTTCAAACTTTTGAAAACTTTTAAAAGTTTTCAGAAACTTTTCAGAAACTTTGAGAGAAGGAAAGTTAAACTGTTTAGGTTACTGTGTATATTCTGAAGTATTTGGCATATGTTTTTCTTATGAAAAGCACCAATGACGAAGTGGTAAAGCAGTTACAAGTACTTATCCCAGCGCTGCACCACCAATGTAGGAGGCTGGCCTGGCTTGTAGTGGGTACCTGATGGTACTTACATCTTGTGCCAGGTCCAGTTATCCCTTATTAGTAGATTAGTAGTGTTCTTACAGCTTAGGCTGATAGAGGTAGCTATAGCAGAGCAGCTTAGGCTGAACTAGGAGACATGCAAAGCTCCTACTATATCACTTATATCATATAGCACTATATCATAAGAAACACAATACTCAGAGTTACTAAAAATAAAAGGTGCTTTATTTTAGTGACAATATGCCAAAAGTATCTCAGAGGATATACTTCCTTAGCAGGTAAGTAAAGTAGTACACAAAATATACACACAAACCAAAATCAGGTTAGTAAAACACTTAGAAAAGTAGTGCAAACACCATAGAACACAAGAGAATGCAGTAGGAGAAAATAGGCCTAGGGGCAACACAAACCGTATACTCCAAAAGTGGAATGCGAACCACAAAAGGACCCCAGGCCTAATGTAGTGTGTAGAGGGTTGCTGAGAGTGTAATAAAATACTAAGGGTGTCCAAGATACCCCACCCCAAGACCATGAAAAGTAGAAGTTAAGTTACTCTACTACTCCAGAAAGACAGTAAAGTCGAGGTAGGGGATTCTGCAAAGACAACAACTGACTACAAAGCACTGAAGATGGATTCCTAGACCTGAGGACCTGCAAAAGAAGGGGACCAAATCCAAGAGTCATGCAAGTGTCCAGGGTGGCAGGAGCCCACTAAACCCCGGATGAAGGTGCAAAAGGGCTGCCTCCAGGTGGAGGAAGTCAAAGATTCTGAAACAACGGAAGGTGACAGGAGCTTCTCCTTTGGTCAGAAGATGTCCCATGGCGTGCTATAGGATGCAGAGTTGTTTCCACGCAGAAAAATCACCAACAAGCCTTGCTAGCTGCAAGAGTCCGAGTTAAAGATAATGGGTGCTGCCAGGGCCCAGGAAGGACCAGGAGGTTGCCCCTTGGAGGAGGAGACAGAGGGGGCACTCAGCAACAGATAAAGCCCATGCAGGAGCAGGTAGCACCCGCAGAAGCATTTGAACAGGCGTTCAAGAAATCTGAGCACAGCAGTTGTCTCAGCACGACAAAAGAGGGTCCCACGAAGTCGGAGGTCAACTAAGTGAGTTGGGCAATGCAGGACGAAGTTCTGGGGACCTGGGCTATGCTGTGCACAAAGGAATCCTTGCAAAAGTGCACAGAAGCCCTAGCAGCTGCAGATCACGCAGTACAAGGGATTACTGTGTGGTGTAGGGAGGCAAAGACTTACCTCCACCAAATTTGGAAAGAAGGACCACTGGAATGTCGGGGTCACTTGGATCCAGCTCCTGTGTTCCAGGGACCACGCTCGTCAAGATGAGAAGGGACCCAGAGGACCGGTGATGCAAAAGTTTGGTGCCTGCATTGGCAGGGGGAAGATTCCGTCGACCCACTGGAGATTTCTTCTTGGCTTCAAGTGCAGGGTGAAGGCAGACAGCCCTCAGAGCATGCACCACCAGGAAACAGTTGAGAAAGCCAGCAGGATTAGGCGCTACAATGTTGCTGGTAGTCTTCTTGCTACTTTGTTGCGGTTTTGCAGGCATCCTGGAGCAGTCAGCGGTCGATCCTTTGCAGAAGCCGAAAAGAGAAGTGCAGAGGAACTCTGGTGAGCTCTTGCATTCGTTATCTGAAGAGGAACCCACAGGAGAGACCCTAAATAGCCCTCAGAGGAGGATTGGCTACCTAACCAGGTAAGAGCCTATCAGGAGGGGTCTCTGACGTCACCTGCTGGCACTGGCCACTCAGAGGTCTGTATTGTGCCCTCACACCTCTTCATTCAAGATGGCAGAGGTCTGGGACACACTGGAGGAGCTCTGGACACCACCCTGATGGTGGTCTCTCCCCTTTCTTTTGTCCAGTTTCATGCCAGAGCAGGGGCTGGGAGCTCCCTGAACAGGTGTAGACTGGTTTATGCAAGGAGGACACCATCTGTGCCCTTCATAGCATTCCCAGAGGCCAGGAGAGGCTACTCCTCTAAGGCCCTTAACACCTATTTCCAAAGGGAGAGGGTTTAACACCCTCTCTCAGAGGAAATCCTTTGTTCTGCCTTCCTGGGACTGGGCTGCCCAGGCCCCAGAGGGGCAGAAACCTGTCTGAGGGTTGGCAGCAGCGGTAGCTGCAGAGAAAACCCCAGAGAGCTAGTTTGGCAGTACCCGGGGTATTGACCTATATGTAGTTCACGCGCACTCACAAAGTCCGGGGAAATTGCCCTGAACAATGTCGGGGTACCTTGGCTAGTGCTAGGGTGCCCTCACACTTAGTAACTTTGCACCTAACCTTCACTAAGTGAGGGTTAGACATATAGGTGACTTATAAGTTACTTAAGTGCAGTGTAAAATGGCTGTGAAATAATGTGGACGTTATTTCACTCAGGCTGCAGTGGCAGTCCTGTGTAAGAATTGTCTGAGCTCCCTATGGGGCGCAAAAGAAATGCTGCAGCCCATAGGGATGTCCTGGAACCCCAAATACCCTGGTTACCTAGGTACCATATACTAGGGTATCATAAGGGTGTTCCAGTGTGCCAATCAGAATTGGTGAAAATAGTCACTAGCCTGCAGTGACAATTTTAAAAGCAGAGAGGTTCTTGTTAGCAGAGCCTCAGTGATACAGTTAGGCACCACACAGCGAACACATACAGGGCACAGGTTATGAGCACTGGGATCCTGGCTAGCAGGACCCCAGTGACACAGGCAAAAACAAACTGACACACAAGTAAAATGGGGGTAACATGCCAGGCAAGAAGGTACTTTCCTACAAGTAGCCATTAGCTACTGCTCCCCATACCTAAACATACCCTTAACTTTAGTATTTAAGGGCACCCCAGAACCCAGGAAATCAGATTCCTGCAACCTGAACCAAGAAGAAGGACTGCTGACTTGAAAGCCCTGCAGAGACGACGGAGATGACTACTGCTTTGGCCCCAGCCCTACCAGCCTGTCTCCTAACTCGAAAAATTGCAACAGCGACGCATCCAACAGGGACCAGTGACCTCTGAAGCCTCAGAGGACTGCCCTGAACCTAAGGACCAAAAAACTCCCATGAGTAGCCGGTCTGCTCAACAAACAGCAACAATATTGCAACTTCTTGCAACTTTTAAAGGACTTCACTCTTTCCGTCGGAAGCGTGAGACTTCTCCCTCTGCACCCAACGCCCCTGGCTCGAGATCCAGAGAACCCACACCACAGGGAGGACTCCCAAGCGACTGCAACCTCGTGAGTAGCCCGAGACGACCCCCCCCTGGACCTCCACAGCAACGCATGCAGAGAGAATCCAGAGGCTCCCCCTGAGGGCGACTGCCTGTAACAAGGAACCCGACGCCTGGACAAAGAACTACACCCGCAGCCCCCAGGACCAGAAGGAACTGAACCTCAGTGCAGGAGTGACCCCCAGGCAACCCTCTGCCTAGCCCTGTCAGTGGCCACCCCTGTGCAGCTGAGGGTGTGTTTTGTGTGCCTACTTGTGTCCCCCACAATGCTCTACAAAACCCCCCTGGTCTGCCTCCCCGAGGACGCGGGTACTTACCTGCTGGCAGACTGCAACCGGAGCACCCCTGTTCTCCGTAGACGCCTGTGTGTTTTGGGCACCTCTTTGACCTCTGCACCTGACCGGCCCTGAGCTGCTGGTGTGGTAACTTTGGGGTTGCCTTGAACCCCCAACAGTGGGCTGCCTATGGCCAGGAACTGAGACTTGTAAGTGCTTTTCTTACCTGACAAACTAACCATTACTTACCTCCCCCAGGAACTGTTGATTTTTGCAGTGTCCACTTTTAAAATAGCTTATTGCCATTTTAACATAAACTGTATATGTTATTGCTCTAATTCAAAGTTCCTAACTTACTTGTGTGGAGTGCCTTGCATTTTATGTATTTATTTCAAATCTTGAACTTGTGGTTCTAAAAATAAATTAAGAAAATACATTTTTCTATATAAAAACTATTGGCCTGGAGTGAAGTCTTTGAGTGTGTGTTCCTCATTTATTGCCTGTGTGTGTACAACAAATGCTTAACACTACCCTGTGATAAGCCTACTGCTCGACCACACTACCACAAAATAGAGCATTATAATTATCACATTTTGCCACTATCTTACCTCTAAGGGGAACTCTTGGACTCTGTGCACACTATCTCTTACTTTGAGATAGTATATACAGAGCCAACTTCCTACACGGCCTAAGAATCTTCTTCTTATAATGGACCCAAACTTAAACAGCCTAGCTACTGAAGCAGAAGGTCCTAAGGCTAATAGACTCTTGTTTGGAGATTCCTTTATAGAGGAAGGGACAATTATGACTCAACATTTGTGACAATAGATAAAACTCAATTTTGAAAGAAGAAGATATTCTCCTCTCATGTTTTTGGCAGGGCCGTAAAAGAAGGAGTCAATTTGCTGGCCGCCATTCATTAAGAGGCAATCCCTCAATAGAGGTTCCTATAATCAAGGCTCCCAGCAAGACTACTATCAAGAATATAAACCACAATTCTATCCCTGTTATTCTTGTGGTTTCCGGAACAGAGGATGTAGAACCTAAGGGGACCAGTTCTCAGGTAAGAACTTCCAATTTTGGCCTTCCTCCTAAAGGAGACAGGTTGGCATATTGTCTAAATGCTTGGTTGTCCCTAACTTCAGAAATTTAGGTGATGCAAACTATTCCCGGTTATTGCAAAGAATTGTATCAGATCCCACCCTCTACATTTCTCTCAGGAACTGTTTCTCCTTGTTCAAGAGGAAGTGAAATCCCTTCTTTCAAAACAGGCAACAGAACAAACTACTTTCAAACCTTCAGGTTTCCTCAGTTCCCTGTTCCTAGTTCTCAAGAAGGACAGGAAAAATGCCCAGTGTTAAATGTAAAACTGTGCAACAACTTTGTGGTATGCCGTCATTTCAAAATGGAAACCATTCTTTATCTAAGAGACTTACTTCTTCAGAAGGATTGGTTAGTGCATCTCGATCTTCAAGACGCTTACTTAACAGTTCCAGTTCATCCTTCATACAGGAAATTTCTACAGTTTAAATGGGGACAGTCTGTTTTCCAATTCAAAACTCTTCCTTTCGGTCTCTCTTCAGCCACTTGGTGTTTCACCTAGATTTTCAAAACAGTGGTGGCCTTCGTCAGAAGTCAAGATGTGAGACTCATAGTCTATCTCGATGATTCGTTGATCATGGCCCAAGACAAATCTTATCTTATAGCCCATTTAAATCTCTGTCAAGATCTTTTATCAAGACTAGGGTTTGTAATAAACTTTCAAAAGTCTTCTCTGATTCCTTTTCAATGTCTGAAATGTCTAGGTTTTGTAATAGACACCTCTCGGTCAATCCTTCAACTCCCTCAACAGAAAGTAGATCTAAAAAAAAAGGATATACGTCAGGCTTTGTCTTTGCGTCTCTACTCCCTCAGGTCAATATCCCATCTTATAGGTCTTCTTGCGTCCTCCATTCAGGCCATTTTTCCAGGACCTCTACATTGCAGAGCCCTTCAAAGACTGAAGATCCACCATCTATGCACAGGGTTGGCTTATGCGGATCCAGTGGTACTAGATTCAGAATCCAAACAAGAAGTCCTCTGGTGGCTGAGTGACTTAGTCCTTGAAACAGGAGAACATTGTCTCTGCCACCCCAGGTCTTGTCTCAGAGTCAGATGCAAGTCAGGTAGATGTGGTCAACACTCGACAGGAGGTACATGGTCTATTCAGTAGTCATCACTGCACATCAATTGTTTAGAGATGCTTGCAGGTTCCTTTGCCATCCAGTCCTTTATAAAAGACTGAATAAAATGCACAGTCCTACTAAGGATGGACAATCTGTCTGCTGTCAGGTACATAAATGGTCTTGGGGGCACGAGGTCTAAACCTCTGGCATCTCCTGCCAAGAGTCTTTAGAAATTTTGCCTGAAAAGGAATTTTTCTGCCAAAGCAGAGTATCTGCCAGGCAAAGTTAATGTGGTGGCCAACTGGTTTTCCAGACATTTTCAGGATTCAAGGAACTGGAAACTTCTTTCTTTAGTATTCAATCATCTTTCTTCCATATTTGGAGTCATATCAATAGACATCTTTGCTTCCTGTACTGATGCCCATCTCCCTTCCTTTTTCAGTTGGAGACCAGATCCTCTAGCTCTCACCATGGATGCTTTCCTTCAGTCATGGCCTCAGTCCCTCCTTTATGCCTTCCCTCCATTTATTTTTATTGCCAGAGTCCTTGCTCAAGCCTGCAGACAACAGTCGTCCCTTCTTCTGATCACCCCATATTGGCAGTCCCAACCTTAGTACCCAACGTTATTGGAACTATCGTCGGACATTCCAGTGTGGATTCCTTTATTTCCAGATTTGCTTCTCAATCCTCAGGGTCTGCACCACACTCTCATTCTAGAAGGCTCCCTATCCCTCATTGTTTAGAGAATTTTGATTCTTCCTGGACTACCCCAGGAATTTCAGAGGAGTCTGCTCAATTTATCCAACAATCCTGGGCTCCAGGAACAGCAAAGGTCCTGGAGATTCAGATCCCCTTTCAGCAAATGTAACTTTATAAGTGAACTTTATTGCTTCCATTGCATCTCAAGGGAAAGCATATCATACCATTAATACTTACAGACCAGCAATATCCACAGAACATGTCGGAGTGGATGGAAGACCTATTGGTGAACACCCACTGGTTTGTCACCTGTTAAAGGGAATATGTTTTGCTAAACCTCCTGTTCCCAAATATAACTTGGTTCTTTGATTGCTTATCTCATGGACATACAATACTGATTTATCACTCAATTTTGTATTTATCTGCTACATTGACTATGCTTTTGTGTTTGTCTTCTATGAAATGTGCCTTGTTGTTAAAGCACTAGATGTTTCCTCTTTCCATTATTCCTCTACAAGAGTTTATTTTCAGGTCAATAGACATACCAAAACTAATTTATCTTCAAGTTATTATCCTTTTTTCCCCACTCAACCTACATTATATATTGGCAATTGTCTAAAACGTGTGTTTCTCGAACTGCAGATCTCAGAAGTTCCTCCTCTTCCCAACTCCTTATTTCTTTTCAAAAACCCAATAAGCCTGTGTCTGCTCCTACTTTGGCCTATTGGGTTAGGTAGGTCATATCCTTAGCTGGCATTTCTACTAATTCCTTTGGGGTCAATTCAGTCACAGGGGCTATGGGCTCTCTGGCTTTTTGGGCAGGGGCAAGTTTACATGACATTCTCAGACCTGCAGATTCATCAAATGTTTATACATTTAAAAACTTTTATTGTAAACCAATTGATTATCCTTCTGACCTTATATCATTGCTTTAAACAAACATAATATGAGCCTTCAGTCTTGTAATAAAATTTTAGATTTTCCTAGCCTCTGTGTCTGAAAGGCTAGATTTTAATAAAGACACGGAGGTAAGTGTTATCCCATCACAGTTTCCTTAACCCTCCCTTGTTCTTTTTTCCACAGTTCCAGTGCCTTCAACAAGCTCTGCTGCATCCAGTTAACTAACATGGAGCATCTCTTTCACTGGATTCCTCTTTATGGATTTCCCAACCTTCTACAAGTCTTCCAGTTGTGACTATTTCTTTCCTTTTGGACACCCATAAGGATTTGATAACAGGCTTGTTAGCTTTATGTTCGGTCATAATTTTCTTTTCTGAACCTCATATTCACTGACTTGCAAGAAAAGAGGGCTTGTTGCTCTCAGTCAAGATTATTGATATACTTGACGTTTGATTGGTTGCTCTATTGTGATGTAATGTTCTAGTTCTTTCCCAAGGGTTTCTGGATATTGAAGTTTTCTTGGCTGTTGTGTTACTGAAGCAGGAAAAGAAAGCATAATAATCGCCTTCATGTCTTTAATAAAATCTAGCCTCTCAGACACCAAGGCTAGGAAAATCTCAATTTACAATCCTGAGAAGGCAAACAGTTATGAACACATTATAAATTATGCTGATAATGACTGTGGTTATGGTGGTGACTTATTTGTTTGTGGATGGTAAATGTGACATTGTTATGATAGAGTTGTCTATCAAAGTTAGTGATGACTGCCCTTAGGCAACCTTAGGTAAGTTTTTTTTTTTTTTACAAAACATAGACTTATGTTTAAAGGAACAGCCTATGATATGCTTCAAGGTTCTACAAAAGTGAAATTTGGCAATGAACTGAAAGTAATTTAGCGGAAGAAAAGAGCAATTGTACTTTTCAAATGTTCACTGCCACAAGTACTATCAATCGTGGTATGGGGGTAGTATTGTTCGACAACTGTCTCTCATGCGAGCTGTCAAAGTGTGCTTAGTGTGCACATGTTTGCTAGTTTTTTTTCATTTTTTAATAGGCCTAATAACATGCAAATGTTTGTTCAGAACTGCTATGTATCATACAAGAAAGTTTGACTTTTACTTGTGTCAACTTTCTACTTGGTTTCATATTACTGCCTAATCTACTCTGATGTATGTGTAAAAATGGCCCTTTGTCCTGAATTTTTACCCTGAATGTTGAACCTTTGTCCTGAATTTTTAGTCACTGTCCAGAATTTGCCTTCATGCCAGATGGTCACCATAGGTCCCATGCGCCTGAGCAACTGAGAGGTGCGTTCTACATCATCACCCATTTGGATCATCCACGCCAGGTGTCTCTCACTACAAATACTACGCATGAAAGCAGATTACTAAAGTGTGTCACTTAATTTAAGACCACTTAATGTTATCAGTACAAGCGGTGCTTTAAATTACATTACATTACATTTAATGGGAATGTGCTTCACAAGAGTGAACTAGAATTCTAAGTAGTGCATAGCTGTCAGGTTTCCCAGATCCATAAGTGCTGTGCTACGCCAGTCATGTTTTTTAACCTTTAAATTCTGGAACTTGTTGTCCTGTTTCATAATGGCATACACAAGACAAGTCACAGAATTCAAAGAAAAAACCTGGACTGGAGCAACACATCAGCCATGGACCTGGGAAACTTGACATTTAACCACTTCTGTGCCACAGACGTAATGGTTATGTCCTGCGGCACAGTGCTGCTGTCCCCAGGACGTAACCATTACGTCCTGGGCACACATCCCAGAGGGAGTGCTAGCGCTCCCTCTGTGGGGTTACCCCCCTCCCCCCCAAGGCAGGGATGGAAGGGGAAGCCCTTCCCCTTACAACCCAACCCCTCCATCCCCCCGTGACGTCAGCGCGCGAGCGCACGCTGATTGTCACAGAGCCTCCTCCCATCACGCTGGAAGCTCAGCTTCCAGCGCGATCAGGAGAGAAATGCTTTGCATTTCTCTTCCGATCACGTGGGAGAGGCCGAGAGAGGCTTCAAAGGGAAGGAAACTTATTTCCTTCCCTTTGAAGTCTCTCTCTGCGTTTTGGAAGCCGGATTGAAAGCAATCCGGCTGTCAAAACGCCCACTAGACACCAGGGATTTTATTTAAAAAATGAAATTGACAAAAGGGAGCGACCCCTTGGGCAAGGGTCGCTCCCAGGGGGGGGGCATTTTTTTGAAGACCATTTCTGCCCCCCAGGGGGGCAGATCAGCCTAATTTAATTAGGCCGATCTGCCCCCAAGGGGGGCAGAAACCACTAGGCACCGGGGATTTTTTGTTGTTGTTGTTGTTTTACAGATGGGGGGCGACCCCTTAGGCAAGGGTCGCTCCCCCGGAGGGGCAAATTGTATTTAGGCCATTTCGGCCCGCTTTGGGGGCAGATCGGCCGGCCGATTGTATTTTTTTTTTTTTTGGTTTGTTTGTTTTTTTAGAGATGGGGAGCGACCCATTAGGCAAGGGTTGCCCCCGGGGGTGCAAATTTATTTTAGGCCATTTCTGCCCCCCCTGGGGCCGGCTGAGCTAGAGGCCAAAATCCACAGGTAGGCACTTTGCAAAAAACACCTCTGTTTTCTGTGAAAAAATGTGATGTGTCCACGTTGTGTTTTGGGCCATTTCCTTTCGTGGGCGCTAGGCCCACCCACACAAGTGAGGTACCATTTTTATCGGGAGACTTGGTGGAACGCTGGGTGAAAGGACATTTGTGGCTCCTCTCAGATTCCATAACTTTCTGTCACCGAAATGAGAGGAAAAAGTGTTTCTTGACCAAATTTTGAGGTTTGCAAAGGATTCTGGGTAACAGAACCTAGTCAGAGCCCCACAATTCACCCCATCTTGGATTCCCCTAGGTGTCTAGTTTACAGAAATGTGCTGGTTTGCCCAGGTGCCGGCTGAGCTAGATGCCAAAATCCACAGGTAGGCACTGTTTTCTGTGAAAAAATGTGATGTGTCCATGTTGTGTTTTGGGCCATTTCCTTTCGTGGGCGCTAGGCCTACCCACACAAGTGAGGTACCATTTTTATCGGGAGACTTGGGGGAACGCTGGGTGGAAGGAAATTTGTGGCTCCTCTCAGATTCCAGAACTTTCTGTCACTGAAATGGGAGGAAAATGTGTTTTTTAGCCAAATTTTGAGGTTTGCAAAGGATTCTGGGTAACAGAACCTGGTCATAGCCCCACAAGTCACCCCATCTTGGATTCCCCTAGGTCTCTAGTTTTCAAAAATGCACAGGTTTGGTAGGTTTCCCTAGGTGCCGGCTGAGCTAGGGGCCCCAATGTACAGGTAGGCACTTTGCAAAAAACACCTCTGTTTTCTGTAAACAAATGGGATGTGTCCATGTTGTGTTTTGGGCCATTTCCTTTCGTGGGCTCTAGGCCTACCCACACAAGTGAGGTACCATTTTTATTGGGAGACTTGGGGGAACGCTGGGTGGAAGGAAATTTGTGGCTCCTCTCAGATTCCAGAACTGTCTGTCACCGAAATGTGAGGAAAATGTGTTTTTTTAGCCAAATTTTGAGGTTTGCAAAGGATTCTGGGTAACAGAACCTGGTCAGAGCCCCACAAGTCACCCCATCTTTGATTCCCCTAGGTCTCTAGTTTTCACAAATGCACAGGTTTGGTAGGTTTCCCTAGGTGCCGGCTGAGCTAGGGGCCAAAATCTACAGGTAGGCACTTTGCAAAAAACACCTCTGTTTTCTGTAAAAAAAAAATGGGATGTGTCCACGTTGTGTTTTGGGCCATTTCCTTTCGTGGGCGCTAGGCCCACCCACACAAGTGAGGTACCATTTTTATTGGGAGACTTGGGGGAACGCTGGGTGGAAGGAAATTTGTGGCTCCTCTCAGATTCCAGAACTGTCTGTCACCGAAATGTGAGGAAAATGTGTTTTTTTAGCCAAATTTTGAGGTTTGCAAAGGATTCTGGGTAACAGAACCTGGTCAGAGCCCCACAAGTCACCCCATCTTGGATTCCCCTAGGTCTCTAGTTTTAAAAAATACACAGGTTTGGTAGGTTTCCCTAGGTGCCGGCTGAGCTAGAGGCCAAAATCTACAGGTAGGCACTTTGCAAAAAACACCTCTGTTTTCTGTCAAAAAATGGGATGTGTCCACGTTGTGTTTTGTGGCCTTTCCTGTCGCGGGCGCTGGGCCTACCCACACAAGTGAGGTATCATTTTTATCGGGAGACTTGGGGGAACATAGAATAGCAAAACAAGTGTTATTGCCCCTTGTCTTTCTCTACATTTTTTCCTTCCAAATATAAGAGAGTGTGTAAAAAAGACGTCTATTTGAGAAATGTCCTGTAATTCACATGCTAGTATGGGCACCCCGGAATTCAGAGATGTGCAAATAACCACTGCTCCTCAACACCTTATCTGGTGCCCATTTTGGAAATACAAAGGTTTTCTTGATAGCTATTTTTTACTCTTTATATTTCAGCAAATGAATTGCTGTATACCCGGTATAGAATGAAAACCTGCTGCAGGGTGCAGGTCATTTATTGGCTCTGGGTACCTAGAGTTCTTGATGAACCTACAAGCCCTACATATCCCCACAACCAGAAGAGTCCTGCAGACGTAACGGTATATTGCTTTCAAACCTCTGACATTGCAGGAAAAAGTTACAGAGTAAAACGTAGAGAAAAATTGCAGATTTTTTCACCTCAATTTCAATATTTTCTTTTTTTTAGTTGGTATTTTCTGTAGGAAACCCTTGTAGGATCTACACAAATTACCTCTTGCTGACTACTCGCCCTGTCAAATTACGAATTAATGAACACCGGAGCAATATCAGATGCTCCCGCATCACCACAAAGCTCAGTGCACATTTCTTGGATGCAAAACACGGTCCTGATGATATGTGGTGGATAGTACTACAAGCACCAAGATATGACAGCAGCAACTCAAACTTACTATTTAAGATCGAACAGAGATGGGTTTTCTGATTGAAAACCCATAAAGAAGGACTGAACGATGACATACCCTGGAATTTATTAACACCCTAAACTTTAGACAGAGCTAGGGTTCTTTACATTCCAGTTGTATTATGTACTATTTTGACAGACCGACATCTACCTGTTTTTTGCCTTTCTCTTCACACTTTATCGAAATGCATCTTTACAACATCCTTTAAAGAGATTCCAACATACTTGGGAATTCTCTCGTTAACAGGGTTGATTCACTCGCTGAAGTTTATACTCCTTTTTCATTTTTTTTTTTATAGGACAAGAATCCTTTAATATTACTTTTGGTCTGTAGAATAATTGTTCTAAATCTAAAATAAAGAAAGGGTCAATTTTAGGGAAGTTTTCACCTTGTTGTGGTTCGACTATAATATCCTTATAACTGCTCACTTTCGTTGTGAGAACACAATATGGCCCCCACAACTTACTTCGTCTTTCTATGGGGCCTAGATAGTCATTGGAACATGCACCCATTATTCACGGACTACCCAATATGGCCGCTGCAACGTTAGTCCTCCGTTTATTTTGATAACCCGGAACAACCAGCTGGTTGGTTCCGGGATGGTCGCGCTACTCAGCGCTGGTTTAAATAACCCCGAGCCGCACTAACACGCCGTCTACAGGCGCGCGGCAGGGGTAGGTCCCTGGACGAACTGAGGAAGCTATGAAGTAAGTGCGGGATCACCGGGGGCATACCAAAAGGACCTAATTTTTACATCATATGATTAATTCCCCCGCATGGTGGTCTTTTTCTTCTCTTTCCTGGGCAACCGTTAGAAACATAGGTTATCTAGATACGCTTCGGCATAGATTCGGTTTTCAATGTAGATTTGTGGCAATCTCAAGACTTTACTCTGGCAATATTGCGCAGCCAATTGGTAGCAACACTTTTCAATGTTTGAGACAGGGCCATACACTCTTTTCTTTCTATTCGAGTGCCTTTACCTAACATCATAAATGGGTGGTTCTATTTAGATTTGTGTACATACGCATTCAATATCGTAATCATTGATTCAATTCTGATATCAATATTCAAACTTGTTCAACTCCATGTTTCCATGTACCTCTATGCGATGCTAAATTACCACATATCATTATTATTATTTTTATTCAGTTCATTCTCCTTGGTTGATGCTAGCGCAGACCTAGGGAGCCCAATCTCTAATAAGGGATGGTAAGCATCGCAACAACTTACAAATTTGTTTGATTCATCACACTTTCTTTACATAAGTGTGTATTTATTATTCACTGATTAAGGGTGATTACCACTGTCATTGTTTGAAATTGTGTGTTTTTTCTCTGCGTTGTCCACTGGCACTAACTGTTGTGTGTCTCTTTGATTATATGCAGGGCGACTGTACTGACCAACTGACATAGACATATTTTGTCTCCTACTCTGTAAGTGACTATAAATGCACCCGATTAATTTCTGACACATAGGAGAAGTAGTTCAATAATCAAAGGTTGTTTTTCGTGGGTCCTGAAGAAGCGTCACGGGATCACTTTGTGACCAACCATAGACGCGAAACATGTTGACCATATAGGATTAGGTAAACTACCTTCCCTAATTATAGAACGTACTGGTACATTATTTCCAGTAACATTCTGAAATCTCTGTTTTTAATCTTGGCCTGAACCCTATCTCTACCGCATTAAAATAATGGCTCAGGTTCAGAGCTAATTTTCAGCATTCTGTCTTGTTTTCTACACTCTCCATTTCTTATCTAGTTTTTTCCAGACCCTTGTTGTTAGCAATCTTACTACGGTTGAGTGCCACCCAGAATGCTGGGTTGCCCGCCAGGCATTGCAGCACCAGTCTGGCGAGGAGTAAGCCCGATGATGATACCTGTCACCCAAGTGGGTGCTTGAGGGCTCTCCTGAGTATACTCAGTACAAACATTGGTTGCCTTATTTCTCTCTTTTGTGGAACAGTGCACTTATATTGCTATTATAGGTCAATTTAGGGAGACTGTGCACTGGACCAGAAAATCTCCCAGTCCCTACATTTGTTTATAGAATTCAGAATGTTGTCTACTTTTCAGAAATGTTTCGGTTTCTGGGATCCAGCATTGGATTCATGCCCATTTCTGTCACTGACTGGAAGGAGGCTGAAAGCACAAAAAATCGTAAAATGGGGTATGTCCCAGTAAAATGCCAAAATTGTGTTGAAAAATTGGGTTTTCTGATTCAAGTCTGCCTGATCCTGAAAGCTGGGAAGCTGGTGATTTTAGCACCACAAACCCTTTGTTGATGCCATTTTCAGGGAAAAAAACACAAGCCTTCTTCTGCAGCCCCTTTTTCCCATTTGTTTTGAAAAAAACTAAATTTTCACTGTATTTTGGCTAATTTCTTGGCCTCCTTCTGGGGAACCTACAAAGTCTGGGTACCTTTAGAATCCCTAGGATGTTGGAAAAAAAGGACGCAAATTTGGCGTGGGTAGCTTATGTGAAAAAAAAGTTATGAGGGCCTATGCGCGAACTGCCCCGAATAGCCAAAAAAAGGCTCGGCACAGGAGGGGGAAAAGGCCTGGCAGCGAAGGGGTTAAAGAGCTGAATACAAGCTCTTGTGTCTCAGATGCAATACTGCAAGTACGTTTTCTCAGCTTTATACAAAAAAAAAACATACAGGACCTTTGAAATTAGTGCGGAACCTGCAATAAGAAGGCCAATTGTACTGCGATTATAACTGCTAAAAACAAAGACTCAGAACACCATTTACCAACAAAGTTACTTTGTTCTTAAATATTTACAAAACGTGTGCTTTGCTTTTGGCGGATTCGCAACATTAATTGCAAAGTGGTAACGTAATTTTGGGGAGCTACAACGTAACTAAAACTTCCGCACGAATGCCACTGCATAGACTACTGGAGGAGCGTGCAGTCTTTTCTCCATGTCTTTGCTTTCTCTTGTGTTTCTCATTCGAGAGCAAACGGCATCGGCTCGCGCTTCCTTCCCCTACGTCACAAGACCGAAGGCTGCGCGCGGCGGTTTTACTTTCACTCTAGAGCTGTTTTGAGGGGTGGGGCGCTTTCAGTATTCTTACGCCTGTAAAAAGCAGGTCTAGAGCTCGTGCGCAGCTGCGTAATGCGCGCCGGCAGTGGCTATCAGGGGCGGGGGCGCGCGAGCGCGCGGTGTGGCTGTCAGGGCGGGAGCGCGCAGAGGGAGGCTCTATCAGTGTGAGCAGGAGCGCGCCCGCAGTAGCTGTCACTATGGTGTTGGAGTCGGTGGTCGCCGACCTCCTGAACCGGTACCTGGGAGATTACGTGGAGAACTTGGACCGGTCTCAGCTCAAGCTTGGGATCTGGGGGGGTAAGAGAAGGGCATGCGCGTAATCGTTGTATGAGGGTGACCCTCCAAACCCCGCCACTGTGTGAGGGAGACCCAGCTGGTTTAAGGGTGACCATGCGGTTCATGCGGGTGACACAGGGTAGGCATTGTGAGGGTTGGTCCCTTTCCTTTAAACAAATGTATTTTTTCAGAGAAGCCCCAATATCCTTAAATTACCCACACGTAAATAACGCGATCACGGACTTGCACTTGCAGGTGCAGACTAACGGGGTTGTCCACACACATGTGCTCAGTACAATTATATTCTCGTAGCGAACACAATAACGTGAATTTAAGATATAGTGTGGTCCTCCGCTCGCACTGGTTTCGCTCTTATGTGCACAATAACGTCTCCATTGACGTGAAAGAGTACACGCGCTTCTGTTTACACTCTAGTAACAGTGTTACACTTGACAGTGTACAAGTTCAGAGGTTTCTCTTTACACGTCCGATAACAGGGCTTCCACTCTCACGTGCACAATGAAATTAACTTCCACTCGAGCACAAAAAATAAGAGAGCGCTCTACTCGCTAATGCTCATTGCTCATCACCTCGAGTTCAGTCGAGCATTTGGAACATGTTTATAAGTGTTTTACCATGACATGCGCGTTTTGCTGCATTTGGAATGGAAAATCGAACCATGTGAAAAACTGCAACAGTAACAACTAAGATGTTGTCTTAAGTGTTACAGTGTACATTTAGAACGTTTCCCAATTTGACTTCTACAAATGTAACTCCTAGGCCGCTACTTTTGCCTTCTCTCCTTTTGTGGGGTCCGTGTTGAAATCTACTAATCTGAAGTTGTTCATGATATATCTCCGAGGAGGAGTCTAAAAAATTACTGCCCTTATGTCTCTCGCGGTTCCCTGATATTTCCGCCTGGCTGTTCGTCTGTTTGTTTCACGTGCAGAGAGGTTTCATTATTTTTCCCGTTCTTTCATTTAGTAACCTAAAGCATTCTGGCAGTGGTTCACACAATTTGTGCTTTGGTCGAAGGACCGGATTACAAAGGTCTGGAAAAGTAAAGTTTTAGCCTAGAAACGTGGAGTTTCTAGCACCCAACTAACGACGCTACCCGTTTGCTTTCGCACGGAATTCTGACGTCAAAGAACTATTAATGTAGAAATCCCAGATAAACCCCTAAACCACCTTCTGGTAAAGGTTTTTTTAAAGATTGAAATTGATTGTTTGGTGTATCATTACTCCCGATGTATTGATTGAACTTTGAATCATTCATCGCCGGTAAAAACATTATCGCGCCAAATTAAAAGCAGACCCGGAAAGTTTGATTATCCATCTGTTGAGCGAGAAACTGTCACTCTATGCTAATATGGTTACATACAAGCCTAGGGACAATCATAATTCCAAATACGTCATTTGAAGTAATGTTTGTGAAACGATAGGGAAAAAATAACTATTGCCAGTTCTGTGTAACTCAACTTAATTCGCATAATAATGTCTATTGCAATGAACTAGCTGTTCGTAGCGCGTGACTGCAGTCAGCTTGCTTAAGGACACCGCCCATTGTCAATAATACCATGTGGTAGATAGCTTTCGTTTACTATGGACCACGTGCCTCCGAATAATGCCTATCTTTTCTTAATGTTTCAAGCCACTCCTGCATAAGTTCAGGTTCCATGGCCCTGAACCGATTTTAACTGTAACGTGCGTTTATAAATTGTGAATACTTCGTCTTGTCTATAAATAAATAATACGTTGTCCAAACGTTCATTACTGTAATCCCCGTACATGACTCATTTGGGGCATCCATTTTTTTCATTTTGTGGGTTGTAGTCTGAAGTGTTTTTAAGTTGTTGACGTAGAGTTGGCTATGTTACTCTTATAGTTCTAAATAACAGTTTCATTGTATTCTTAAGGAATATCTCCATTGCTTAGCACTATATCCGATTCTCGCCGGTCCTTAAATCTCGCTGGGATTGATATAACCCGAATAGCCAATAAAAAAGTTTAGTTTTTCCAGTTCGTATTTGTTTGTTCTGTGGTAAGGTTGTATCATGAAAGGCAAGGCCAGAGAGGGTTGGGATAAATAAACAAGCTGAATATTTATTTATTTTCTACCACAACAAATCTTCATTATTGTACACCAGTATTGTGAAAGAAATGCTCCTTCCTACGTCATTGTGGCCAGATTCCGAGTGAATACTCCCGTTTTATTCTAATGAAATGATTACAATCAAAAGTGTAGTATAATGTTTTAATCGAAACTTAGTCTTTCTTTGTGTGATGCTGTCAACCCATATGCGTTGAGGTGAAGTCCTAGCGGTGTTCATTTACATGTTCTAGTAGTCGGTATTTTTCTACTGCATATTTCAGTGGGCGTTTGTATACAGGAGCGTAGCTTTGGAGCTGGGGGATGGTGTTACCCCTGCTAATTGTATTTTCTGATAAATAATTGAGTGCAGGGGTTCTCAGTCGGGTATGTCGAGTTACCTGTCGAATTTCACCCGAAATGTTTACATACACACAGACAAAATCACACCCTCTCCCCGGATTTAAAGTCCTAATAATGTTAGTTATTTTACAAATTATTATGTTTTGTCTAAATACTCCTGCCAATCTACACTCCTCCCTGTCCACTGCCCTACAGGCCTCTCTCGTGCACCCTGCTTGTCGCATATTGTATTATAACATTATATGCCAGATTGATTGTTGGCAAATCTGAAGCTCGTCCCACCCCAATTTACTGACCAAGCTACGCTCCTGCTTTTCTACATACATTTTACTTCATTTTCCATAGACGTTGTTTCATTGCGGTCAAAACTCAAGATTCTGTCCTATCAGTGAACTGCGTCGCTGTACAAATCACACACAAATAAACATATGTTTGTGGCAGGTAAAAAAAGTTAAGATTTGTGTGCATTTGGGTGACAGTCACTCGTAAAGTAAAGATTGTGTTGGCTTAGTTTTGGAACCAGCCAACTTAAACTTTGTTCGACCTCTGTGATAATTTGGAAAACCACGTCATTTGCATGAGCGTCAACTCTGGGGCAAAATCACCTGGTATCTGAATACAGCGAGGAGCACATAGATGCCTGTGGATAATGTTTCGTAACAGTATACAGTTTGCCAGTTGACTTAAATGGTGGCTGAGAATACTTGTCCGGTTGTCCCTGAAATTAAGTTTCTGAACTTCATTTCGTTGAGTCCTCGATTTAGTGGTTTTGTAAAGTGTAGCAACTCTTACATTTGCGTAGTTTCTCATACCACCGAAGAAGCCACCAAGCGCTTTTGGATGAGCGAGTCAGAGGCTTCTCCATTTATTGTCCTTTGTTTGTGGTGCGCGGGTTTGTAGAGTGACATATGTAGTAAGAGTTTTGGTCTCCTACATGAAATTTGAATGGTTGTTCCAAACGTGTAGTAGTGAACCACTCACTCCCTCAATTATTTTATCCACACTTTGTTACAACCTTCATTTCCAGAAAGCCAGCACGATTTCCAAAGTGGAAAAGCACAATTTTCTCCCTAGTACACTTCTTTGGTCCTGTTACATTAAAACAAAAAAAAAAAAACTCCACACCGGAGAGTGGCTAGCCTGTAACTGTCACGATTCCAAGACCAAATGTCAACTGAGTCCTTTCGGTCTGCAGTGTGAATACTTGGGTTTGATTAGTGTGCCTTGTTGGTGTTTCACAACAAGAGTCTGGTAAATAATCACGATGTGCCCGTTATTATCATGTGCCTTCACTTAGTCAGTTAATTTTTACTTCGGGTTTATTATTTTCAGCATTCACTAACACACCAACGAGCACTAAACAGAGTTAATACTAAGGAGTGTTCTTACATTCACAGTGATACAGTACTTTCCAATGATTTGCTGTTCAGTCTAGTAACTGCTTTAGAAGAAACAACATTTTTTTTTTTTTTTTTTTTTTATTTCAACTCAACTGATACAATTTTAACACACTGTGCAAGCAGCCTTAGTACACTTGATCTGTAGCACATCAGGAACATAGGAATTTGTTTCTATTTAACCTATTTTTAGTTTTCCCCTCTATCAGCGCACATACTCTTGCTCACAAGAGATATTGTGTTCAACAAGGGGCTGAAGCACGCCCATTGCTTACCATTTGTGGGCTTCATTCTCATTCTAATTTGTTGCCTTCTAATTAGGCAGCGTGAGCCGGCTTCACTTCCTCGTCTTTCAGCTGGAGCACTTACCAAATACTGGCTAGCTAGTGGTAGATAGTTTATACTGCAAAGACCACCTAAAATACGTATTTACCTGTGCCTGGCTAGTAAAGGAAATGGGGTTCCCATAGGCAGTGCTACCTAAGTGGCCCTTATGTATATACATGGACATGTGTTTTAGTTGTAAAGTCTAAAAACAAGCTTAACCCAGCAGGTGACTGGGTGGAACACAAGGTAATATTTTGCCTCATAATGACTCCTTGATCCAGTGGTTGCTCAAAGTTGATGCACTAGCATTTTGTGTTTTGAATGATAAGATGTTTCTATAAAGCACCCTAAACTTGAATTAGTTTTTACTCCCATCATTGTGCTGTTTTAGGCAAATAGATGTAGAGCCAACCTAGAAGGGCCTCAAGATGGGGACCACACATTTGCCCCTTTTCCAGTCTTATGTTTATATGAGCGTGTGCAACTTATGCCCAAAGCTAAGTACATTGAGGTGGTATTGCAGGTGCATTAGTATATCATTTTGCAGCCTTTCTGCGCAAAGGGTCATCTAAGGCCTATGCACTAGCACTTTTGGCCATAAAAATGGGAGGGCCACTGCGTGAAGCACTTGAAATCTGCATGAGTTTTTTTTTGTTTTTGTTTTTTTCTATCACCTTAGTCAGATTTGATTTGGGCTATAAAGTATTATAAGTGTTGTATTGTGCGTCCAGGAGGCAACCCTGGTAGATACTGAATAGCATCCTCAACACAGTACTGGATTGCAGAGTTACATGAACCCAGTGCAAGTTGCTGCAGGAGTGTTGCAATAAATTGGCTGTAACATGCTTAGAAATTACCCAAAGCTCCTATGTTCTCACACTTTCTCTTGTTAGCAGGGTTTTCTTTTAGGATTTTGTATGTTGTATAAATCTTATTTCTTTACTCGGTTTTTAATGAGGGTATTTGTTTTTATGCTCTGAAATTGTTTTAGAATGTAACATGCATTTCTTATATATTGTATGGCCTAGATATGTTAGGCTGACACAATAAATTAACTTGTATTTGACCAAGTACTTATTGCTTCACCTAGATTTATAGGTTTGAGTGATATATTTGATGTGGGGCCAGTAGCAGGCTGATGTATGCATTAAAGAGTGGTGTGGTGCAATGATGAAACTTTGCAGGATTACAGATGTGGAGTGGAAGGGCTTGGATGGCTAGAGTAGTGGTGACAATGCTGGATCTACGTAGATGGCAGAAAGTCTGCGGTCTAAGATGGTACCTTAGATATCAAAATTGTTCAGTCTTTGTAGAGACTTTCTGTTGTCACCATTTAAAGCTGAGGGGTGGCCATTTTATTTGTGTAGGTTTTGCTCTTTTATTCAAAGCAGACACCCTATCTCCCCCCCCCCCCCCCCCCCCCAACCCCAGGCAGAGCAAAATACCATTTGATGATTCAGTAGCAGGTTTTTATTTTCGAACCATCATGAGATGAGTGAATATAGCTCTTTCAAAGAGTTTGTGAGAAGTACACAATCAGAAAATAGTCAAAACGTTAATTTCTTTTGGATCGAGGTTTTGTGATGGTCAGTTTGTTGTAGCACATTTGAAGTTGCTGTTACACATGCTGGAGGCTGAGGAGTCATTGATGTCTCAAGTGAGTGATGGAGAGGAATATGCTTGTATTTACTCATGGCAAGCATGGATACACTGGAGGGCTTTAGGGGTTGCAGGCCTTGTGGATTTCCTCGAAGTTTCTGAATGAGTGCTGTTTGAAGGAATATGGAACACTTTTGGGCTTAGTGTCTCCATGGGTTGTGCGGCTAAAAGACTTGGAATTGCTGATAAAGGGAGTTTTCTTGGGTCTTTAGAGATGAAGTGATCGTCTAGTATGACACAGAGGGCTTAAAGGGTGAGAGATATTGGTGATATGTAATCTGGATCACATAATTATTTTTTCATATTGTTATTGCATAGTTCATAGATGATTTTTAGGTTTTCTTTGGATGGTGAAGACGCTTCAGTGAAATAGAGGGGTCAGGAGGACTTCATTGTGGAATCAGAGGTTCTGGAAAACCATTGGCTCATGGACAGCTCAACACCGGGAGAAAAAGCAACTGGTCACAAAAAGGTTTAAAACAAAGGACAGTGAATGTTTTATATACATAAATGTTCACACAAAATCACCTTATCCGCCATCTGAATTGTTGCATAAAGACTTCCACAGAATAGTAGCAAGTAGAATCTATTGCAGTGGCATTTCCTTGCCATATATAAAAAATAAAATGGAATCAGTGCTGACCTCCTTAATCTTTTCTAGTTTGTGTATTGTTGATTTCAAATAAAAAAGACTGTTATTCTTTGTCCTCATACCTAACTGGTGCATTGCTTCATTCATCTTGTGCTTCTTCTTTTCCCCCTCCCTGACCCTTCAGGGGTATTCAACAGCAGGACTAATTGGCATGATCTGTTTATCTTCTGCTAGTTGAGACCAACCAGGACTGTGGTTAATACCGGAAGCATCTTGTGGCGTGGGAAGAGAGTATGCGAAAGAAAAATCAATAAAAATAAATAAAAATAAAAAGTATCTGACGCGCCTCTGCCCCTCCACTTCGCTGCTCCTCTTTCCATCACCGCAGGCTGAAGGCACAGGCTCCCAGTCTGCCCTGCGGCCAATCTGAATGCTGCTGTCATGCTTCTTGCAGAATGACAGCAGCATTTGGACTGGTCAGAGTGCCCAGCCAGAGCGCTTCAAGGCAGACTGGGTGCGTCTGCCTGATCTCTGGTTGGATGGAGCTTAGTGCACATGTATGTTTGATCACCCTGAGATGGCCAGCCAAACATACATGCACACTGAGGAGGAGTCCTATGTGCTTGTCACAGCTCGTGTCCCCACCCCTTCTACAATAAAACAATAATAAACACAGTTTATTATCGTTTTATTGTAGAAGTTTTATTGTAGAAGTTTGGCAGCTGCTTTCCGGTATCTTTTGTTTCAGATGTGTTGATCAATGACTGAACATTTTAGGCTGCACTCACAGCTGTGTTTATTAAATGGCTCTGCTATGAGAACAACATATATTTAGATTGTAAATGTTTACTGTTAAAGTTGGTTATCAGGCAACTAATTATTACAAACGTATAGATGTGTTTTTCCAGATCTTTCATGATTCATAACCTCTCTTCTTTCGCTTTCACTCACACTTCTCTTTTGAAGTTTTTTGAGTGGGTAAGAAACCTAAAATTGGGAACCATGTATATTCCACACAAGTGAGTTTCCCGATACTGATTATGGCCATTGTGATACAGTAGCCTGTCAATAATTTCACAAAATGCACCCAACTGAGCGTTTATACATTTTACAACTTTGATCGTTGTGCTGATTGAATTAAAAAAATATGCAAATCCCTTTCTTCACAATTTGGATTGGTTCGTTTTGTCATTAACATACCACATCAAAAACACATCTTGGTGACTCTTTTCTATAAAATAGATCATAACATTACTTAGCTGGTTTAGTTTAGTTGATAGCGCATGAGAACTCGTGATGTTGTTGAAGCTGCCTTCTCACTGTTCCACGTCTTCGAACGTCAACATGCTGGAACGTTTTTGTTGTTGTAACAATAACATGACCTCGCCTGACTAAACGTTTTCCTCAAATATGACTAAAATATTTTTTACGCTTTTTCGTATCGAGGTCTAAAAAGAAGGGATACTATAACTTACAAGCCCGTGTGTTTGGTTAGCAGCAATGATGTAATAAGGAAAGAGGCAAACTCTAATGTCAATGTGTGTCATAACCCGTTTAGTTGCCAGGAAGCAGGAAGGGTTTACTGAGCCTCGACCTTCGGGGCTGAGGCTTTTTTTTACCACTAATGTCCTAGGCCCTGATCAATTTATGAATCTGAAAACAATGTCAATGATAACTGCTCCTGATGTTAGGAGGAGTACTATTTTGTTTCACTCTTGTTGAGCATGCCTAAAATGCTGTGAAACATAGGGGTTCATGTTTTCGGGGAGTCCCCACTGAAGAAGGCGCATTCGGTCCAAAATGCATCGAGGCAAAAATGGTGCTTACCTTATAATTTGGAGAGAAACCTCTGTTCAATGATGAGCATTTTACATAGTGATTGTTTGGTGCGAATCTTGCAGTTCTGCGCCAGGAAAGTTGTAAATTAAGTCGTGTTTACTATTCAAATCAGATTGATGAATTGAAACACTGTAACAATGTTATAATACATTTATAAACTGAGAACACGTGATTTAAAAACATTTTTTAATGTAGCCTGTGGGCATCAGGCTTTAGGAGGAAATATGTGCACCGTGGAACTGCTTCTACCATCAGGAGAAGCTATCAGTGTCATGATTTGTGTGTAAACGGGTGGAACACACTCCTTAGTAGCACTTAATTGAACAGGGGATAATCCATTGAAATTGTAAGACATTGGAATGCGCAGTTGAGGGTATATATAACTGAAAACAATGTGCCATGTAAACTCTTTTAGCACTTGACTCGCAAGGCAAGCAGTCTAAGGCTTCTTAGGGATCGAGTACGGAGGAGGGGTAGCATCTCAGAATAATAAAAAAAAAAAATGTATGCAACAAAATAAAAGCCGAGGAGCCCGGTGACACTCATTCGAGGAAAATAAAATTACTTTTTTAACTAAACAAAACATAATACCACACAAAGTAAGGGCAGTCAGGCACAGATTTCTAATAGGGCTGGTATGAGATTATAATCTCGCTGAATATGCGAGAATAGTTAAGAATATGGCAAAGGTGCGAGATCAATATGGAATGGCCAAGCAGCTTTCATGCTAATGTAGGTCATTTCAATCGTGTCCTACTAGTAAAATATTTTATCAGAGGTTCAATGTGTGTAGTAGAAAAATAAAATTCAGTTTAACAGTAGAGGCACAAGCAATGTTCGCGTTAACTTTGTTGGTTTACCTGAAGTATCAGACGCCCTGGATTCTTTAGTGATAGGCCCCTAGAGAACAGCAGCGGTGTGGGTAGGAGGCCCAGCTTCTTTTTCCAGGGTTGGTCAGTTAATACAATGCCTGTGGCAAAATAGCGGCACACGCCCAGGTGGAGTCATTCATTCATTCATTCAGTCGTACTCCATCCCTAGACCCATCTTGAGACATCCATGTCACAAAAAGATGTAGAATGGCATGAGGCTGTAGAGGACACAGGGCACAAGGAAACACCACCAAGTGGTGCATGAGACACTACCACAAAGAGTGAGCTGCAGGGAAAGCAGATGGTGAGGGAAAGAGAAATGTATTTGCCACTACATAAAACGTCAATTGCTGATTTAATGCGGTCATGTTTGTAGGGTTCAGGCCCACTCTAGCTGCCTGATTTTGCAGTCATTTGAATCCATTTGAGTTTCTTTGGAGATGCTGTGCATCCTCGTGTAAACAATAACTTGTAAAATATCTCCAATTATTTACTCCTAATTAACTGAAAAAGAATGAGTCTCAGGACCAAGGCCCCCAGAACATAGGGTGGTAGCATACCAGCAGATGGTAACCCAAGTTGCTACACAGGAAAATGCTAACACCCATTATGGATAAATTCGCATTACTCAGTAGAGTGCATTTCTGGGTAGACTCAATTGCTGGAGAAATCAGACTTGTTTTCATCCGTCAAAGCGACTTCATATATAGTGACTTAATTTACATTGGTATGTCCCATATGCAAAGGAAGTTCGCCTTCTTGCACTGAACAGAAGTATGATTTCCTTAGCTACATTGCCAGTACCTGAGGTGGTAAACCCATCAAAAATAACCCCCGCTTTCTGCAGATCTTAGTCCGGATGTAGCTGTGGAGAGCAATAGGGAGACCTCTTGTGACATCCCTTCTCCTACAAAAGGCAGGTGTTGGGTACTGTGCCTCTTCATAAGGAATGAGTCATAAAAACTAATCAGTTGGTGGTGGGCAGAATTCTTCATTAAATATATACTGTAACTTGAACTAACAACCAGAAATGGTCAGGTGGGAGCGTCCATATTCTACCCTGTCCTTTTTAAGGGCTAGCGCACAAGCACTCCATCCCTGTTATAATCTCTCTTTGGGCTTTTAACCATGCCCATGCCATGCCTGTTATTTTCATTGGTTCGTGGGCTTGCCCTTTAAAATCTGCTTGATTTCATTAGTGAAAGGCATGCATACGTCATACCTTTTCCGGTGTTTAACCCTCCTTGAGCGCACTGGCCATCTTCTGAAAACATACGAGGCTCCATGTTTTCAGCCTAATTTCTGCACTACTTTATCTTTTTATTTTCCACACAGTGCCATTGTGCTAGGTTTTACATAGCACAATCAAACTCGTTTTTTTGTTTTCAATTTCAGCTAAGATTGCGCAATTTTTTTTCTTTCTGTTTATGTGGCAAGAAAAGTCCGAATAGGAATTTACAATGCCAATAGCTCTAACTTGAGCAAATGAGAGACCCGTTGCATTGCAAATGCTTGTCATGTCTTGCATGGGTAAAGACAGATATTTGTATGTAAACTTTTCCACCAGAATTAACTGCCTATTGGGAAAGGCATACAGCAAATGCTTCTTAGTTAAATGTGTGTTCTTGAGTGTGCAAGCAGTAAGCTTATTAGAGCTGTACTGCTGGTCATATGACTTGTAAAACAGTAAGTTCAGTAGTGTATTTTTATTCCAAGACCTACTTCTAAGGTGTCGTAAATGAGACCATTAAGACCTTTTTTTACTGAGAGGAAATTGGACATCTCTTAGAACCCTAGATTGTTCAACAAATACATGCTCCGCATCAGTCTGTCTGTGGTTATGCCTTAAGACACTAAGGGCCGCCTGTTCAAAGTATTTTAACAGTCGTAAAACTCTCAGATTTGCTAAGTCTGTGGGTTTGTGATGGCTACAACACCTTTTGAAATGTATTACACCCAACTAACAATTAAAAAAAAAAAAAAAAAAAAAAAATCTAGAATCATTAAATTAGTTTTGGAAAGGATAAGCATTTCTGTATTTGGAAGGGCATATTCAGGGCATCCCTTTGAAATACCGATTTGTGTACGTCATGTATTAATGTTCAGTGACTGAAATCCAATCACAAAGCCTTCAACTCAAGGGAGGTAGTAACCAATTTGCAAATGTAAAGGACCCCCCCCTCCTTTATGAATGTTAGCAAAAAAGTTTCTAGCCACTGCCTACTTCTAAAAAGGTTTTTGTTTATGTATGTATATATGTATGTATGTATATGTATGTATGTATATATATATATATTTATTATTTTAACTCATTAAAAAAAATGCTTTATTTAAAACCAATCACACATGAATGTCTACTGACCCCAGCAAGCTATCATCCATGTGATTTTGGGCAATCATAGTGGATCGCTGTTTGCAGGATTCCCAGTGCTCAATTTGAGCCAGTGGAGGCTGCTGGCATTCATTTTTGGGGACTAATGTTTCTTTTTCCTGACTGAACAAGTCTTAAAATCAAGAAAGAGAAAAAATATAGAAAGGGGAAAGCAGGAGGAAGACAAAGACTGAAATTTCAACCTGTCACAAAGGGAGAAAGCAGGAACCTGCAAAAGAAAGGGGAAGGGAGTGTCTGGTAGTGGATGAAAGAGGTATGAGGTGGATTGAAAACTAAGCAGCCTTTGTCTCTGGTGTGCTGACATTTAATAGTGCTGGATGTGGCCTCTGAGCAGAGCTTTCACCGCTGGTACTCAACCAGTTACAAATTAAGCACTGGAAGTACCTCCTGAATATTGATGAGGTAATTCAACTTACGACCTGCTAATATTCTGTACTTGAATGGCCTATAGGTACATACGTCTGTTCCCAAAATCAAAAAGATGTGGTAAAATCTGTGTGCAATTTGTGAACAAATTTTAACAAATCTATTCTTTGTTAGCTAGTTGCGTATATTGTTGTGAGAACAAGGATTGCTCAAATGTATGTATGGGAGGTCATTTCTGTAAAAATAGACAGGTATATGTAGATGAATGAGAAGAAAGAGCGTAGACATAGTATATGTATGCATGCGTCCATATGTCTGCCTGAACCACATTATAGGCTCCATTGTGGTCCTCATAGTGATGGTGCAGTATTGTGAGAGCAAGAGAAACTGAGTGAATGAGAGCAAAAAACGGGTGCAGTGTATTTTAAATAGACCCACACCCACAATCTGAAGTACTAGATAAATACCAGTTGGCTACGAAACTGAGTGTTATTTTTAGCTCACAAATAATATTTAAATCCTTAAGTACTGTTAATTCTTTTAACTCTTTCAATTACATGATTTTTCAAAGTAGGCGAAGTGCCACCAACTGATATGATACCCTGCTTCTCCATCTCACCAGCACTCTGAAATTGACTAATTCCATGCTTTTGACCAGCTTATGTTCAATTGTTCTGTGCAATCTACTACCAGTTTAATTTATGACATTATACATTTCAGATTATATGTAAAAGTATGCGAAGGAATATGTACTCACCAATGGAATCAGAAATTTTGAGAGTTCTTTATGCCGCTTCTCTACCTAAATTGCTTTACTTTGCTCTGATGCTATATATTATTCACCTTTCTCCTCGCTACAACACACTTGTCCATCTGTGTGCTTGGTGAGAGGTTGGGGCCAGCACTTATACAAAAGCTAGCAGAAGCTATCCTAACCCCTTTAGCTCATTTACAGGCCACACCATTTGCCAGGCACAATGGAGGAACAGAATAGAAGTAGCAGTATTTCAGGAGTAAGGAGAAATCATAAGAAGACCTGACAAGATTAGTGTACGGGCATAATGGCAGCATCTTGGAAATATCAATTTTTGGCTTGTGATTTTTACATACCAGTGGTTTTTAGGCCTTGGCTTTGATAGTGCATGCATTCTATATGCTCCCACTTGCAAGAGATGTTTTATACAGCAGGGGACTGGTAGCCTGCCCATTGCCTAACATTGGGTCAGCTTCATTGTCACTCTTATTTGGTGCCTTCTAATTCGCCAGAGCATGCTGGCTTCACTTCCTGTTCTGTCAGCTGGAGCATGGATCAAGTACTGATGACTTCAGCTTGATGGCTGTTCTGCTGATCGCGTTGTGCTTGAGGTACTATTTTTATTATTTTTTCTTCTTCTTCCTAGTCCTCCCCGTTTAAGCTTTTGCCATTTGCAACTGTATTTGGATATTTGCGACAACAGGTGTTGAATTGTTATTTTTCATACATGGGGAGATTAACTGATTTACTCAGAATCCTAGGAATATTGTGCAGAGGACTAATGAGCATTGACATAGCCAATAGGTCTCGCCTTTGAGACTCTTGGCTTTGCCATTGCCTTTTGTTCCTGCTGTCCTGCATTTCCACAGCCGACTTCGGCAATGATTTGTAGCGTTGCTGTATAGCAGTGTTGTTAAAACTGTCAATTAAAAAAAGACATATGAGCATCTTTTTAAAAAAGAGAAGCAGATTAGCCCTGGCTGTATCATAGCACTTTTTAAAACTAATTTTATCCATGCAAAGCATCAGCTCTCATAGCTGGGAACTGTTGGCTTTGCCAGTTCTTGCTTTTAACTGTAGCTGTGTCTTTTCACTGCAATGATTTCCATTGAAAATGCAGCTTTTCACGTGTTCTGAGATACCCTTGCTTAATTTCGTATGAACACAGATATTTTACGACAGATAGTAATGTATTCAAACTTCCTGATTTCTGTTCCCCAACAACATAAACGACTGTGTACTGCAGCCTGTTTTAAAACAGCAATTGACATTACCATTGTGTCTAGACCAGACTGACTTTTGAGGTCTAACGTTTGAGATACTAAGCAACGAATGCCGATTAGGACTGTGGCTCTGTTTGGTTAGAATTGGTTAGACATTTAAACTTTTCTGTAGCAGTGGCAGCACTCTAACAAAACTTCACATTATATATTTAAAATGTACTCTTCTGTTCTCACACACAATTATCCTTAAATTGAACTAATTTGGCAAGAAATGTGTGCTGGAAAATGCCAGTAGTTTATGGATAGATTGAATATCGGGGCTATTGTTTATGTCAAAGTAAGGCAAGCACAACAGGAGTATTCTTCATTTTATCTGAACATAAGTTCTGATACTTTCTGACAATTTGATCGATTTAGCCTGTCACTTTCAAAGTCATTGGGCATGATTTGTAACTTGGTGGACAGGTGGCAACATCACAACAGTGATGGATATCCTGTCCACCGAAATCTAAATCCCATTATATTCTATGAGCTTTAGATTCTGACACAGGATATCCATCACCATTGTGATGGAGTAACCCATCCACCATCTTCAAATCAGGCCCTTAATTACTAGTTTTGGTCAGGCTTGCACTAGTGGTTATTTATGATCATCAGTTTATTACACCGTGAAGGGTTTTGATAGTATCCTGTTATGAAGAATCAGATTTAATGGCACACATTTGTATTTGCCATGAACACCTTTCACCCAATTGTGCTGAACCTAGAAAAACAAGGATGTCCCTGACTAGAGACATTTAGTGCAAAGCTACAGAAGGAGCACAAATCTGTCAGCATGCAGAGTCTCCCATCTAATGATTTGGATATCACTGATGGTGAAGAGATTCAAATAACGACTTGAACTGAAGAGTTGACCATACCTGTGATAGCATAGCATTACCCAAAAAAGTCCATCAAGATCCCAATATAACAGTAGGAGCACACAGAGACTGTGGTAGGGACCTCAATTGATCATTGTTCTGTTTCAGAGGAAATCCAGCATTTCTGCAACCTTAGGTTTCTGGTAATAAAGTATCAAAAAGTCAAACTTTGACAATAGTGAAAGAAAACAATTAAAGAAAGTCAAGATAATGACGAGGATTATAAGGCCAGGTACCTTGGTGCTACTTGTGCCCTTGTTTCTCTAGAAGGTTGTAAGGTTTCTGGGAGAGTCTGGTTTCAACCACTGCTATAGAAGGGACCGTGCATGGAGTCTCTTCCACATCGCAGGGAGATGCCAGGGGTTTGGATGAGAGTGGGCATTGAAACATTGGATTTTCCCAGGGCTTTTCAGTTCAGCGTAATGCTAGCTTGTCAGACTCTACTCATTAGGCAGCATTAAATCTCATTGTTCAGTACACAAGTTATCCAATCTTTGCCAGATGAGACGTCCTGTTATATGTTTGTGCTATACACTTTATTCAGTGTTGGTTCAATGTGACAGTTTACTTTAACCACAAATGGAAATAACCCTTATTTAGAAGGCAATGGCATTCAAGTGCGCAGTGCACCATCAAATTGGGCACTAGAAGATTCTGCATACTTTGATAAGGGCAGTTAATGTGGATCTTTATGACCATGCTTCTGTAGCCAGCTTTGATGAATTTATCCTAAAATGCAGAAAAGATTGGTAATGGAGTCATTTTCTAAAATTGGAAGTGTTACATAATTGGTTTATTTAGCATTGATTCTGCATTTGAGACTTTTTAAAACACTTGTGGAAAGAATGAATTGGGAAGTAGAATAGGTGAGTTTCTACTGTTTTTCCAATCATGTGGAGTGCAGATCTGAGTGGAGACTTATGTCACCAGTGTTGTAACCTTTCATGAAAAGTGGGCGTATTAGAATCTGAAATCTTAGGTCTTATGTCGATGGGAAGAGAATTCTAGAGGGTGAAACCATGAGGGTGACTGGACCTTTCCTACACTCCAGGATTTGTCTGATAGTTTAGCAAGAAGGTTCTGTGAAGCTGATAAGCTGGATGCCTTGTCATCTGATTATGCTGAAAGTTTGTGGCTAGGAGCTGGTTCTTCATGGAAAAGCCTCATGGATGCTGTAAGGAGGTCTTAAGGTTTTGAACTGTCAAGAATATTGCAGAGGGTAGTGAAATACCTGTTCTCCACTGCAGGAATATCAGGAACTATCATTGAAATTTTACACCTTAACCCGAGACACTAGGCTCCATTAGGATGATATACATTCCTGGGGAAAAGGAGAAGTCGCAGCAATGAGATGACCAGAAGGTGAGAAAAATAAACATACATTATTAATCGGTCTTTTACCTCTGGCCATACAAAGAATAATACTGTCCATTGACATTATACATTACTAGCTTCTTCTTGATTGACTCGGGTCTTTAGTTTACTGATGGGAAAGCTTACCAAGAATTTCAAATTTAGTAACATTTGAATATCTGTATCATCACACGTCTAACATGTGACCACAATTGCCTACCATAAATTGTTTTTAAAGTCAACATAGTTTTTAAGTGTTCCAGAATGGACTTTTGTATTCCAAAAACAATTTTCTATTTTTTCTGAAGGGTTAATTTGCCCATTCACTGTATAATATTCGGGACTGAGGTATACTTGTAAAATTCTTCTAAAACCCATAGATCTATGGTGATCATTCACAAACTAACGAAGGGTATATTTGAGATTTTAATCACCAGCATGGTAAGACTCTACCTAAGTGGTTCATAACGTTTGGTCGATGGACCCCTAACAGTCTGCGATGCCTAGTCAGTGGGTCCATGACTGTTGAGAAAATTAAATAATATTAGCAGATGAATATGGTAAATAAACATAAAAATGCAAAATTGAAGATTGCACGTTTTAAAGTGCTCTATATATGTGAAGGAATTAGAAAATCGAAACAAGAAATTACGTTGGTATTATTTTATCTTGATTTGTGGGAGCAGCACAAGTACAGCAAACCGAATCTAGTACAGGTGATTGGTAGCCTCAGTTCATGCAGCACTGCTGTGCACCAATAAATAGAGAGCATGCACTAGGAGCAAAACAGAGTGATATGCAAGAGTGTAGCATATCACTAAATCTTTTTTAAATAAAATAAAATTTTGAGAAGCTTCTTCCGTCCTCTTTAAATAAATTATAACACTTTGGATGTTTTTGTTTGATCCATACTTGTTTCTATATTTGTTTATTATTTTGAGGTTCGATTCCTTGAAATTGCATAGGAGGGGTACCCCAGTTTACAGTAGTAACTTAGTGGGGGCCCACAGAAGTCTTAAGATTAAGACCCGTTACTTTACATTAAAATAAATAAATCACATGAATGAAAGTTCCTTGCTTTGACCCTGAACAGTCTCCTAGCGATTAGCAACTTCATGCAAACAAACACCAAAGCATGATTGGGAAGTGTACATGTTCCACTTCAGTTTGTTTAAATACTTCCATAGTGCTATGGTCATCTCGAACTATACTGTTCATCGAGAAGCACACACAAGATGGCTCTCATCCACTTTCTACCAATGCCCTTCACAATGATACCGCAAATCCACCAAACTTCAACTGCAGTCTGTTGAGATGAGATGAAATAGAGTGGTTTACTACAAATAACAGACACCCCAGTTCCTTCTCCCAGTGCCGCCTCACCAACCCTATAGTGTAGCACAGCCAGTAGATTGCAGGAGGGGGTGGGGTGGGCATGACCACACTGCTCAAGAACACACAAGATCGCTGAGGGGTGAGATTCTCTCCAGTTCTGACCTGTAGAGTGAGTGTGAGTGTGTGTGTCTACCTATCCCAAAACAACACGCTCCCAAAGCGGGAGGGCCAACTGCTGGTGCCAGTGTGGGGGTAAAGACCACAACCCCTATTAATTGCCATCAAAAGAAAAATGCTGCACTCCCGGAGGCTTTATTCTGCATTTTCCATTTATTCGTCAACCAGCAATCCATCAGACCGCCACAACGCGTTTTGACTTACGTCTTTCTCAAGTGGATTTGGTCACGGTTATCTATTATTATTCCTTGTTAGCTTTTTTTTTTTTATCAACTCCAAATCATTCTGGGAATTTCAATTACACATATAGTTCACCTGGAGACCGTTGTTTAAAGCTATATTAGTGTTGTTCATATGTCATTCTTCATTAAAATTTTATATATAGCAGTCTGTATGATATTACTGTGAAACAGCCAATGTCCCACAGCAATGCAGTATTCAACTTGTAATCCCAGACTCAAGCGGTTTAAATCAATTATACGTTGTTAATATCCGTCCGCTGATTGACAACACCAAAGCATCCTGGGTATTACAGTTAACTATATGGCTCACCTGGAAGCCGTTCTCGAAGCCGTGGCATAATTAACACAGCAATCTGTACATTATTTCAGGTAGCCAGCCACCTTCTCACAGCCACCCAGTATTGATAATATGATCCCAGTTTAAAAAATGCTTTTGGCAAGGACAGAAAATATTAAATTAGATGAAAAATGTTACACCATTCTTCCCGGCTCTTTATCACCGAATAAGTATTCCAATCAAGGGCCGCATCAGTATTAATCGTGAAAAACTCACTTGGAGGCGATAGGTGATTTTGAAGTCCCGACTAAGTAGTCAATTAATCTTAAAATGTAAAGTACACACACACACACACTCTCTCTCTCTCTCTCTCTCTCTCTCTCTCTCTCTCTCTCTCTCTCTCTCTCTCTCTCTCTCTCTCTCTCTCTCTCTCTCTCTCTCTCTTTCTCTCTCTCTCTTTCTCTCTCTCTCTTTCTCTCTCTCTTTCTCTCTCTCTCTTTCTCTCTCTCTTTCTCTCTCTCTTTCTCTCTCTCTTTCTCTCTCTCTTTCTCTCTCTCTTTCTCTCTCTCTTTCTCTCTCTCTTTCTCTCTCTTTCTCTCTCTTTCTCTCTCTCTCTCAATTTTGGAGAGATTTGCCTTCTTTCTGCCTTGGGCCTTGAGTCCCCCTGATCCACGGAGAATGGTAACACAATGCAAAATACATGGTGCAAGTCGAAAAAGTGCATTGAAAACTTGTGTGCTGCCTGAAACTCAACACTGACAAAAAATAAATGGTACTCTCTGTTAGAGCACTTCCTATGGTACTCATTGGCATCACCATCCAATTGACCAGAAGACTCCATGTTAAACAAAACACAGTGGCCAGACACACATTCAGGCTCACACCTCACACACACATCCCCTCACGCCTCAAAGAGCTCAGCTTGCTCACTGTCCACAAACGTGCACTTTTTCTTCCCACAATTGGCGTATTGCGCCCCCCCCCCCATGTAAGTCCCTAGTATAGGGTACCTAGGTACCCAGGACATTGTGTGTGTACCGGGGATCCTTTTGGGCTGCAGCAGTTATTCTACCATTCATAGGGAGCCCTTGCAAAGTGTTCTGCAGGCCTGCCATTGCAGTCTGCGTGAAACAGATGCATGCACCCGTTTTCCCTACAGGTCACTGCACAGGGTCACCGTAAGCCACCCCTATGGTAGGCCCTTTCAGCCTAGAGGGCAGGCTGCAGGTACTGTTGTCTGAGGGCACCCCCTGCACTAGCAGAGGTACACCCACAAACTCCTGATCCATTTTCCTGGAATTTGTGAGTGCTGGGATGCCATTATACGCGTGTACTGGACATAGGTCACATAATGGTAACTCCGAACCTGGGAATGTTTGGTATCAAACATGTCGGAATCGGACCCCAATACTCTTGCAAGTATTGGAAGTATGATTTTATGCATCCTGGGGGCTCCTTAGTGGAACCCCAGCATTGCTACCACCAATCTTACAGGGTTTTCCGGGCAGCCCAAGCTGCTGCCAACCCTCAGACAGGTGTCTGCTGCTTGATCTGATGAAGCCCAGGAAGGCAGAAAAAAGCATTTCCTCTTGGAGTGGGAGGTAACACCATCTCCCTTTGGAAATAGGTGTGACTGGGTTGGGAGGGGTAGCCCCCCCAAGCCACTGGTATGCCCCAAGGGCACATTTGATGTCCTCTATGCATAAATCAGTCCTAACCAGTTCAATTACCCCCAGTACCTGCTCTGGTGCAAAACTGGACAATAGAAAGGGGTGTGACCACTCCCCTGTGCATCACTACCCCAGGGGCGGTGCTCAGAGCTCCTCCAAATGGTCCCTTAGTTCTGTCATTTTGTTTCCAAGGTTGGCAGGGAATTCTGGGAGCATCTGAGCTGAGTGGCCTGACCAGGCAGGTGATATCAGAGCCCTCTCCTGATAGATGCTTACCTGGCTAGGTGACCAATTCCCCCTTTCAGGACTATTTAGGGTCTGTGTCTTGGGTGGGTCCTCCGATTCGGCTTGCAAGACTCCAGCAGGATTCCTCTGCAACCTCTACTTCGACTTTAGGCCACTGGAAATGCAACTGGACCCTCCAGGAACCGACAATGCTGCAAACCACGAAGAAGACTCTTCTGCAACTTTGTTTCTACTGCTCCTGCCAGCTTTGCAACATTTCCCTGGCTGTGCATCCCCAGACGACAGCAACCCTTCACCCTGCACAAGAAGGAGGAATCTCCCTTGGAGGGAAGGAGTCACTCCCCTGCATCCTCAGGCACCTCCTGCAACGACAACTGGCTGCGTGGATCTGCTCTCATCGTGAGCTGCATGGATCCTGCATCACAGGCGGTGGTCCAGAGTAGTCCTCTTGGTACTCTCTGCCAGCTGTCCAACTTTGGTGGAGGTAAGAATTTGCCTTCCCACTCAGGACAGTACCCCGTGCACTACGCCTCTTGCTGCTGCCAAGGCTTGTTTGCTTCTCCTTCAAGGGATCTTCAGATGTCATGTAGCTCCATTCCCCAGCACTCCTTCCCACAATGCCCAGCCATCTGTGTGGTTCTCCTGCGGCGTGGGATCCCTTTCTGTAGTGCTACGTGGGTTCCTGCTGTGACTCCTGTGTCCCCATCCTGTGAGACTCATGTGGGTGCTGCCTCTGTTCCTGTGGACTCTCTGCAACACTGAGGGTCCCCTGTGACTCCCACCTCCTGGGATGAGTCCTTCTGGGCCTAGCTGGTCCCCGGAAGCACCCCTTTTCCACTAACCGCGAGATTGCCTTTGCCACGACTTGTTGGTGGAATTCCTGCACAGTCATCTGTCTGCAATCTTCACTCCAGCGTGGGACATCTTCTGCATCCATCAGGAACTATTCTCGGGCTGCAGTGCTGACCTGTTCTTCTTCACCGTTGACCAACTCCTGCAAGTACTTCTGGGTTGGTAGTAGGTCCTACTCCTCCTGGACTCCACTGTGAGTTTTGGACTTGGTCCCCTCTCTCCCCAGGTCTTCTTCAAGAATCCACAGTTGGTTTCTTGCAGTCTTGTCTGGGTGTCTTCTTTTTCTTATTTTCCTCCTTTTGGGTGGTCTGGGGAAAGTCCATTGATTTTACTCCTGCTTTCCTGGTTGCTGGGGGGTACTGTATTACTTAACTCTGTGGTTTTCTAGTACTTCCAGCTTCCCTATACACATTCCAGTTACCTAGGTGGAAGTCCTGTATTCACGTTCCATTTGTTTAGTAAATGGTTTTGGCTACCCCTAGGGTCACTGTAGGAAGATGGCTCTGTATGTACTATTTCAAAGTAAGAAATGGCATGCACAGAGTCCAAGGGTTCCCCTTAGAGGTAAGATAGTGGGAAAAATAGATAATTCTAATGCTCTATTTTGTGGTAGTGTGGTCGAGCAGTAGGCTTATCAGAGGATAGTGTTAAGCATTTGTTGTACACACACAGGCAATAAATGAGGAACACACACTCAAAGACAATTCCAGGCCAATAGGTTTTTATATAGAAAAATATATTTTCTTAGTTTATTTTAAGAACCACAGGTTAAAGATTTACACACAATACTTTAAATGAAAGGTATTTCACTCAGGTATCTTAGGAACTTTGAATCAACACAATATTAGATACAGTTTTAGCAAAATTGACAATAAGCTATTTTAAAACTAGACAGTGCAAATTTCAACAGTAAACCACCTACAGGGTTCAAAGTGGGGTTCAGGGCAACCCCAAAGTTACTACACCAGCAGCTCAGGGCCGGTCAGGTGCAGAGGTCAAAGTGGTGCCCAAAACGCATAGGCTTCAGTGGAGAAGGGGGTGCCCCGGTTCCAGTCTGCCAGCAGGTAAGTACCTGCGTCTTCGGATGGCAGACCAGGGGGGATTTGTAGGGCACCGGGTGGGGGACACAAGTCAGCACAAAAAGTACACCCAGCGGCACGGGGGTGGCCGGGTGCAGAGTGCAAACATGCGTCGGGTTTGCAATGGAGTTCAATGGGAGACCCGGGGGTCTCTTCAGCAAAGCAGGCAGGCAAGGGGGGAGCTCCTCGGGGTAGCCACCACCTGGGCAAGGGAGAGGGCCACCTGGGGGTTGCTTCTGCACTGGAGGTCGGATCCTTCAGGTCCTGGGGGCTGCGGGTGCAGTGTCTTTACCAGGCGTCGGGTTCTTAGAAGCAGGCAGTCGCGGTCAGGGGGAGCCTCTGGATTCCCTCTGCAGGCGTCGCTGTGGGGGCTCATGGGGGGGTCAACTCTGGCTACTCACAGGGTCGCAGTCGCCGGGGAGTCCTCCCTGTAGTGTTTCTCCGCAGGTCGAGCCGGGGGCATCGGGTGCAGAGTGGAAAGTCTCACGCTTCCGGTGGGAAATGTGCAGTCCTTTAAAAGTTGTTTCTTTGTTGCAAAGTTGTTTCTTCTTTGGAGCAGAGCCGCTGTCCTCTGGAGTTCTTGGTCCTTTTAGATGCAGGGTAGTCCTCTGAGGCTTCAGAGGTCGCTGCACCCTGGGGAACGCGTCACTGTTGCAGTTTTTCTTGAAGTGGGGAGACAGGCTGGTAGGGCTGGGGCCAAAGCAGTTGGTGTCTCCGTCTTCTCTGCAGGGCTTCAGGTCAGCAGTCCTTCTTCGTCTTAGGTTGCAGGAATCCATCTTGCTTGGTTCTGGGGGCCCCTAAATACTCAATTTAGGGGTGTGTTTATGTCTGGGGGGTTAGTAGCCAATGGCTACTAGCCCTGAGGGTGGCTACACCCTCTTTGTGCCTCCTCCCTGAGGGGAGGGGGCACATCCTAATCCTATTGGGGGAATCTGCAAGATGGAGGATTTCAAAAAGTCAGTCACCTCAGCTCAGGACACCTTAGGGGTTGTCCTAACTGGCCAGTGACTCCTCCTTGTTTTTCTCATTATCTCCTCCGGCCTTGCCGCCAGAAGTGGGGCCGTGGCCGGAGGGGGCGGGCATCTCCACTAGCTGGATTGCCCTGTGGTTCTGTAACAAAGGGGGTGAGCCTTTGAGGCTCACCGCCAGGTGTTCCAGTTCCTGCAGGGGGAGGTGAGAAGCACCTCCACCCAGTACAGGCTTTGTTACTAGCCACAGAGTGACAAAGGCACTCTCCCCATGTGGCCAGCAACATGTCTGGTGGTGTGTGGCAGGCTGGCAGAAACTAGTCAGCCCACACTGGAAGTCGGGTATGTTTTCAGGGGGCATCTCTAAGATGCCCTCTAGGGTGTATTTCACAATAAAATGTACACTGGCATCAGTGTGCATGTATTGTGCTCAGAAGGTTGATAACAAACTTCCCAGTTTTCAGTGCAGCCATTATGGTGCTGTGGAGTTCGTGTTTGACAGACTCCCAGACCATATACTCTTATGACTACCCTGCACTTACAATGTCTAAGGTTTTGCTCAGACACTGTAGGGGCATAGTGCTCATGCATATATGCCCTCACCTGTGGGATAGTGCACCCTGCCTTAGGGCTGTAAGGCCTGCTAGAGGGGTGACTTATCTATGCCATAGGCAGTGTGAGGTTGGCATGGCACTCTGAGGGGAGTGCCATGTCGACTTAGTCATTTTCTCCCCACCAGCACACACAAGCTGGCAAGCAGTGTGTCTGTGCTGAGTGAGGGGTCCCCAGGGTGGCATAAGACGTGCTGCAGCCCTTAGAGACCTTCCCTGGCATCAGGGCCCTTGGTACCAGGGGAACCAGTTACAAGGGACTTACCTGGATGCCAGGGGGTGCCAATTGTGGAAACAAAGGTACAGTTTTAGGGAAAGAACACTGGTGCTGGGGCACACTTTCAAATCATAACTTGGCATCAGCAAAGGCAAAAAGTCGGGGGGTAACCATGCCAAGGAGGCATTTCCTTACGGGTCACTATTGGTTATTGCTATCTGCACTGTGTTCAAACCTTTTCTCTGCTTATTTCCGATTGTTAGTGTATATAATTAGTGTATTACTTACCTCCTATTGGAGGGTTTCTCTTCTAGTATTTTGTGGTATTGTGTTCCAAAAATAAAGTACCTTTTATATTTGTACAACTGAGTGTTTTCTTTCATGTGTATAAGTGCTGTGTGACTACAGTGGTATTGCATGAGCTTTGCATGTCTCCTAGATGAGCCTTGGCTGCTCATCCACAGCTACCTCTAGAGAGCCTGGCTTCTAGACACTGTCTACCCTTCACTAAGAGGGAATACCTGGACCTGGTTTGAGGTGTAAGTACCTTAGGTATCCACCACACACCAGGCCAGCTTCCTACAAGAGTCCATGCCATTTAGGCTTTCAGATGCAAAGGTATACTGAGTACACCGAAGTCAGAAAATATACTAAAGTTCCAATGGGCAGCAAAATCCTCAGAAAATCAGACAGCATCCCTAGCAGCAGAGGAGATCTCAGGAAAATCTGTCTCGCCCCCAAACTCAAGATGGTTTATACATAATTTGTGCATATCAAATCCAAAGCTTCATTGTGTGTGTGGAAATGTATAAATTATTCAGCAAATAAAAAAAAAACGTCTGATTGCTTTAGCACCTAAGCACTAGCCCTTTTTATGAGTATTCTGTACCATCTATGTTAATGTAAACTGGAGATGTTCAAACAAAATATGAAACATTGACAATAAGACTTTTCTTCAAGTAAATGGGTCCAGTGTAGAAATGTAAGATGTACTTACAAGCAACAATTTTACATCCACACCATGCAAAGGTCATTGTGAGCAAACCATTAATAGCAATGAAAATGAAGTAATATGGCCTCAGCTTAATTGTGTGCTGCAGAGACTGTGGGGAGAGGTTATTGCTGTAGAGGAAGAAGCACAAGTGAGTGACCGAGTGGCTTCTGTCTTTTCAAGATGGTGTCTGCACAGAAATGTGGCATAGCTAAAACACATGCACTTCTATGCATCATTGGAAATTTGTTTGCACTATGTGTGGAAGATTATGGCTGCCTGAAGCTGTAGCTCTGCTACCTGGTGAGTCCTCAGGGGGCCACCAGTAGCTTACAGTGGGCTGCACACTGACTGCAGTCGGGGCTAGAGGGGAAAAAAACAAAAAAAAACACTCGGCCCGGGCTAATGATGAGTGTTTTTTTTTTTTTTTTTTCTCGCAGCTCTGCACAGCACCGATGATCTGGGACTACACCCGGGGAGCAACTGTGACGGCACCTCCTTTAGTTGTGCATGACTTTGGCCATGCACTCGCTAGGAGGCCTAGGCAAACATCAGCCCTCATATGAGCAGCAAACAAGGACACAGGCCAGCATTCCTGGAGCGGGACCAAAGAAGTACCAGTGTTTTCCAATCCATGGCAATGCTTCCCCACTGTACTCTTCCATCTGGAACTGCCAACTGAAGCCTGAGCTTTCACTCTGTGACCCTGGCTTGGTGTATGAGGAAAATACTTCCTGAGCTAATAGCAACCACAGGCATACCATCTTCTGGGGAGCGACTAGCATGGTGAGGTGGTGAGTGTGGACCCCACCCACCAGTAGGACATAGACAGTCCCAGGGGTGAGAATATATTAGTGGCACTACCTACCTTCAGCTCCGTGCAAAGGGTCCCTGGTCCCTCAATGGCCCTATTCTGTCTTAGAATTCCTCTTCAGCTCTCCTCCCTCCCATCTCCCAATCAGGCACATACTAAGCATTGCATGGCACAAACATCCTGTAGCACTTTTCTATGGCCACACCATGGTGCACGTTTAGAAGAACTATGGATAAGACTGTGATGCACAATATTGATGTTGCTCTCTTCCTGTATCACTCACCAGACAACACAGATTGAAGTCTCCACCATTTCTTCCATTCCCACCAAGTGGCACAAGCACAGGAACAGTGAACCACCAGCGTGCGTGTGCCTTGCTATATAGGGCACAATGGCCTCCAGTAAACTGTCTCAGCATCTGCTCTTCACAGAGGCAATCACCTCAGGGAAGCCTTTCCCTGCTGCCCCATCCAGCCAGACCACACCATGGACCTAATCCTGAAAGAAATCACAGTAGTGGGCCATTGGTTAGAGGTCTTGTATGCAAAAATGATGGACCTCATCTTGGAAACTAAGTCCATCCGAGCGAATTCAAGTGGCTTTCATGACAAGGTGGGTGGCCTGGAACAACCTCTCATGGCACTGGAGACATACCTGGATCACTGTCCGTCCAGAGACCCCAAACGTTGGCACCTGTGCAATAAGGTTATTGAGCTTGATGACGGAAGCCATAGAGAAAATGTGCACTTATTTGGTATCCCTGAAAATGTAGAAGAGACTGACATACGCAGCTTCCACTGCAACTTCCTTCCTTGCCTGATGGACCTAACCTTCTTCTTCCTCCCCTACCCACCCCCAACCCATCTGGAGATCTAAAGAGCTCCTTGATGTGTTCTCCCAGGCTGAGCAACAATGGGAAGACTAGGCCCAACATAGCCCATTTCATCTGTCATGAAGCGGTGCGCCTCACCCTAATGGCAGCCCGCACCCTCAGACCATATGACTATGAAGGCCACAAAACTCACATCTCAGCTAATTTCTCCAAGGAAACAAATGAAAAATGGAAGGCCTTTCTGGCTCTTGGGCCTCTGATGCAACAACGGGATGTCAAATATGGGCGTTTGAACCTGCATACATGTGGATCATATTTGCTGGCAGAGTACAAGACATCTACGACCCAGAGAAGCTGCATTATTTCCTTAAAGACATCCAGAAACGACCATGGACACATCTGATATTACTTTGCCGATCCCTCCATTACCGACAGAATCTACAGCACCCCATACTGAGTGCCAGCTTCGTGGGGGACAGACCTGTCAGGTCACAGAGTGACAAGGATAACGCAATCTGAACAGTGATTGAAAATGTAATCAAGGCAGGGGCCATGATAACCCTGCTCCCCATGAATACTAGACCAGAAGAAAACTGATTCACTGCTTTGCTAATGGCTCTGTGATGTCCACCCGATGTCAGCAGATGAGTACTCCCTGCGTGTTTTCACCCTAACTTCCACATGCTATTTGATGCACAATGAATTTCTAAGCTGAATGCCCATTATTTGCCCACTTCCTCCCCCCCCCCCCCCCCCCCCACCCCCATACACACACTGGTGTCTGTCCATGGAACATGCCCTAGGGCCTGATTTAAGTCTTGGCAGAGGGGAATAATCCATCATAAATGTGACTTATTTCCCATCCACCTTATTACGATCCTATGATATCTTATGGAGATCGTAATAAGGTGGGTGGGATATCCGTAATGTTTGTGACCGAGTATTCCCTCCACCATGATCTAAATCAGGCCCTTAGTCTAGATATGGGGTTTGGGTGGCTTGGATCCTCCTGCCCTTCCTAGGGAGGGGAATTACTCCCCTACCCTCCCACCCCCCCACCCCTGACAACATAGTTGGCTTATACCCTGGCATCCCCCATTGGCCTCATGCATGCAGCGGATGCCACAGGCTAGGGCCCACTACGGGCAGTTTTAGATTGGTTCTCGGCACACAGCATGACTGGCGGAGCTGGTAGCAGATATCAGCACTCAGAACATGAGAACTGGAACTTCTTTTTTTTTTTCTGGCCTCTGGCCTCCGACCCATCTCACCACATATTCATCCCACATCCATACATAAAACTATCCACTCCTCCCACCCAGTGCAATACTTCCCCCTTCTCCCTCATCCCTTCCTTCCTGGATCCGTGGCTTTCCCCACAGTAAAAGGTCTCTCTCTCACCACCCTCTCACCCCACTTTGCACACCACACTGCCCACTCTACACCAAACCCACCCTTCCAAGGGACACAGCTCTGACATTCTACCATTTGACTATTACTGCAATGACATCACCAACGGTACTGACAGTCGTTTCTAGTAATTTGAGTGACCATACTCACTTCATTAAATGCCAAAAAGCACAGACTTACCTCAGTGACAAGCACATGGAGGTGGCTGTTCTCCGAGAAATGCACCTCTCAAGCGTAGAGGCAGAGAAGCCCTGGCAGAACTGGGTTGACAGGGTCTTTCACACTAGGCATCCTCCATCGTTGGAGGTGGGGCCGGCAACACCTTGGAAATGCGGAGTGGCTGTCCTTTTACATAGATCAGTATCATGCATGGTTCTTCAGACCTGGACCATCACAGAGGGGCGATATACATTGTCAAGTTGTGCTTCCATGACGGGGTACTCTGTATAGGCTCCATCAAAGTAGGGACCAGCCCAATATGGTAATATCTGCTACAGTTGACTCATTTGCTCATGGAAATATGTACTCAGCATCTACTTGTGGGGGCGCAGGGGGAGTGAAGGTGGGTGGAGGGATGGAATCTGGTGTATGATGTGATATTAGATCGCACCTGCCCTATAGACATGACCAGCGACTCAGACAGGGATGAAGGCCTTCTCGACATTTGATATCTGCTCCATTCTGATAATAAGGAATACACGTCTCCCCACTCATGGCACCCAATCAAAACTACACTTTCTCATCTCCCAGCCCATGACCACACTGATGTAAGATTCCCAGGTATTAGAAGGGGCACTGTTGGGCCACTCCTAAATCCTCCTCACGGCAGACCTGGGACTAGTAACATATATCCATAAACTCTGGTCCCTTAAGCCATCACAATGTAAATTGTCTGATGGCAAAGCCCTGCTCAGATCTCATGTCACTACCTATCTCTGCGAAAATAAAGGGTTGGTTACTTCAGCACAGACTCTGTGGGTGGCCGTCAATGTAGTCATCCAGGGGCAACTAATGAGAGATGTCACCCTAAACCACCAACAAAGGTCAGTGACTTGAGAAAGCAAACATGGCCCTAAACACACTTTCCACCTCTAATGTGCAATTAGCTCTCCAAAAACTGAAGGCTCGTCGTCACGAACAGGACGGGAAGGCTGGGGGGTTGCTAGCTGCGCAACTAAGACACAGGAAGGCGGGAATGGCTATCCCAGCCACTAAGGCTGACCCTAGCCTATTAGCTAGACACAAGCAGGAGGTAGTCTCCGCATTTGCTACCTATTAGCGGACTCCTCATACCTTTGAAGTGATCATGGACCAGGCCCAGATAGAGAATTGTTTAGTAAAACCTGCCTCCCCAGGCTTAATGATGCAGACCGTGACCTCCTGACTGCTGTACTCACCAAAGAGGAGATACTCCAAGCCATTTCTAAACTTCCATTTCACAACTCCCCCGGGGAGGTCCGCTTCCCCACAGAGTTCTATAAATGGACAGTTGGGTTTTATCCCTGGGAGATCGTCCCGTAACCACCTCCTCACACTGGCCCACTCTCTATGAATAGCCAAATACCTGCCCGAAAGGACATTTGCTTTTTCTTTTAGACTTATCTGTGTGAGGTAGGACGCAAGCAGTAAAGATGGTGGTACTCGCAAGATGTATTTGCCAGGAACCGCTACTGATGCCCTTAAAGCTGCTGAGATCGGTTGATTCAAAGAATTAACAACTTTATCTGGGACACAGCATGCCTTAGACTGGCCATAATTAAATGTTTGCCCATAGGACCTGTGGAGGCCTAGGTCTCTCCTCTCCCTTCTGTGGAACAGTACTAGTTACAACTCCATATTATGCAAGTGGGTGAAATGTAGCCACATGATCAGGACCCCCACATCTGGGTCGTGATTGAGAGTGCAGTTATGGAAAACCCACCAGGGTGCCACATGCTCAATAAGTATGAAACACCCACACTTGCAAATCTGAATCCCATTAACTAGGCCATGGTAAAAAAAATTGGGGGCAGGTACACTGGCTCCTATTGGTGAACACTCATTTTCACAATAAAATGCTGGTATGGCACAATGCTGAAATACACAATGGAAGTGATATGCTCAACTGGGACCTACGGTGAAGGGCAGGGAGCCTATCCTTGCACCAGGTCATAACACAAGGTTCTCCAAAATCTTTTGAGATGCTTCATGAGGAATTCTATTTACCACTGAACAAATGGCACAGATCCATGCATTTGCATCAGTGTCTCTCTAGAAGATTTGGGGTGACACCTTGGGCTTTTCCAACATCCCTAGTGATAATCTATCTGGATACATGGGGACGTTTCAAGGGAGCGATGTTGGGCCTCTATATCTCTTGATAAGACATCTCTACTCCCAGCCATAGGTCAAGTGGTTACATTTCATGTGGCAGGCACTAATTCAGGTGGAATACGAGAACGAGGACTGGATCGAGATACTGGATAATTTAGCTCAAGAGGACAGAATGAAACTGCCTCTTCAAAATGCTCAAAGACTGGCACTGGAGGCCTGTGAGGCTCAAAATGGTGGCTCTCATCGTACCATTGAATTGGGTAGCAGCACCACAGGATTTTGAGGAACTGAGTCCAGTCCCACACTGTGACAACTGTTGGCATACCCCTTTCGGCCAGCCAGCAGTACCGCACCAGTACCCAAGAGTAGAAGTGATTTGTGGCAGCTATGAGCATGATATTCTGATTTCTCAAGGAAATCGTGGTGGAATAGATCTTATGCTTTGCTCTCAGTCACATTTGTCTCAAACTTGCAAAGACAAACAGAAGCAGGACTTGGTTTAATGAATTTTATTTAATCAACCGCATTTTAGATAAAAAGGCATGTACTGCAATGATCAGGATAATGAAACAATAGTAATAGAGTAGTGACAAAGAGAGTGAAACATAAAAAAAGTCCCACCATAGTGTCACAATGCTAATTGTCAGAATTCCTACCTACCCCACTTTGGTTCTATACTAGAGCACAGCAGTGTTAGCCCTAATCCACCCTTCGGGACCCCTGGAAAGACACTATCCCCTATGCCTGAATAAGGTAGTAGCAAAGAGGGCGGACAAGACCAAGATCCTCATGATCGGCTCCCCCCTTCTGCCTGGATCGACTCGTGGTGGTCCACCACTCTGGGTAATGCCCCTGCTTCCACTGACCATGCACGGAACCTGGGCATCATCCTGGACTCCTCTCTATTGATGACATGTCAAGCTAACGCCATCTCCTCATCCAGCTTCCGCACCCTCCGTTGCCTGCTGAAGATTTTCAAATGGATTCCCCCTGACACGAGAGAGACAATCGCCCACTCACTCATCACCAGCAAACTGGACTACAGCAATGCACTCTATGCCGGCATTACCAAGAAACTTCAGTCAAGACTAGAAAGAGTCCAGAATGCAGCATCCAGACTCATCCTGGACATCCCCCAACACAGCTGAATCTCCTCTCACCTCAAGAGACCTACACTGGCCCAGTCAACAAGCGCATCACATACAAACTCCTGATCCACACCTTGATGGCACTGCTCAACATAGGACTGGCATACTTCAACCCCCACCTTCTACGTACCCAACAGACATTTCTGTTCCTCCCAGCTCACCCTTGGAGCTGTCCCCAAGATCTGAAAAAGTACAGCAGGAGGAAGATCCTTCTCCTACCTAGCAGCCTGGACATGGAACACACTTCCCCTCAAGCTCAGGCAGACTTCATCACTGAAGCAGTTCAGGAATGACCTCAAGACCTGGCTCTTCAACTGAGCAGCACACCTATGTTCAGCACCTGGAGATCCTATGGGTGAATAGCTGTGCTTAACAAATCCTAGACTGATTGATTGGTCTACAGAGAGTACTCTCCCATGTAGGCGGAACAGACGTCAAGTCTCAGCAGACAGCTGCAGTGAAGCAACAGCATGCAATGGCATTTCCCTCTAACATATAGGGGGCAGAGATGTTTCATAATAAAAAAGCGGGCATTCTAAGAAAACTGCCCCTAACTTAAGAACATGTATGTGTCTGTAAAATGACGGGGAATGTGATGTTCTATTTTGTACCGACAACATAATCATGTACAGCCATGAGCAAGAAAAGAGTGAAGATGTTGGGCTAAGAAATTAAAACAATTTCGAGGCTAAACGTGTAATAGATAAAATAATCTTTTTTTAAATCACCGCAGAATGAAGCTTCTGTTAAAAGAATTAAATGAATTGTTTTGAGCTTAAATGGCACAAGCTGCAGACCTAAGGCTGAAATAATATGCTGATAAAATGACGTTAAAATTACCTCAACACCATTCCCTTGTCGGTTCAAAGTGTAGAGGTTAGCCTAAGTGTTCTGTGTTAAAAAAATAAATTAAAATAAGCTAAACTATGTACATAAATGACAAGCAAAATAAACTGAAGTAGGACAAATAAAACGGTCAATTTAGAATTTAGCAACCTTATTAAAAAAAAATTAAAAAAAAGCTTCATGTCCATATCATATCAAAAGTCATTGTCTGTTTGAAAATTGCCAATTGTATCCATGACAATTGACTCAAGGAAGGTCTCACTCCCGCAGGTGTTCATGTTTGGATCCACAAAGAGCTGCTTATTTGAGGCTCCCTGTAGCAAACTCACCCTCAACATGCATGTGTGGTAATGCGCCCTTAACAAGAAAATCAACAGATCAGCGTCCACTGAAAGTAAGCTCCACATAGACAGACACAAATTCAGTACGTATATTCGAAAAGACTCCAAAGGCAATGAAACACGGGCTGCACACAGTCCAGGACCGGTCTAAATGACAAAGACCAGTGGCGCTCCAGGTTTTCAAGGAGTTGTGCTCTGAAATACTGCATCATGCATTCATGACACAGTTGCGCTGGTGGAAGCGCCATCAGCCCCCCTTGCTGAGAGGGGGCAGCCATTGCAAACAAAAATTAGCAACAGCAAAATGTCATCAATTAAGGTCAAAGTAATTCGGAATCCCCCACAAACTCCTGAAAATAATGAGTGCATGGCTGAAGGATTTAAACCAAATATAGATGAAAAGGTGCTGATGAACCCAGAACCAACAGCCTTAAAGATATGTACAAACCTGGCATAAATTGACACGTTACAAATCGGTCCCACAAGTTCACCAAAGTGTCCGAGAAAATGTGTACTTGAAAGGGACTGGATCTCTGCAGATGACCTCACTACTTGGAATGCATAGGTCTCATTGCCAGATGTCAGCAGTACGTGTTTCTGAAACAATAGAGCTTTTAGACTGCTTTGCTTTTTAAAATTTACATTCGAAGTAGCAATAAGAGGCCAAATTCCACTTTCGTTTTTTTGTGTGTGTGTGTGTGCGCGCATTAATGCAGCAAGTAACAAGTTTGGAGACCGAAACTACATAGGCAATTCCAGCTCACATTCCACAACAGATTTCACTGTTTAGAGGCACATAACCTTTGTTTGAGAGCACCTTAAACATTGGTTGAATCAAGGAGACAGGAATTCCCTTCAGATAACAAGCCAGTTTTGCTTCAGAAACATTGCACGCTTAGTGCGAGGGAAGCTGTTTGCAAACCACTGAAAGGCTCAAAGAGGTCTCATATTCGCTGCCCCTAAGAAACACCTCTTTCATGCAAATGAAACATTTGTACAAGATGGGTAGCTTCTACACGTCATGAATATAACTATCTCCTCGCCTCTTTATATCTGCCTACAGAATGTGTTTCAAGCAAGATGTTAATTGGAGTGTTAAAATAGACAGATTGATAACCCCATGAATTAACCAGACTGCAGATGGAATTTCTGCCACAGTAGAAGGCAACTTTTCTAACTTTTCGATTTTCAACATAACATAAGTTGCTTCTTTCTTAGCCTTTATTTGTTGTGTTAAATTAAATGCAGCAAACAGGTCTTTTGCTCTAACGTATTGCCATAGAACACGACCACTTTTCAATGTCTGTACTGTCCAACCTAACTACATAATAGACCTAAGTTGAATCTGTCCATGTTGTAAAGATGACATGCCAGTTCGCATAATGTCAATTGAGGAAGAAATGATGATGTTAAGAATGTATATGTGGTCAGACAAGGTGTTAATCCCGTTCTCGACAGTGTCTAATGCTTTCCTGTAAGTTTTCCTGATCTATTTATCTTAGCCGGGCAGCAACTTCTTGTTGTGAAAGTTTCCGAACTTTGTTGTAAACTGCTTATAAAAAGCACTTTTTTCATCGTCTTCTGGGGCCTAACAGGGAATCTTGTAAATCTGCTATTTAACAGGAGACTGAGGTGTTCTTTTACAGCGTCTAGTGAGGAACATTTTAACCATTGCTGGCATAATTTCCCTAAACTGGATGTTACAATACCCAAATGTTCTGATGACACATAATGAGAGTCTGGTTTGATCCCTCTAAAACCCACTGTGGAGGTTACAAAATGCGCATGACAACCATTTGTGTCTATTGGCCCCAATAACCAACCACCAGGACTTGAAAGGGTTGTGTTAAATATATTGTTCTAGACCCACTCATCGAGCTGTTCTTCAGTTGCATTCGTGTATTTTTGTCAATTGTAAAATTTTGCTGGCGTGGACAAACGGGGCGCATTCAATTCTTTCATTTTTGCCAAGCGTAGACGGCCTTTCTGTTGCCCTGTCATTTAAAAATATTATTTGTAAAGGTATGAGTCACACTCTTAATAAAGCTTCCCTTCCCTGTATTTGCCAATTTTTAGTTCCCAAACACTGTTCAAGCCCATCAACTTCATCCAATATTCATAGCCTTCTATAGCCAACCAAGACACATTATTTTTAACATTGTACCCAGAAAACTTTGTAAACTTTTCCATATATGTTTTAGAACTCACCGCTGGTGGGGTAGGTTGGTGTTTTCATTCTGTATAATTAAAACAGTTTTTCTGGTGCTTGCTCTAAGAATGAAATGATGTTCATAATAATTCTAACAGAAAATAGGTCTGTAATTTTCTTTTGTTTGGTAAATCTTTTCACTTTCAAATACAGTAAAATACTCTAGCTCAGAAAGCATAGAATCAACTGTTTTTATATCCCAGTTATAATAAACATCCGAAGTGTTATCACATCATTCAATGGAATTTTAAAAACATATGAAGTTTGAAGAACCTTTGTCAGACCAAATATATCAAAAGATACTTTATCCCAAACAATCCCATCAGGAATTGGTATAGCTGAAATGTTCACTAGGGACAAATCTCGACGGACCTTTTATCAGGAAAAATGCTGTTTTAGGACCTCTTCGACCAGTTCGACTGTAGAGAGTTCAGGAAGGTAATGACCATGCATCAGTAAGAAAGACGATGACCAACTCAATTCAAAGGAAAAAAGCAAGCACAGTTAGTAAGAATCAAACATAGTTCCAGGGATGAATAAAATGGTTAATTGTGAGACAATTTATCAGCTTACATAGTCTTGACAGTGGTGTCACAGAAAAAGTAGATGAGTTGGTGGAAGAGTCATTGATGTTGGAAAAATAACCAGAAGCAGTTCGCACAAAAGCTGGAGCCGTGTGAGGAAGTGGAGAACTGGCAAAAGTCTCCATTGGTGGTTCGTATTAAACAATGCCATCAATTTGAGTTGACTTTGATTAGTGTTGCTCGTTGTTCTAATTGTTTCTTGTCACATATGAAGATAGTGGTACTAATGAAAGATCATTTTCCACCCTCCGCAAACTCGGGGGACATGTCAGCATCGCTGCTCAAACCCTGTAGGGGAACTTCCTGGTCTTTAGTGAAAGGGATTCAGGAACTACCGAGGAGTCCTCTAGGTCTGCTCTGTAGGATAGACCACATGGTGTAACTTGACGTTATAAATGGAGACCAAGCGGTTTTCATTTGAACCAGGCAGAGGTGGTAGAAAAACAGTTCCGGTGCTGTGTATTCCCAGGACTGGAACTGGTGCACGATATGAAGGGCCAAACTCCTTCTTCACAGCAATCTTTTCTCACACTAGATTCCCCCACTTTTGGAATCCAGCCGGTAGATGTTACTGTTGTATCCCTTATTCCCAAGGAGGTGGCACAAGCAGAAGTGTTTTCATCACAGAACTGTTGTAATTCCTGCAAGGTAGTAACATGTTCTTTTATGTCAAAAGATGTGTCTGCCGCCTTTCTAGCAGGGCCATCAAGATCTGGAATATACATGTGTGTCCCAGACAGCACCGCATATGGTGTGTGCCCTCCCAGGGACCTTCTGGGCGGTTTGTTAAGTGCTCTCTGGACTCCATACAGGTGATTAAGCCAACTACGGCCCATGCCTAATATTCTTACTGTTAAGGATTGCTTTAAGTCTTGATTCTTAAGGTCCACTACACTGTTATCCTCGGGATGGTGGTGGGAACGAGAAATGTAGTAGAACCCCTAACTAAGCCATGGTGTCCGTGAATGCCCTTGAGGCAAAGGCAGGGCCTGGTCCAAGTTGAAAGCTGCAACTGCATATGTACCAATACAGACTTTCAAATCTTTAATAACAGTTTGAGTGTCAGATGATCATTGTGGTCATACTCGTAGAAATCTGGAGTGTGAGTCGAAAGGAACTAAAATGTATTTGGATGCCCCATCAGGTGTCAGAGGACCACAATGGTCCAGGTACACACATTGCAGTGGTTTATTGGAAATAAGAAGGGGTGTCTGTGGTTGGCATTTGGCCATGTACCCTGTTACTTGTTGACAGATGTCACAGCAAAGTACATACTGTTTTGTCTGTTTGTATAGACTTGGCAACCAATGGTGTTTTTGTAGTGAAGAAATAGTAGCTGCTACACCTGCATGGGCAGAAGCAACACCCTTGTTCTTCTTTTCTCAACTCCTATCTTTGGTCTTGGTGGGTATCACACAATCACCCACCCCGGTATTGTTACTAAGGGAGTATTAAGGCTAGGTATGCGGTTGGAATATTTGGCAGGATATATGCCTTTGGTAATGGTTTGCCATCAGCCGAAGCTTTCACAGCAAACAGTGTTTCATGATCCGTCCTTGTTCGTGAATGAGTAATTGCAGCAACAGA